>NC_063364.1:27556737-27599295 GCF_021869965.1 Rhincodon typus | reverse complement strand
CACTGCACTGAAGCATTCATGTTCAGTATCTTGAATAAGATTTCAACCCATGATCAGATTCAGAAGTTAGAGTACTACCCATGAGCCAGTTGCACAGAGAGTGTATGAAGATTTAAGATTTTTTAATATGTTAACAACGCACAAAGTAATTAGTTTGGGCTACCGTTTATGGAAGTTGCAGGCAGTACACCAGCACATTTTAATAAGCTGCGTGAGGAACCACTGGGGCTTCTGGGCTATGAAAATGTACAGTCTAAATTTAAAGCCATAACGTTTATCTGAAGTAACATTTTTTCAATCTGTATTTTTAAAATTTTAATTTTCAAAATCTTTTGAAATGTTTATACTTTCATTTGGAGTTTGTAACGAAAACTAAATCAATATGATCTGAAAATGTAGGCACAAAGGCACTCACCCAATGTTGCAGATCATTTCGACACCTCTGTCGCCTTTGGTTTTGAAAAGTTGTGTCTTAAAGGTGTAGAGCAAAAAGAATATAACATGAAATATGATAACTACCTCCAATACAGTTACAGTGAAGGACAGAATCATGAAACCAGGAGTTCCATGCTAATTTGGCAATCTGACTCAGGTTAAATGATTGGCTGATGTCATAAATGGAAACGTGTTGCTTCGTGAAGAATGCTGTGACCTCTAAGATTAGAAAAGGGTGAAAAGAAGAGTTTCATTTTACACCTTTCCCTGGATGATACTTGACTTCGGATTGGTGCACGCTGGTAATATGTCTTTAAAGTGAAAAGCCTTCTGCTCTGCAACACTAACAGTCCAGATCTCAATTAGAGCAAAGTGAAATAAATAAGTAAATTTTAATAGAAGAAATGTTGCGGACTTTCGCGTACAGCGACACAATACCCTGGTCCACAAAGGTTGTAGTGAGATGCAACTTGATTGGTTAGAGTGAAACAGTTGTGCCTTGCACCATGAATTTGGAATATAAGTCTAGGATTGTGGTGAAATGGTTTGTAATCACCTTCTCTGGGGAATTTTGGGTCATTTCAAAGTCAGATTGAGCTTTGCACCACAAATATACTGTTGGTGCTAAGCTGTCTTGTGATTAAGTGCAGTCTTAGGCTTGCAAATAGCTTAGAAAAATTGAGTTAAGTAACCTCTTGTGGTTTAAATACATTAATCAGTCAGAACTTTCTGTAAAACTACTTCAGTCCAGCTTAAAGCTATTGTGTATTTTTGATATGTCTGAAATATGTAGTTTTGGATTTATGTGAAATGTATTTTTGTGTTCTTAGAGCTGATTATGTTCTTACATAAAGCTGCAATCGAGATAACTGCACTAAAATTACAACCTTGTTGTGATTCCCTCGGCTATCAAATGCCACTAAATATTGAGAATTCTACAAATACGACTGTAACAGGTTTAAGATTTTCTATTTTTGTTACATTGTTGACAACTAACACCAGATGTATAATGTTTGTGGGAAAGATGAATAAACTTATTTAAATTTAATAAAACAGATCATCCTTTGTGATGGGAAAAGGAAGCATGTTTGCTGGCTGATGTTTAATGTCTGCTTTACCAGCTGTGTTCAACTTTATTGTGCATCACTGACGAAGGATTGAGTTAAGTTCAACTCCATGGTGCTAATCGCTAAGCAGCTAAATCTCTCTGACCTCTTCTGGATCTCTGTACATGAAGGTTTTGTATCTCTGGTAATCCAGATGTGTAACTAAATCTTTCATAAAATCACAATTAGGTTGACACATTTGGCTTTAAAATAAGTGAACAAAAAGGGACAACAGCACAGGTTAGAAAGCAAATGGAAACTTATTCAATTTAAGCAGAATGTTTTCTTGATTCTTTTTCTAATTCTGAGGAAAACGTTATCAACTCTAAGTCATACCTGACTCAAAACTGACTCTGTTTCTTGCTCCAGAATTTTATGTTTTAATTTCACTCATGGCGTCTACAGTATTTTGCTTGCATTTGTTGTTCCTATCACCTAACCTTCTAGCACATGTGGAGACCATCCATCACAGAAGCTGTAAGTGTGGGAGTGAAAGCAACATGCTTGTGGTGTCAGGTCAGGGTGCTAGCTTCAGAACAGAGGCAGATAGTTGAGTTAAACAGGCTCAGCCCAGTGGACCTATGAGTGGGCTCCTTGATCAAGCCTAGAAGTGATGCCATTAGCAAATTCTCAAACTCACCCCACTCTCTCAGTGGCAAAAGATCAGGAACAAGAGAGTGAAGTGCAGCTGGAGGTTGAGGTGTTTTCAATTAGTTTAATTAAGAAAAGGCTTCTAAAGTGATGAGAACATTAAAACTAAATTGTATCATGTTTTCATATAATTAACCATCAACCAAGGGCATATTTTAAGCATATTCTCCAGTGTTAATGTGTTTAGTATAAACTGATAATAAAACAGATGTATCTGCACTTGACAGATGTTGGGAGCTAACACAACGAACATTAAGGCTATATTTCTATCTCAATATCTTACAGAAATCTGCACTGTACTATCTGCATTCTATTCCGAGCTTCTCTTTGTAACCCAAGTGCCATTATCCCTTAACCTGTTAACTCTTCACCCATCAAACCCCACCCCACCACCCCCCCCCAACCCCCGCCACCACCAAACCTTTTCTCTGTACCTTCACTATATACAGACTGTTCTCTCTTGCAGGATAATGATGCAAAAAAAATTAGTATGTTTCACAAGCACTCCCTACAAATTCAAAATCACCCCTCAGGACTCAAATGCAATCCCATAGATTTTATTTGCATTTCTTCTGTTGACTCGTTTTTCACACAGAATAGTTTTGCTAAGCAGGACATGTTTGGCCATAATCCTTTGCAGTACAATTGAGTTCTGAAAATAAGCAAATAGGAAGCTTTATCTTTCCAGTTCCAGGTACCAACTGTGTGTTCACAACAGTTTCTGTTTCTATTCCAGCCTGTGTGTTTCTTTCTCCTTTTTAAAATCAAAATTTCTTCCAGAAACTTACTTTTCTCTAGCACCTTCTACAGTCTCAGGACATCCAAAGACGTACTTTATAGCCAATGAATTACTTGTTGAAGTGTAGCCACTGTTGTAATACAGGAAACACAGCAGTCAGTTTGGACACAGCAGGCTCCCACAAACAGCAATGTGATAATGACCAGATAATCTGTTATCATGATGTTTTGTTGAGAGATAAACATTGTTCATTCAGGGAGACAGCCCACTGGTAATTCAGTTCATGACTTTTGAAGGAGCAACAGTGACAGATATTGAGAAGAGTTTTGCAGATCTAGCATACTACATGTCTTGGCTCCATCTTCAAACCTGTTAATAAAAATCAGCCAGCAAAATCCTTCACGTTAACAGTAATCAAGACAAACTTTTGCGTGGGAGGAATTCATGAAAATTGATTTCTGAGCTCTGGAGCTCCAGCCAAGTGTTAAATTTCTTATAGCTCTTGAAACACAAGCTGATTTCTTTCTCATTCGTTTGCTTTCGATTCTGGAGGTGCTAGCTCATGCTGAGGTACAGCTCCACAGGAACTGGCAGCTCTTATACTCTGTAAATGAAAGCTCCCTGATCCTGAGAAGGCTGTTCTTGGGAAGTTAGCTTGTTTCTCAAGTCTTCATTTAGGTGCTCAGCCATGGCTTATTAGATAGCATGGAGTCAAAAGGTCATATCTTTAAGTTCCATTCCAGAAAGTCGAGGAGAACATTGAAGCGGACACTGCATTGCAGTCGTGAAGGTATGCTGTTTCTTTCAAATGAAGACTTGCCTGCCCTCTACTGTAGATATGCAAAATGATTCCACAGCACCATTTCAAAGAGGAGCAGGAGAGTTCTCTCTGTCTAGTCCTGGGCAATATCTATCCCTCAATTTGCATTATTAAAGCAGATCATCCAGTCATTTTCACATTGCTGTTTGTGGGAGCTTGCTGGGTGTAAATTGCTTGCCACATTTCTCAAAGACCAACAGTTACTGTGCTGCAAAAATGTGCTTTTTGGCTTCAAAGCACTTTATGATGTTGTGAGGTGGTGGAAGACATTTTTTACTTAAATTCGAGGATTTCGTTTTATTCTTCTTTACTTTGGAAAATGCCGGCAACAAAAAACTGTCATTGAAGCAAATACATTACATTTACTTTAAACGAAGAAAGATAGGATCTTGAAAGAGGAGGAATATTAAAGCGAATCAGAGATAGTAGGAACTGCAGATGCTGGAGAATCCGAGACAACAAGGTGCAGGGCTGGATGAACACAGCAGGCCAAGCAGCATCATAGGAGCAGAGAGGCTGACGTTTCGGGCCTAGACCCTTCATCAGAAAAGGGGGAGGGGAAGGGGGTTTTGAAATAAATAGGGAGAGAGTGGGAGGCGGATAGAAGAGGGATAGAGGAGAGGATAGGTGGAGAGGAAACAAACAGGTCGAAGAGGCGGGGATGGGGCCAGGAAAGGTGAGTGTAGGTAGGGAGTTAGGAAGGGGATAGGTCAGTCCAGGGAGGACGGACAGGTCAAGGGGGCGGGATGAGGTTGGTCGGTAGGAGATGGAGGTGCGGCTTGAGGTGGGAGGAGGGGATAGGTGGGAGGAAGAACAGGTTAGGGAGGCAGGGACGAGCTGGACTGGTTTTGGGATGCGGTAGGGGGAGGGGAGATTTTGAAACTTGTGAAATCCACATTGATACCATTGGGCTGCAGGGTTCCCAAGCGGAATATGAGTTGCTGTTCCTGCAACCTTCGGGTGGCATCGTTGTGGCACTGCAGGAGGCCCAGGATGGACATGTCGTCTGAGGAATGGGAGGGGGAGTTGAAATGGTTCGTGACTGGGAGGTGCAGTTGTTTGTTGCGAACCGAGCGTAGGTGTTCTGCAAAGCGGTCCCCGAGTCTCCACTTGGTTTCCCCGATGTAGAGGAAGCCACACCGGGTACAGCGGATGCAGTATACCACATTGGCAGATGTGCAGGTGAACATCTGCTTGATGTGGAAAGTCTTCTTGGGGCCTGGGATGGGGGTGAGGGAGGAGGTATGGGGGCAGGTGTAGCACTTCCTGCGGTTGCAGGGAAAAGTGCCGGATGTGGTGGAGCTGGAGGGGAGTGTGGAGCGGACAAGGGAGTCACGGAGAGAGTTGTCCCTCCGGAAAGCAGATAAAGGTGGGGAGGGAAAGATGTCTTTGGTGGTGGGGTCGGATTGCAGATGGCGGAAGTGTCGGAGGATGATGCGTTGGATCCGGAGGTTGGTGGGGTGGTACGTGAGGACGAGGGGGATTCTTTTTTGGTTTTTATTGCGTGGACGGGGTGTGAGGGATGAGGTGCGGGAGATGTGGGAGACATGGTTGAGGGCGTTCTCGACCACCGAGGAGGGGAAGTTACGGTCCTTGAAAAACGAGGACAACTGAGATGTACGGGAGTGGAATGCCTCATCCTGGGAGCAGATGCGGCGGAGGCGAAGGAATTGGGAATAGGGGATAGCATTTTTGCAGGAAGGTGGGTGGGAGGAGGAGTATTCTAGGTAGCTGTGGGAGTCGGTGGGCTTGAAATGAATATCGGTTTCTAGGTGGTTGCCCGATATGGAGACAGAGAGGTCCAGGAAGGGGAGAGAGGTGTTAGAGATGGTCCAGGTAAACTTAAGGTTGGGGTGGAAGGTGTTAGTGAAGTGTATGAACTGTTCGAGCTCCTCGTGGGAGCACGAGGCGGCGCCGATACAGTCATCAATGTAACGGAGGAAGAGGTGGGGTTTAGGGCCGGTGTAGGTACGGAAGAGGGATTGTTCCACGTAACCTACAAAGAGGCAGGCGTAGCTTGGGCCCATGCGGGTACCCATGGCTACCCCCTTTGTCTGTAGGAAGTGGGAGGAATTGAAAGAGAAGTTGTTGAGTGTGAGGACGAGTTCGGCTAAGCGGATGAGGGTGTCAGTGGAGGGGGACTGGTCGGGCCTGCGGGACAGGAAGAAGCGGAGGGCCTTAATGCCACCTGCATGGGGAATGCAGGTGTAGAGGGACTGGACGTCCATGGTAAAGATGAGGTGTTGGGGACCGGGGAATTGGAAGTTCTGGAGGAGGTGGAGGGCGTGGGTGGTGTCACGGACATAGGTAGGGAGTTCCTGGACCAAGGGGGAGAAAATGGAGTCGAGATAGTTGGAGATCAGTTCGGTGGGGCAGGAGCAGGCGGAGACAATGGGTCGACCAGGGCATTCAGGTTTGTGGATTTTGGGAAGGAGATAGAAGCGGGCAGTGCGAGGTTGGGGAACGATGAGGTTGGAGGCCGTGGGTGGGAGGTCACCTGAGGTGATGAGGTTGTGGATGGTTTGCGAGATGATGGTTTGGTGCTCAGGGGTGGGGTCTTGATCAAGGGGGCGGTAGGAGGAGGTGTCGGAGAGTTGGCGTCCGGCCTCGGCGATGTACAGGTCAGTGCGCCATACTACAACTGCACCTCCCTTGTCCGCGGGTTTTATGGTGAAGTTGGGATTGGAGCGGAGGGAGCGGAGGGCTGCAATGGGTTTTTTAATCCACTTGTGGGACTTTGGTGTCGCTGGCTGGGCCCAGCATTTATTCCCCATCCCTAGTTGCCCTTGAGAAGATGGCGGTGAGCTGCTTTCTTGAACCAATGCAGTCCATGTGCTGTTTGTAGACCCACAGTGCCCTCGGGGGGGAATTCTGGGATTTTGACTCGGCGACACTGAAGAAACAGTGATATAGTTCCAAGTCTGGATGGTGAGTGGCTTTGAGAGGAACTTGCAGATGACGGTGTTTTCAAGTATTGGCTGTTCTTGTCCTTCTAGATGGAAGTGGTCATGGGTTTGAAAGATGCTGTCTGAAGATCTCTGGTGAATTTTTGCAGCGCATTTTTGTAGATAGTACACAATGCTGCCAATGAACTTCAGTGGTGGAGGGAGTGGATATTTGTGGATGTAGTGCCAATCAAGCGGGTTGCTTTGTCCTAGATGGTGTCAAGCTTCTTGAGTGTTGTTGGAGCTGCACCCATCCAGGCAAGTGGGGAGTATTCCATCAGACTTCGGATTAGTGCCTTGTAGGTGGTGGACAGGCTTTAGAATGTCAGGAGATGAGTTATTTACTGCGGTATTGCTAGACTGTGACTGGCTGTTGTGTTCCTGATTAATGGTAACCCCAAGGATGTTGATAGTGGGGGCTTCAGTGATGGTAACACCATTGAATGTCAAGGGGCAGTGGTTAGATTGTCTCTTATTGGAGATGGTCATTTCCTGGCATTTGTGTGGCACGAATGTTACTTGCCACTTGTCAGCACAAACCTGGATATTGTCCAGATCTTGTTGCATTTGAACGCAGACTGCTTCAGTATCTGAGGAGTCACAAATGGTGCCAACCATTGTGCAATCATCGGCGAACATCCTCACTTCTGACCTTATGGTGGAAGGAAGGTCATTGATGAAGCAGCTGAAGATGTTTGGGCATAGGACAGTACCCTGAGGAACTCCTGCAGAGATGTCCTGGAGCTGAGATGACTGACCTCCGACAAACACAACCATCTCCCTATGTATCAGGGATGACTCCAACCAGTGAAGAGCTTTCCCCCTGATAACCATTGATTCCAGTTTTGCTAGGACTCCTTGATGCCACACTCAGTCAAATGTGGCCTTGATGTTGAAAGCAGGTCACTCTCACTCAGTGAGAGTGAGCAGGAAGTAGGGTTAGACTAGGTGGCTGATGTAAAATGCATATCATTGATGAGACAAATGGACAGTTCCAAGTGGCACTATTTCATGATTTATAGTTTCTGTCATAGCACACCTCCAATGTTCAACATTCTCCACTCATATACAGTGAATGCCCATTGTATTGGGGATGTTGGAGACTGTGAGACTGTTAGATATGCACTACATTAACAAACAAATTCCTATCTTATCCAACTTTTAACCAGCGAAATGAAGATTTCAATCAAGGTTTACCTCTTTTTGGAGCCATAAGACCTCCATGCAGTCAACAAATTCAACCACATAATAATGGCCTTCCAATGTAAATTACATGTGTATTGTAGCAACATCTCCAATTACATAGGATGTGTGCAGCAATACTATAAAGGAGAGTTTCCGCCAGATCCGTCCTCAAAGAATATGTCAAATGTGAGCAGGCTGCGTCAATTACTCTAATAGCTGAACAGATGTAAAGGAAAGGAATTCTTGTCCTCTGGCTAGCAAACCTCAGTGCTCTTTTGAAAATGAGTGCAGCTGAGTCTAAAAGCAGCTGGATAGAAGCCTACTCACACTTGCCAGATAAATAAGACATTACCCACTGGTCTCGGAGCCTGAGTATCCCTTCCAGCTGCCTGCACTTTCAACTTTCCTTTCAATCTAGTTGTTATTTCAGGGGTAAGTAGATCACAAACAGCCTCAACACACAGGATGGGACACAAGAGTATTCTCTCCATCAGCCCTGGTTAAGCAGCCAGCATGTACACAAGAGGCATGTTGTATATAATCTCATCAGCTGCAAACATGTCAAAACAAATTATAGGTTTATCTTACTGCCAACATGGTGAGTGTTTCTTTAAAAGGAAAGAATTTAGTTGCAAAAAAAATGCTGTAACTGGAAAACTTGCAAAAGCAATAGCAGAACTGAGAGATTATACCCATTAGTAAATGTTGAACAGGCTACAGCTCTTTTGTTTAAAATAAGTGAGGTTGAGGGTTAATCTGATCAAGGTCTTTAAGATATGGAAGGAATTAAAGATATTTCCATTTGTCGGAAATGGAGATATATAGATAATACAAATGTAAGTCAAGTCACTAATAAATCAAAAGGGAATTCACGAGGGTTTTGTAGGTATATGTGTGAGTGTGTTTGATGAAATCATAATGGAGAAAGGCAAAGAAGAATATGTCAATGGGAGTTAGATGAAGGGAGAGAGGATGCACATGTGGGAGTTAAACATTAGCATGGACCTGATTTCTCTGCTGAATGCAGTGTGTAATTCTGTGTAAAATTAAACTGTTTCACGTTATCAGACACACTTAATGCATTTGCATTGAGTGTCTATGTCTCAAATATGTTGATGAGCATTTAAAAGCAAAAAGACTTAGTACAAGCGCGTTAAGCTTTCATACGACAATGAGCCTTTAATACAGTTAAGGCATGGGTTTAAATCCAGCCAGATCAACTGAGCAGATGTCCCTCATGCCCACAGTGAGGGAAGGCAATATTCAGGGTCCTCACTCATGGTAACAGTACAACCATCCCTACTGGCAACAGGCGTGAGTGTGAATGGTGAGCAAAGACAGCATTTGGGCTTCCACGCTGTGTTGGCTGTGGTTATTTCAGCAATTGAATTCACCTAACCCTCTTCATGACTGAATGGGGAATAGTGGGTTTTGTACCCCATCCAGTATTCTTCCCCCTCGAGTTTAATGGAGCGTGACATCCCCTTGAATCCTCTCTCTCTGTCACTGATACTCTGTCCCCAGTACCCACTGGAGACCTGCAGCAGAACCACATCTTCACTGGCCACTGCCCTTGCAGCTCCCTAACTGACCATACAATTCACTGACTGTCCAAAAGGACTGAATGCTGCCCACTCCCCTGGCTGTAGTCAGGCCAACCTGTGAGAGGACTAGCCCCCACCCAGTTTCCAAATTAGCGATTTGGTTGAACAAATGTGCCATGTATTTGCCAATGCAGGCAGCTGGCACACGCTGTCAAGGTCAGACGGACCTTCTTTTGTGTCGCACAGCAAGACAATGTGCCATTCTCCCAAAGACACATCCCGCCCGTTCGATGCTGAGCACAATTCTGCAACATTCTCACCACAGCCCATGTCATTCAGATCCCTGTCAGATTCCACCAGCATGCAACCAAGAAGGTAAGGAAATCAACTTTTTTTAAAAACAATTCTTACAAATCGACCACAAGACAGATAGTGCAGGCAATGGAACAAAAGTCAGAATGCAATTGGAGGGGCTGAGAGGGAGATTTTTCCCCTTAACCCAGTGATGCCCTATGGTCACTGTCCAAAATGGAAAATGTTCCAAATAAAAACCAAAAGAACTGCAGATGCTGTAATCAAGAACAGAAACAAAGTTGCTGGAGAAGCTCAGCAGGTCTGGCAGCGTCTGTGAAGGAGAAAACAGAGTTAACGTTTCGGGTCCAGTGACTGCCAGATGCTGCCAGACCTGCTGAGCTTTTCCAGCAACTTTGTTTTTGTTCATGGGAAATGTTCCATTTGCTTTGACATAATGTTCCGCACTAAAAAATGCACCAAAATTCAACCATGCAAGAAACATTTGTTTAATAATGGAGCCAATTTAGTTATGACTTAATAACCATCGTCATCTCCTTAAAATCATAAACCAATCCAATGTCAATGCTATTACAATATTTTTCTTTATTCTTTCATTTCAGAGGGAGGGCAGTTGCTGTAAACCTAGAGTTATATGTCGGCCAGACCAAGTAAAGACAGCCAATTCTCTTCCCTAAAAAAATGAGATGAAATTTTATAACCATCAGTAGTTTTATGGACTGGCTTTCAATTTCAGTTTTAATCATTGAATGTAAATTCCAGCAGCTGCTATGATGTGATTTGAACCCACCCAGACTAATGAATTACAGTCCACATATCATCTCTTGTGCCACCATCTCCCAGTACAGGCATTGCTACACATGTTGCCTTAAGTGGCACACCTTGTGGTGTGAGTCCACCCCAAAAAACGCTCTCAATAAGACGCTGATTTTCACTACACATTCTCATTGATTAAGCCTCAATAATAAGTTGTCTTACTACGGGGCCTGGGTGATTTACAATTGAGATCGATACCATTCTCACCTGATATCCCGATGTGTCATTTTCCCATTACGGTCACTGAACAACATCCAACCAGGGTTAGTGACCTCAGCTAACTTTTACCCCTCTCTGATTAAGGGATGTCGGAGTTGATTGCATTATTCCCCTGGTCCTTTGGTTGAGAACAGTTCTTTCAGAGCACTGTAAGTTTGAAACTGAGGTCTTGATCAGACCCATCACAGGCATCATAAACATTGAGAAAGAAGATGAGAGAAAGGCATTTACTAACTTGGAAACAATTCTTTGTCTTAATGCTCTTGCTTTATCTCCTTGAATTAGTTTGGCCTGCATTTCAGTTGTGAATCTGGATTAAAACTTAATTATCTGGATTTTATGAACCAAGCATTAAGAATCACGAATACTCAGATCTCTCATTAATATAATTAAAACACTCTTCTAAGTCAAATATTCTTATTTACCTTAAAGACTTTGCCTTAAGAACCTTTAATCTAATCTTATCTGTTGATCCTACTCGTAAGGAGGAAATATTTCACTTTGGACCGATTTGGTCAGCACATTCCCAGTGCTGTACTGCCCCCAAGTGGAACTCTGTTGCTGACATATTTCAATCTGTTTCATATTTTCATTTTCTTTTGGATTTTTGCTTTCTCTCCTAAAGGGAGTGAATGTTGTTGGCATCGTACCCAGATGCCGCTGTATGGAAGCCAACTCTGGCAAAATTACTTGGTGTGACAAGTACAGATAATCCTGCACAGTCCTCGTCCAAGGTCTCTCTAACTTTAGTGGGAAGATGGTGTTGAAGTTGTCACTAAGTTATTAAACCGGAAGACCCTGAGGACATGGGTTAACATCCAGCCACAACTGCTCGTGGAGTTTAAATTCAATAAATCTAGTATATAAAGCTAGTTTCAGTTGTGTTGATTTTGTTGTAATTGACAAATTCTCTTAGGGAAGGAAATCCACTGTCTCAGTCTGACCTACATGTGACTCCAGACCCATACCAATGTGGTTGACTTTTAATTGCCCTCTGAAATGGTCAGGCAAGCCACTCAGTTCAAGGGCAATTTGGGATGGGCAATGAATACTGACTTTGCCAGCAATGCCCACATCCCATGAAAAGAACATCACAATGAAATGTGTACCCATTTATATTTGCTGAGAGGAACCAACTTAACACCATGGACCCCAAAGCAAGACACTGACTCAAACCACATTACCACATCCCATGGACACAATTAGTGATGTAGTGACCCTTGGAAAAATCGCAGGGCAGAGACATAAAAATGATTTCTCGGCTGAAAAACATTGGCTACTCAGATAAATAAGCTCACGGACTTCAGTCTCTTCAGTCTACAGCAATGTGGACTGATAAGTTAACCTGGTAAAGGTTTATAAAATAATGAAAGGCCTGAATAGCACCGTCATTGAGCAGCTATTACGGTTTAGCAGAGTGGAGTAGGGGATTCTAGTGGAGCTTTGCAAGAGCAAGCATTGGATTGATCGGGACACTACTTTCCTGGAGAACCCAAGCCTCTGAAATTATTGCTGGCTGACACAGTGGATACTAACTCTCTCTCTCTCACTCTATGCCTTTGAGAGAAACGTTGACCCTTTCATTTTGATGGGAAAGGCCTTAACAACTACAAGAACTTATATAGCACTTTTAAACTAAAGAAATGTCACTTGTTGCTTCGCAGCTAATGTCTGACACACTTGATTTCCTGTCCTGGATTTGAAGGAGTTGGGGAGAACATTATAGACCATCTTTGTCCATTATTGGCTCAGGTAATTTTTTTTAATATCTCCAAGGAGATTACCAGGCTCTGAGGAATGAGCATAGAGTTAGAGAGGGAAAGTGATGCTCCAGTCATCAGGCTTGACAGACCTGCATTTTCTTCCTGAGTTCAGATGAAGGGTCACTAGACCTGAATGTTCACTCTGCATTCTCTCCACAGATGTTGCCAGACCTGCTCAGTTTCTCCAGCTCTTTCTGTTTTTGTTTCAGATTTCCAGCATCCACAGAATTTGTTTATTGCCTATTCCTCCGATCAGTGTCATAAGATTGCACCTCTTGATGTGTTCAATGCTAATAAATCTACCGAGCTGTGGGGAGATAGTATCTGAGTTAAGTCTGTTGTGGACAAGATGGAGAGGTGAATTATTTTTATTGTCTTTCTCTTATGCCTGTCACAGAAATGGCTTTTCATTTTAATTTCTTGTTTACTTTCCTCTTTTAAAAACAGCTGGTCTTGAGCCTTGCCCGAATCCTGTTTGAAAGGCCATTTTAAAACGATCTGCGCCAAATTCTTTTGGGTTCAAACAAACTAGAGTTTATTCAAAAACCAAAGGGAAATTGTGACACACATTCACACACAAATATATTCATGAAAGAAAGAGGAAATAAAAGAGAGATGTCATAAATTACTTATAATCAGAGATATCATTATTAGGTAAAAGAAGACGATGCAGCAAGTCAATGTACAGGGAATGTTCTTTCAATTGGCTGTGCACAGAAGCTCTTTTTGCGGGACAATAGATGCTAATGAATTATAGGTGAACCAGTTGCAGTTCTAAATTGGGAATTAGTTAATTTTGCAAGCAAAATACAGGATTCATTCCCGTACTCAAAATTTGAGACGGATTGAGATCAGAAGCAGGCATTCACTAAGCCTAGAGCTGCTTATCCTTCTGGTGTTACAAACAGACTCAGAAAATGAGTCAAAAACGTTATTGTTAATTTTACAATTAAAGGTGATTCAAGAAAACCAGCAATTTCAGTCCTGTGTCTAAGCATTCTGGCCACTCACCTAAAGAGGTGATTTGTAATCTTTATCAAAATCCATTGTGTTTTATAGCAGATAATTGTGGAGTTGTTAATACCAAGTCAAGCATAAATCTCATCTGTGGTTCCTTTGTGTTGGCTGGGCTAGAATATTTATACAGCAACATTCCAGGAGATTATCGATTTACTTTTGTCTTGTTATTCTGTTTGAAATTTCTGCTAATAGCCAAGTTGCCCATATTGTGTTTGATAGCAGCCATTTTAAAATTCAGCAAGGGCCCATTTAATGAAATAAAAAGGTTAAATAGTTTTTTTTAGAAGAAAACTATTTAGGACACTTTTTTTCTGCCCTCTGGGTATTACACATCAAAGTGAAGTATATCTAAATGCTCCCTTCATTATATTTCACATCTCCACCTCAGCCCATCTAGTATGGGAACCCACAACCATAAATCAGGGCAGTTCACTGGTATCTCAGGACTTGCTGTGCTTTTACTGCAACTCCTGTGATATCTTCTTCTTAGCCAGTCCCTTGAGATTGAGGATGACTTTATTGTACTTAGAAGTTGTGGGTCCTGAGGTGACTGAGACAGGACTAAACTTCTGTGTAATTGTGAATGAAACACTGAATGGCGTATCCTGTTTTTGTTTCATAACATCAGAACAGTAGAGAAACACAATTTTCCTCTGGATTTTGAATAAATTCTAGTTTGTTTGAACCCAAAATAATTTGGTGCAGCTCGTTTTAAAATGGCCTTTCAAACAGGATTTAGGCAAAACACAAGACCACCTGTTTTTTAAAAAAGGAAATTAAACAAGAAATTAAAATGAAAAACCATCCCTGTGTCTGCATACAGAGTGAGCTGGGTGGTTTGGTACATGAAACACACTTTGCAGCAATAACAAGTGATTAGGAAGGCAAATGGAATTTTAGTGTTAATTACAAGGGGAATGGAATATAAAATGAGAGATGTTTTATTGCAGATGTGCAGGGGTTTGGAGCCACTGCATCTGGATTACTGCACATAGTTTTGGTCTCTTTATTTGGAAATGAATATAATTACATTAGAAGCACTTGGAAGGTTCTTAATGATGAAGAGCTTACCTTATGAAGGAGGAGTGAACAGGTTGGGCCTTTGCCCAAGGCAAGAGATTAGCACTAGGTTACAATACTCACCAATTACCGAGTTTCTCCAGCATTCTCTGTACTTGCTTCAACCAACGTATACCACTTGGAAAAGATGTGGGGGCTGGGGATTGGTTGTCAAGTTAGCTGTGTTTGGCTGAGGCATTATATTTTAATAAAGATATGAAAACATTGAAGAAAGTGGAAAAGTGTTTTACAAGAATAGCATCAGAACTGAGAGGATACAACAATTAAAAAAAAGGAACAGACTGAGACTTTTTTTCTAGGAAGTGAAGCTTGGGAGATAACAATGGGAGCCTTTAAAACATTGAAGAGGTAGACAGTACAGACAGAAGATGTCTCCAAATCTGGGGGATTCAAAGATGAGGAGCTATGGTCATAAGAGAATCACTAATAAATCCAATAGGGAATTGAGGAGAAACGTCTTAACAACAAGAGAAGTGAAAATGTGGAGCTCATTATCTCATGAAGTGAATTACATGGATGTATTTAGGAGGAACCTTGATAAGCACATGGGGCAGAAAAGAATGGGAAGATATGTTGATGGGGTTTGATGAAGAAGGTGAGATAAGGCTTGTGCAGAAAACAAACACAGCATGAACCATGTGGATCAAATGGCCTTTTGTGCTCCAGATGTGATTTTAATGTGGCGTGCACACTAGACACGTTCAAGCTGTGTGCCATGCATTTAAACACATTGTGACTTAATGTTAACGCCCTGTCTTTCGTCAGTCACTCACTGAAACATCAAGCTGTCTGCATAGGTAATGGTCAAGAGTGGCTTCAACCACTTCGACCTTACTGCAACAGCAGGGACTGAAGGGCACAATTCTCAGCATCCCTTCCCCACTGCCTCACATCCAGTATCCTCCTAGCACATGCAAACTTTGTAAGGTACTGGAGAATTAATAGCGATCGGGATTGTAGTTTACCTTGCATCTTCTGCCAAATCTGGATCCAGATAAGGAGCAGGATCTGACTTGGGCTGCTGATACAATCACAGCTCAACTCTGAGGTTTTCTCCAATGTTGACGTAAAACAATCCAATAAAAACTTCAAGTGAGTAACAACACAATTTCACAAAATGCAGGCATGAGTGGACAAACGGGTCTCATATATAATGTTTCCTTGCGCTTAGCTTATGGTGATGTTAAACTGTTTAAAAATTGTTGCAATGATAACACAAGTTAAATCAGCAGAGAAACAACGTTCATACAAGTCATTTAGTCTCCAAACCCTGGTGGTGCACAGCTCCGGAAATTCCTAGATCTGAACAAAAATGGACTTTTGACCACAGAATCATGTGGGTTTTTCCCTGACGGAACCACCTGCAGGCCAAAAAACATGATCGCAAAGGTCACAATTTATATAAAAAGTCATTAAAGTACAGAGTGTTATGAGTGGACTCTCAATTTAATTGTTTTACATCTGCTTGTAATGTACTGCTATTAATAAAATGCGATTGTTTTACTTAATCACCTATGAATATAAGCTGAGGATGGGATCAATGTGAAAGACAAGTCTTATGGTCCTCCCTCATGTGAAGAACAGTCACTTATAGTGAGAGAACCAATGACAACTGTACTCCTGTTAAACCTGGCACTGTGGAACCACCTCAACAGGATGGATTGGATCAGCTCAAGAAAATGGGTCACAACCACTTTACCAAAGGCAACTAGGAATGGGCAATAAATGTCAACTTTATCATTGATGCCAATCATCCTGAGAATGAATTATAAATATACCAGCAGAATTTCTCCCATTTCATTAGACTCACAAATTCATGGTGCTTTTTTGTTCCACTTCTTTCTCTATGGATTTTCTCCTCCATTTTCTTCCTCTTCCCCATCTGTCCTCCCCAGCCCCTGCCCATTCCCTGCCTGGTCTGTGAATAATCATGTTGTATGAGGGTCTCTGCACTATTGCTCAGCGTGGGGCAGGTTTGCTCACACCATCCTCTTTTAAGGTAGGAGTCGGAGTGTGGTAGAGGAATAACACTTGCTGGTCGAATGAGAAGAGGCTATTGTCTGATACAAGATGTAGTTTGTTGCATGTACAAGTCACTCTGATGTGACAGACATTGTTGCAGTGACCCTGAGGAGGGCCTGGTTGATACACATCACTCCTTCGAGATCCTAAGCTCTTCTCTGAACAGGTCTGCATGACATCATCATAGTAGGTGGTGCTGAAGGGATTCTTAAATATTGCCCTTTTCACACCCTTACAACTCCTATTCTTCTTTTTCTCATTGACCTCATCAAGATGTTATCACACATCTCTGGAGGAGTTGGGACTTGAACCCAGGCCTCCTAGTCTAGGGGTAGGGACACCACCATTGCAGAACAAGAAGGCCATTATCCTTCATTACTTTCATCTCCTTCCATGGAGATATTGACCTTTTGTTGGATGCGATTATATGGGCATTTGACATCTTTCAGCTCATTAGCCAGGACACTATTTTTCACACTGATGGCCAGACAGTGCATATTGGTCTCATATTCAACATTGAACACATCACAGCTGAACCCATCTGGTATACGCAGAGATGGTAGGAACTGCAGATGCTGGAGAATCCGAGACAACAAGGTGCAGAGCTGCTGTGTTCATCCAGCTCTGCACCTTGTTGTCTCTGGTATACGCAGAGTCTGTCCATCCAAACCTTGAACTGCACCAGAGTGTCACTCTTAATCCTCCATTGTGAGACCTCAAACAACTTCCAAACCAGTGCATCTTTCAGCAGTGGATAGCGAAGAGTAAAGTGAGATAACTTTCTCAAGCCTTCATCACTATCTGAGGCCAATTTTATTTTTTCAACTGCTGTCCCTGGCAATATTAGGGCTGAGCACCGATCAAGGACAAAACCGACTAGAATTGCTCAGCTCCACACTGGCTGAATCAGCTGGGCCACTGAGAGGTTTTCTTGTGTATTTGCTTTTAAATCTTCCTCCTTGTTTATGGTGATTGCTTCCAGCCCCCTATGAAAGGAAGCAGGGCTCCATTCCCCAATGGGCTTCCAGTACCTCCGCCATTCACAGTGTTTAGTGCTCAGTACACAACATATCTGATCAGGGGAGAGACGAGGAGAATTGCCTTTATATAGGGTGAGTTCCATACCCACTGTCAACTCTTCAATCTCATCATCTTTTATCTCTGTCCCGAAATGTGAGTCCTTGACAAGACTATTCAGTTCCTCTCCTCATCTGCCATGCCATTCAAACCACTTCAACCCTCCCTGTTTCCATTACTGCATACCACCATCTGCCTGAGAGAAAACTTTTCCCAGCTGCCTCACTAACTCAATTTCCCCATTTTATTTCCTTCTGACCTTCAATGGATCCTGGAATCTCTACTACAATATTCCTACTTACCTGTTTCTTTGCCCCTGCCTTTGCCACCTACTTTACTCCAAAATACTTAACCTCTCCCATAAATCCTCTTTCCCATTCCTTCAAATCAAAGGGCAATACACTGAAGCACATTTAACACACATTTAGTAATCCATTTCCCAATCTGGCTCAAATGCCATCTCATATATCCTGGCCTTCAATGCCAAGTGTGAAGAGCTCACGTACTCATTTCCAAAACCAATGCTAATCTACAGCTGCCTCTACCTTCCCTTCCTGTCCACACACCCCCACTGCCATGTTGGCCTTTTTCTGAGCCTCTGGTCATTCTAGATCCTATCATACTGCCAGTTCTCCTTCAAGGCTCCTTCTTGTTCATCCCCTTCATGATACTAGATTTGTGTCACCTGAAACACCTTCCCAACTCAACGTCTAGCCACTCAATGTTCCCTCCTAGTATTCCATGTTTGAAAACTGTGAGAAGGATGTGGCTGTGATGGCCAAGTATGCATCTAATACATCCATCTTAGGGATGCCAATTTAAGACCAAGATAGAGTCATAGAGATGTACAGCACAAAAACTGACCCTTCGGTCCAACTTGTCCATGTCAATCAGACATCCTAAATTGATTTAGTCCCGTTTGCCAGTATCTGGCCCATGTCCCTCTAAACCCTTCTTATTCATATACCAATCCAGATGCCTTTTAAATGTTGTAATTGTACCTGCCTCCACCACTTCAGTTCATTCCATACACGCACCACCCGTAGCGTGAAAAAGTTGCCCCTTGGGCCCCTTTTGATTTTTCCCCTCTCACCTTAAACTTATGCCCTGCAGTTTTGGACTCCTCCAACCGGGGATAAAGACCTTGACTATTCACCCAATCAGTGCCCCTCATGATTTTATAAACTTCTATAAGGTCACTCTTCAGCCCCCTCAGACGTGAGGAGGAATTTCTTCTTTCAGATAAATGCAAGTCTTTGGAACTCCTTGCCACAGAGAGCTGTAGGGGCTGAGTCTTTGTGTATGTTCAAGCTCAGACACGTTCTTCATCAGTTGGGGAATCAAAGGTTATGGGGAAAGGGCAGGAAAACAGACATGAGTAGTGTTTGATCAGCCATGATCCTTTGAATGGCAGAGCATGCTTGAGGGGCTGAATGGCCTACTCCTGTGTTTATTTCTTTTAGTCTTATGGTCTAATCAATGGTCCATAAAGCATGGGATGCACAATAATGTTTGGGATGTAGTGCCAGGCATGAGATACCAGCCCAAGTACTTGCAGGTGGACCATTTGAACCAAGAGGTAATGTTTGAACATTTTGATGTGGATGAATTCAAAATTCCTTTGTATTGGGGGCTCAAAGATTTCAAATATAACGAGGTTGCATTAATATTGCTCAGATTCCCTTGAGTTTAGAAGATGGAGGATCAACATAACTGCAGTGTTTAAAGTAATAACAATTTGATGGCATAGAACAAGAGAAATTATTTCCTGTGGGTGGGTGGGAGAATCGAGAAAAATGTGACACAATCTTATCATTAATTCCGGACTCTGAAGAGTTAAATCAGGAGATGTCTCTTCTTAACGAAGGCCATAGAAATCTAAACTTTGTTCCCTGACATGGCTGAAGTTTTCAAAACTGGGAGTGATGAATTTTTCTTGGAATATGAAGTAAAAGTGGATAAAGATTCAAATGCTGTTTACTCCCGATAGAATTGAACAACTCTATAGGAACTTGGGAAGAACGAGCCTACTCCTGGCTTGTACATAGTTAGACTAGATTTACAGCACTGAAAGAAGCTATTCGGCCCAACCACTCTTTGCCAGTATTGGTTGCTCCATATGGGCCTTGTTATAAAGCGGAGGTTGGCACACCGTGCACCACCTCCGCCCCCCCCACACAGACTAAAACAGAAATACCCAAAGGGGAGCACCTCACCCCATAATCTGTAAAAAGAGTGTGAAAAGTGACCTGTTTTTCAGCAACTTCTAGTGGTTAAATAAAATAAATCCCCGACACTCACTTTAAAATCAACAAGAAATAATTTATTTATATAACTCTGACAGTGAACAAATTAACTAGACTATTAACAAACTGAATAAATCCTTTCTAACTTACTGACTATTCCCGAACAAAGCAAGATTCTAGCGGTATGCTGTTCCAATAAATAACAAGTCCCATTTATAAAAAACAGTAGGATTTAGTCTCTTGAAATTACAGCCAGGTTACGTATCTTCCGGAATGTTCTGTGCCTTCTCCATTGATTCTTCTGTCAGGAATATTAACTAGTTGTGCCATTGGTATTGTTGTTATTTAGATGGTACTTTCTCTAAGACATAGAGGAGGCTGTGAGACCCAATGATTCTCTCTTGAGAGCTGAGTGCCATTGCTGTAGGGGAGCTAGAGCTATCTCTGGGGTCTTCGTCCAATTGCCCCCTTCTTTATATACCCTTGATGACATATCAATATTTCTTACAATAGGATTGGTCCTATGTTGTCAAAACCATCAGACTTAAATTTAATAGGTTTTGGGTAGCTAAGTGCCTGGTTCAAAATATTTTTCTAAATTCAAAAGCCTGTTGTCTTGGTAAAAAGAAGCCTACTGCTTGTCCTGCTAACTGTACCACCTTTCAATATAATGTTTTAATTTGTTTGTGCTGTTTGTGTACTTGTAAACTTTCAAGCTGCTGCTTACAGACATCCATTTCAAATCTCTAAGCACAGAAAAAGCACATGTTCTTTTAAAGGGACCATGCAATGCTTTCCCCTCCTAGCATTTTACAAACACCAAATTCTAACTTCCTGTCTCCCAATCCACAAATACTCTACCCAACTTCGCAACAGGCCTCCTGCTCATTGGACCTTAAAAGCATATCCTTCAATTCTTTTTGCTATTAACTGTGTGTCTAGCTTCCCCTTAAATGCCATTTTTCTGAACTATTCCCCATGATTGCAAATCCATACTCTTGCCACTCTTTGGCTAGAGAGGTTCCTTCTGAACTCCCTCTTTAAGTTTTACAATTTATGATTAAATATTATCCTCATAAATTCTTTTTTGCAACTTTTCATGTTTCATTATCCAGTTGGTTCTTGTATTTTCTGGATATAGTTGTATTATTGTGGTGTGATCCACTTTTTAACCTTAAATGCTGGGTCTAGTTTCAGTCAACAAAAGTGAAATGTTTTAGGTTGAACAGAGAGAAACCACAAAGTCAATGTTTAACATCCAAACTATGTGGAAAGAGTAAAGAAATTTACTGGGCCAGCAATTATTGCCTGTCCCTAGTTGCCCTTGAGAAGGTGGTGGTGAGCTGCCTTCTTGAACCGCTGCAGTCCACCTGCTGTGGGTTGATCCACAATGCTTTTAGGGAGGGAATTTCAGGATTTTGACTTAGCAACATTGAAGGAACGACAACATATTTCCAAGTCAGGATGGTGAGTGGCTTGGAGGGGAACTTGCAGATGGTGGTGTTCCCATGTATCTGCTGCCCATGCCCTATTAGATGGAAGTGGTCGTGACTAAAACAAGATGTGATAAACATGTAAAAATTATTAACCATAATCCCAGAGGAGTACATGAAAAGTAAACAAGGACAGCAGAAGGTCTGTGGCGCAGTGGGTCATGTCCCTATCTCTGGGTTCCAATCCCACTCCTTGATTCCACGACTTAGATGGTGCATTCACAACGTGACAAACAGGCTGATTCCAATCTGTACATCCTTCCAATACACCTGATGGCAGGTGTTTACAGCAGGAGAGTGTCCTAGTCAGCCATCCTCCAGAAGCACATTGTGACAGTGCACTGTCCATAAGCAAGGAGCAATCTATTGGAAACAAGGACAAGAGTACAGATAGATCAGGGCAAAGGATTCTCAGGTTCCAGCTGGAAAAAGGTGATTTAGCCTTGATTTCTTCAGGCAATATACAATCAACATTGGAGCCAGCAAGTTACTGTTTCTGATAGAAGGTGGGAGATGATTAACATGTTTGAAATAGATTTCAGCTTAGCTAATGGATGGAAGAATCAAATGTGCAGCCATTTAAGAGGGCACAAAACATAGAAAGCTAGCACACAGGTACAATAGTTAATTGGGCTAATGGAATCTTGGCCTTAGATTCATACAGTGCAGAGAAGGCCCTTCATTCTATTGAGTCTGCACCATCATAACTACCATGAAAAGTGCATTAATCCCAATTTCCTGCACTTGTCCCATATCCTTGAATGTTATGAATTTGAAGTACTCATCCAAATATTTTTTAAAGGTTGTAAGGTTTTCAGCTTCCACTACATTCCCAGGCAGTGCATTCTGGATTGCCACCATCCGCTGAGTGAAAAAATTGTTTCCTCAAATCCCCTCTCCAGCCCCTTACCCCATGACTGACCCCTCAACCAATGGGAACAGCTGCTCCCTTGTCACCCTATCCATACCCTTTATACCCTTTACACCTCAATCATGTGCCCCCGTCAGTTTTCCCTGCTCTAGAGAAAACAATCCAAGCCTGTCTAGTGTCTCCTTAAAGCTCAATTTCTCCATCCCAGGCAACATCCAGGTAAACCTCCTCTGCACCCCCTCTTGTGTGATCACATCCTTATTTCAAAGGAGTTGAAATGTAAGAGTAGGGAAGTCTTACTGCAACTGTACAATGTGCTGGTGAGACCACATCTGGTGTACTGTGAGCAGTTTTGGTCCCTTATTTAAGATAAGATATAATTTTATGGAGGCAGTTCAGAGAAGGTTCATGAGGATGATTCTGGTGTGAAGGGATTATCTTCTGAGCTAAGGCCAAACAGGTTGGGACTCCACTCATGGAATTTAGAAGAGCGAAAGATGATCTTATTGAAACATAAAAGATTCTGAAGGGGTTTGACAGGTTAAATGCTGAAAGGATGCTTCCCCTCATAGGAAAGTCTGGGGCCAGAGGGAACGGTCTCAAATAAAAGGGGTGACAATTTAAGACTGAGATAAGGAGGAATTTATTTTCTTAGAGCATTGTAGTCTTTTGAATTCCTTGCCACAGAGAGCTGTGGGGGCAGAGTCCTTGTGTATATTTAAGGCTGAGTTAGGTAGATTCAGTCAGGGAATCAAGGGTTATGGGGAAAGGGCAGGAAAGTGGACATCAGGAATGTCAGATCTGCCATGATCCTATTGAATGGTGGAGCTAGCTCAATGGGCTGTAGGGCCTGCTCCTGTTCCTATTTCTTACAGTCTCCTTATGGTCTTATTGGAGTAAATTCTGTAAGGAGGCAACATAGAAACAGGAGTTGACCATTTAGACCATAAAAATAGGGAGTAGGATGAAGCCATTTCAACACACGAGCCTGTTCCCTCATTCCATGAGGTCATAGACAATCTACGGCCAAAGTGGCATTCAAAAGGGTTAATTGGACAAAAATAGTGTCCAAGGGTATGGGAAAAAGCAGGAGATTGGCACCAGGTAATGATGCTCATTCAACGAGCCAGTGCAGGCATGATGAGCTGAATGGCCTTCATCTACAGTGTAACACTTCTCCACTGTAATACTTCTACGATTCTGTGAAGTGCATAAACCTGCAATGGTTCAGCATAATTAATATCTATAGTTACTAAAATCTATTGATTTCAAATTTGGATAAAAATTGACCCAATATAAAATGTCTTTTGCAAACAGAGTTCCAAACTTCACCCTGTTTTTCCGTGTATAAGTGTGTCCTAACTTTATTTCTGAAAGATCTGGCTTGAAATTCAAGGCTCTGTCCCCTAGACATGGACTCCCTGACCAGTGGGAATTGTTTTTCATTACTTGCCCCACCTGACATCTGGCCAACGTTTTGGGTCTGGACCCTTCTTTAGAAATGGGGGAAGGGAAGGGGGCTCTGAAATAAATAGGGGGGGCAGTGATAGCAGGTAGATAGTGGAGCGGATAGGTGGGAGAGAAGATGGACAGGTCAAAGAGGCAGGAATGAAGCTAGTAAAGGTGAGTGTAGGTAGGAAGTGGGGATGGGGATTGGTCAGTGAGGTGGGAGGGGCGGATAGGTGGGAGAGAAGACAGACTGGTCAAGGAGGCGGGGATGGGGAGGGGGGCTGGTCTTCGGATCAGGTCGGGAGTGGGGAGATTTTGAAGCATTGGGTTGTAGGCTCCCAAGGCGGAATACGGGGTGCTGTTCCTCCAGTTTCCGGGTGGCATCGTTGTGGCACTGGAGGAGGCCCAGGATGGACATGTCGTCCAGGGAGTGGGAGGGGGAGTTGAAGTGGTTCGCAACTGGGAGGTGTTGTTGTTTGTTGCAAATCGAGCGTAGGTGTTCCACAAAGCGGTCTCTGAGCTCCGCTTGGTCTCACCGATGTAGAGGAGGCCACGTCGGGAACAGCGGATGCAATAGGTCACATTAGCGGATGTGCAGGTGAACATCTGTTTAATGTGGAAGGTTTTTTTGGGGCCTAGGATGGGGGTGAGGGGGGAGGTGTAGGGGCAGGTGTAGCACTTCCTGCGGTTGCAGGGAAAGGTGCCGGTGTGGTAGGGCTAGTGGGGAGTGTGGAGCAGACGACGGAGTCACGGAGAGAACAGTCCCTCTGGAAGGCAGATAGAGGTGGGAGGGAAATGTATCCTTCGTGGTGGGGTCAGATTGCAGGTGGCGGAAGTGGCGGAGAATGATGCGTTGAATCCGGAGGTTAATGGGGTGATACGTGAGGACAAGGGGAATTCTGTCTTTGTTTTTGTTGTGGGGAGGGGGTGTGAGGGCTGAGATGTGGGAAAAGCAAGTGTTGCAGTCAAGAGGGTTTTCGACCACTGAGGGGGGCGTAATTGTGGTCCTTAAAAAATGAGGACATCTGGGATGTCCAGGAGTGGAACGCCTCATCTTGGGAACAGATGCGGCGGAGACAGAGGAATTGGGAACTGGGGATCGCATTCTTGCAGGGAGATGGGTGAGAGGAGGTGTAGTCCAGATAACTGTGGGAGTCAGTGGGCTTGAAATAGATATCAGTTTCGAGTTGTTTAAAAGAGATGGAGACAGAGAGGTCCAGGAAGGAGAGGGAGGTATCAGAGATGGTTCAGATGAACTTGAGGTTGGGGTGGAAGGTGTTAGTAAAGTTGATGAACTGTCCGAGCTCCTCGTGGGAGCACGAGGCGGCGCCGATACAGTCATCGATGTAGCGGAGGAAGAGGTGGGGGATGGGGCCAGTGTAGCTGCGGAACAGGGATTGTTCCATGTATCCTACAAAGAGGCAGGCATAGCTTGGGCCCATGCAGGTACCCATGGCCACCCCCTTAGTCTGTAGGAAGTGGGAGGAGTTGATGGAGAAGTTGTTAAGGGTAAAGACTAGTTCGGTTAAGCGGATGAGGGTGTCAGTGGAGGGGGACTGGTTGGGGTGCGGGAGAGGAAGAAGCGGAGGGGTATCCCTGTATGGATTTGTGGTCTCCAACCACAAGGGCCAAAACTGGCAACAAAAGGAAAGGATTTTGAATTAAATCAACAGCATTTCCACCCCCCACCCCCACCCCTTTCCTCCCAATCTGGGTACCCACCAACTCACATGTTGAGCAGCTGTTCAGAAATTCTCAACAGATATTCTACCGAATAGTGCTCCCTGTCGTTTTACAGGCTCATTCTAAGCTCATTCAACATCACTTCAAACAGAAATATTAGCAAGTCTAGAAGGGGGTGTGCAGGAACAGGATAATTAGGGAAAAGGAAGGGAACTTGTAGCTGTTAAAAGAGCCCTCTGGGCTCTGAGTTCCACGCATGAGCCTGACTTAAATGAGTACTAAACGTTTGCAGCTTCTGTTACAATGAAACTTCTCTCTTTGTCTCGCCCCGCTCTTTGTATCACAGCAACAGTTATCACGTAAGTTTTAAAAAATAGTTCCTTAATACTTCCACAAGTCCAATAATGAATCACATTCAAAGTGCAGGTGGAAGTAACAGAATAAAGAAGGAATGCTTCTGATGTGAACTATGAACCAATTATGGTCGAATTGCCATGAAGCTCCCAGAAAGGGGCGCATAATGCCAAAAAAAGTGATGAAAGGTCACACAGACCAGACCCCCTGAACTATTTCTCTCTTTGTAGATGCTGTCTGACCGGCTCAGTATTCCCAGCATTTTATATGTTTATATACATTTTTTAAAAATATATTTTTTGGTTTACAAGTGAGCAGCACGTGTAACAGCATTGAAAAGGAAGAATATTTAAGAATGCAAACTGAGAGAGTGGCGTGAGAATGGGGCGGAATGGAGCATCAAGGAGCTAGCACGGGTCCAAAGGGCCGACGGGTTCATTTCTTTCTGTTCTCCCACGGTGGGAGGCAAACAAGGTTAAAGAAGGGCGTGTGGGAGAGGCGGGATTAAGAGATTAACTTGACCGTATTATTCAAGTCAGTGGTGCAGAAATCTTGATAAGTAAGTCTCCACAGCTGCCCTGAATGCCCTCCCTTTCTCACGGTTCCCGGAAGGATCGATTCCTGGTGCCACGTCAAGGTTTAGACCGACCCCCATACCGCTTGTGGTCGGCGAGAGGCGGAGCAATGGGAACAAGGTGAAAAGATTTTGCACGAACTGCAAGAGAAACGCCGAGTACCAGGAGCAGATAGCAGACGGAGTAAAGCAGCAGCTCGGTACCGGGCAGCACTCAGCTCCCTCTTCCCAACTTCTCTCCGGTGATCATGTTCTTTCCTTTCCTGATATTCATGCCTTTGGCATCCGCCAATTTAACCGAGCTGACATTCGAACTGGCGGATAAAGAGATTCAGTGCTTCTACGAAGAGTTGCAGAAAGATGTCAAGTGCAACTTGATTTTCCAGGTAAAGTACGAAGCAAACTCCTGCAACCAGATCTTATCCAGTTGTAAACTCGAAAGATTGCTCAACGTCAGGCATGGGAGACCTAAACATGAGGTTTTACTCCATATGGAATTAAGATAACTTTTCTTTTTGACTTGACCTTAAGAGTTTGCTTCTGGACATTGTGCAGCTTCAGAAGGCAGGGTGTGGTACCTATCAGTTACTGGACAGGCTAACGATGTTGAACATCAATTTTAAAACCAGGACCCTGCATTACCAGAGACAGAAGGTGAAGGAAAACCTCACCTTTAGTGAGTAGATGGATGAGCGTGTGAAATGTCATAACATTCAAAACTATGGACCAAGTGCTAGAAAGTGGGATTAGTGTAGATCGGTCGACACAGACACGATGGGCTGAAGGGCTCTTTTCTGACCCTTGCTGACTCTCAAAAGAACTTCTTTGTGGGAAATAACTTGGAAAAATGGCTGGTTGGTACAGCCATATGGTATCATCTCCAATGGGCGAGTATCTTTTTTCCCATAACCTCCTTTTATTCTGTAGCTTTTTGGGAGTTTTTTTTGGTAAGCAGCAAGTTAGATGAGGTCATTGCAGCCAACCTGAGCTCACCGGTGAGATGAAGGTTCAAGTGGTATCAGACAGTGGCTGGTGTCTTTCTAATGAGACACAAAACGGAAAACTTGATTTTATATAGCACTTTACACAGCCACTGGATGTCTCAAATTAATTTGTGATTTCAGTAATCTTGAAATGTCACAATGTAGGAAGCAAGGTCCCATAAACAGCAACGTGATAACAACCAACTAATTATTTTTGGAGATAGCAAGAATGCAGATGCTGGAGTCAGAGTCAATACAGTGTGAAGCTGGAGGAACACAGCAGGTCAGGCAGCATCAGAGGTGACATTAATATTGGCCAGGCGACACCTTAAATGACCTTAGAGAGTCAGAGAGTCATAGGCTTGGAAACGCACCCTTCCATCCAACCAGTCCATGTTGAACATAATCCCAAACTAAACTGGTCTTACCTGCCTGCTCCTGGCCCATATCCCTCCAAACCTTTCCTATACATGTACTTATCTAAGTTTTTTTTAACATTGTATCTGTACCCGCATCCATCATTTCCTCTGGAAGTTCATTCCACATGTGAACCACCCTCTGTGTAAAAAAAATTGCCCCGACATCTTTTTTAAATGTCTCTCCACTAACCTTAAAAATATGCCCCCTGGTCTAGAAATCCCCCACCCGAGGGAAAAGAAACCCAATCTTCTTTGAAGTAGCCCTGTGCGATCTACAGTATCCATCTGAGAGGTTGGCAGGTCATTGACTTAGCA
Organism: Rhincodon typus; assembly: GCF_021869965.1. Taxonomy (NCBI): domain Eukaryota; kingdom Metazoa; phylum Chordata; class Chondrichthyes; order Orectolobiformes; family Rhincodontidae; genus Rhincodon; species Rhincodon typus. The sequence goes on along the minus strand of NC_063364.1, from coordinate 27,571,174 downwards.
TCTCATCCATGTGGCAGCATCTCTGACAGTGCTGCACACCCTCACTACTTCACTAGAGTGGCATCCTGGAGTTTTGTGCACAAATCATAGAGTGGCATTCAAATCATAGAGTGGCCCTGGAACTTTGCAACTTGGAGGCACCAGTGTTGGCTCTTAGGGCTGGCAGGCTGGTTTGTGATTCAGACTGATACCAATAATGTGGGGTCAATTCCTGCACCAGCTCAGGCCACTGTGTAGTCTGTCCTTGTCTGCAATGTGGTGATGCTCAGGTTAAACCACTGCCAGTTGTCTCTGTCTAATGAGGGAGTGGAACTGCGGTTACTTAACTACACTGACACACAAGATGCTTGGCCATCATAGAAACCCTACAGTGTGGAAGCAGGCCATTTGAACCATTGAGTTCAAAACAATCCACCAAAGAACATCCCACCCAGTCCCATCCCACCACTTCATCCCTGTAAACCTGCATTTCCCACAGCTAATCCACCTCCCCCGCATATCCCTGAACACGACGGGCAATTTAGCATGGCCAGTCCACCCAAACTGCATATCTTTGGACTGTGGGAGGAAACCAGAGCACCTAGAGGAAACCCACATGGACATGGAGAGAATGTGCAAACTCCACACAGACAGTCATTTGACAGGGGAAACGAACCTGGGACCCTGGTGCTATGAGGCAGCAGTGCTAACCACTGAGCCAGTGTTAACATTCTCATCAGCTGTTCAAGGGCAAAGGGGGTTCTCCTGGTACATTAGTCAACCATCATTTTTACATCTCTTCTTCTCTTTCACCACCATCAACAACGCCTGTGTCTTTTACACTGGGCACCTACATCGTCTACCCTCGTGCTCTTCCTCTGCTTCTGTTAAACGTACAAAGAAAACATTCCCAACACCTTTTAGTTCTGAAGAAGTGTCATATCGCACTGGAAATGTTAACTCTGTTTCTCCCTTCACAGATGCTGCCAGACCTGCTGAGTTTCTCCAGCATTTTCAGTCTTTGTTTCAGATTTCCAACATCCACTTTTGTTTTTACGTCAGCAACTGATTGTGTATCTCACTACAGAATACTGTGTGTAGAATGGCTGCTGTGTTTGCCTGCATAACCATTGTCAATGTTTTTCATTGTAATTTATTGCATATCAAGAACTTAGAACATTGACTGGATAGTGAACTTTGAACTTGACTGCATGATACCAACACTGGGAGCCCCACTGTGTATTCCCAGGTGCACACCACTGTGTTGTCTGTGGAAAAGATGATATAAATAGTCAGTTCCTTTGTACCTGGGCCAGTGCACTAAAGGATGGTTCACAGTTAATATTCCAAACATCCTGATATGGGGAGAGGCCTTCAACACACCTTGTATCGCTGAGAGATCATAGGAACTGCCGATGCTGGAGAATCTGAGATAACAATGTGTAGAGCTGGATGAACACAGCAGGCCAGGTAGCATCAGAGGAGCAGAAAAGCTGATGTTTCGGGTCTGGACCCTTCAGAAGGGTCAGCTTTCCTGCTCCTCTGATGCTGCCTGTCCTGATGTGCTCATCCAGCTCTACACCTTGTTATCTTGTATCACTGATATGTGTCTGGAGCTGGGGAAAGTGCCAGTGTGCACACTTCCACTGCCCTTATATGGAACATATAAAGTTCCGACGATCAGTTTTATCCTGTCTGAAAGCTCTGCGCTTCCAACAACTGTGAGGTCAGGCAGCCAAATGGAGACTTAGGTCATTTCTGTCAAAAGTGATCCAACCCAAGGGTCACTTGCTAATTGAAACCAGACAGTCTCTGGTACTTTAATGTAACAGCAGAAAATATTTTAAAATTGTTGCATTGCAAATAGATCGATTGCAACATGAATTTATGTAGCATCTGTAATGTCATAAAATATTGCAAAAGAATGTGATTTGACACCTCTCACATGAGGAGCTGTTAGGACTTGGCCAAAGAGGTAGATTTTAAAGAGCATCTTAATGGAGAAAGGCAAGGTAAAGAGGCAGGAGGTTTAGGAACAAGAGTTTCAGAGCTCAAGGCAGGTTGCACATGGTGGTGTGGTCAAAGTTGTGGATTGCCAAAAGGCCAAAGTTAGAGGAGGGCAAAGATGTCAAAGGGTTGTAGGGCTGCAGTAGATTACAGAGAGAAGTGAAGCCCTGGAAGGATCTGAAAACAAAATTGTGACAAGATGTGCCTTTAAAAAGGACTTGTTTTGTCCTGTTTCTTTTGAAGAGGTATGTTGTAACCTGGTGCTGAGGTGTCTGCTCCATGGAAAGCAGAGTAAATAGCTTTGTTTTTTTTTAAATTAAGAGAAGCATGAGCGGATGGAGTAAGGCTCACACAGACTGAGGGTTTTAGTTTTTTTGCTTTCAGTGGTTGAAGTTGGGGATTTTGCAGTTGAAAGTTCTGGGTAAGCTGTCTCTCTGCTGCAGCAAAAAGCTTGAGTTCTGACTCTGCTGCTAGATTCATTCTTTTGGTTTTTTCCTTTCTCCTGGACTGGAGAAGATCACAACAGAGGAGGATCTGTTCTGCTGAATTTGCCTTTGCCAAAGGTGTGTTTATGTGATGTTGTTATATTAGAACAGTTAATGAGTAGTAGTTAACATATATATTATTTTGTAAAGTATTTTGATCGAGTTAAAGTTATGTTAATTCTTTTTTTGTTTGTATTTTAACTATGGTATAAGAATAAAGTGTGTTTTGCTCAAAGTCTAGTAGTGTGACCAATCCAATCATGTCTAGAATGCAGCACCTTACACTTGCCTTTAAATAAGATAAACGTTAGGGTCCAGGCTATCTCCTTGATATGTTTTCAGGGCGTTTGTTCTGGTCCATAACAAAATGACCATTTTAAAATCAAGGTGGTAGATGCATGCTATAAAAGTCCACACTGTCACCAGGAGGAGGAAAGGAGTTAGAGCAGGTCATTTAACAGCCTGAGCCAAACTCCCCTTCGCAATCATGCGTTTTAGCTCCACTTACCTGCCTTGATTTAATTCGTTTACCTCATAAAATAAATCCATAAATCTCTTTGGGGGAAACTTTTCCTTTAGGGGTGAGAAAGTTCCAGATTTCACAGAATTCTTCCTGACATCAACCCTGTTCTGAACTTAAGGCTGTGCCCCCCATGTTCTAGATTCTCCACACCAGAGAAATAACATCTCTCCATATACCCTATTGAATTATATTGATCACCTACAGACCCCTGAATTAGCAGAGTGGATTAAAGCCGGGCAGATGCTGTAAACTGGGAGGTGCAAGTTACAAATGCTACCCATCCCTTGGGAGGGTAGATGTGTGGTTATGTGTGGACATAGTTATATTGGGTGTGGAGGAAGATGGCAGTGTGGGGCTGAGAATTGTTTGAAAAGAAAGACCTGCATTTTTAAAGCACCTTTCCCCACCACCAGATATCATAAAAGGACAGCCAAAGAAGTACAGTCACTGTTGTAACATGGAACAATGGCAGGCAATTTGCACACAGTAATCCCCTACAAAACAGATGTGTGATAATGATTAAATGGTCCTATCCTTAGTGACGTTGATTGAGTGATAACTATTGGCTAGGGCACCAGGGAGAATTACAATGCTTTCTCCCAAACAGGGCCATTAAATCTTTTATATCCACCCAAGCTGGCAGATGGGGTCTCGATTTAATGTTGCACCTGTATAGGCGGCATCTCCAACAGTGCAGCACTCCCTCAGTGCTGCAACTTTTCTGTTCAATCCCTGGAGTAAAACATGAACTGGGGACCTCTCAAGTTAGCAGTCAGGCAGCTACTGGGACAGCAGCTTTGTTTTGAGCTGCCTTACAATCGGACTTTCTACCTGGCTCAGCTTTTGATCAGAGATAATAGGATTTCACAAGTTTCAAAATCTCCCCTCCCCCTACCGCATCCCAAAACCAGTCCAGCTCGTCCCTGCCTCCCTAACCTGTTCTTCCTCCCACCTATCCCCTCCTCCCACCTAAAGCCGCACCTCCATCTCCTACCGACTAACCTCATCCCACCCCCTTGACCTGTCCGTCCTCCCTGGACTGACCAATCCCCTCCCGAACTCCCCACCTACACTCACCTTTACTGGCCCCATCCCCGCCTCATCGACCTGTTTGTTTCCTCTCCACCTATCCTCTCCTCTGTCCATCTTCTATCCACCTCCCACTCTCTCCCTATTTATTTCAGAACCCCCTTCCCCTCCCCCTTTTCTGATGAAGGGTCTAGGCCCGAAACGTCAGCCTCTCTGTTCCTATGATGCTGCTTGGCCTGCTGTGTTCATCCAGCCCTGCACCTTGTTGTCTCAGCTTTTGATCATTTGACGATAGGTTGAACATTTGTGCTCTCAACAGGTCGTTGCAGGTGGTCACTATGATGTGGATTGCTTCATCGAAGATCCCACAAGGCGAATGATCTACAGGAAGCACAAAGTACAGCAGGACACCTTGGCTGTGAAAGTGGAGCTCTCCGGTGTATACAGGTTCTGCTTTGGCAACCAGTTCTCCACTTTCACTCACAAAAAGATTTACTTCCACCTTGAAGTAGGGGAGGAGGTTCCAATTGTTCCCACTGCTGAGGGCAAGGACAGTGCTCTTACACAGGTTTGTTGGTTTTGGCAGACCTTTAGTAACCTGGCCATTCACCCTGACAGGGCCTCAGACTTTGACACAGTTTTAAACATATTTCTTTTAACAGTGAGCCCTCCATTACACCAAGATTGTGTGAGAGGGGTGATTGGGTGGAGGCAGACTCAGATATTCAATCCCACAGCTTGTAGGAGAGCTCTGTGTCTCTGGCTAAACCATCCTTGCAATGGCCAGAGCAGATCACAGAACCCTGCAGCACAGAAGGAGGCCATTTGGTCCATCATGTCCAATGCTGGTCTCCCTGCTATAGAAATGATGTTGTTTAACATGACAGAGTGCAGAAAATATTTACAAGGATGTTGCCAGGGCTGGAGGGTTTGAGCTAAAGGAAGAGGCTGAATAGGCTGGGGCTTTTTTTCCCTACAACGTGAGGGGCATGGATAGGGTGAATAGCCAAGGTCTTTTTCTTAGGGTGGGGCATTCCAAAACTAGAGGATATAGATTTAAGATGAGTGGGGAAAGATATAAGAGGGACCTGAGAGGCAACCTTGGTGTGTGGATGGAATGAAGTGCCAGAGGAAGTGATGGAGGGAGGCTGGTATAATTACAACATTTAAAAGGCATCAGGATGGGTGCATGAATAGGAAGGGTTTAGAGGGAAATGGGCCAAATGTTGCCAAATGGGACTAGATTAATTTAGGATATGTGGTCGGCATGGACGAGTTGGACTGAAGGGTCTGTTTCCGTGCTGTACACCTCAATGCCTCTATGACTTTATGTTAATGTTACTGGACTAGTAATCTAGAGGCCTGAACTAATGCTCTGGGGACACAGGTTCAAATCCCACCACAGCAACTTGTGGAATTTAAATTCACTTAATAAATCTAAAATACAAAGCTAGTCTCAGAAAAGATGACCATCAATACTCCCTCTAAGCTGTGCTGCTGTAGGGAAGCTCTGCAAAGCTCATCAGTATGTAGACACATTGACTTCTGGTCCCAGAAGCCACTGTGTTGAAAGTCTGTGCAGCGACAGTAAAATTTAGAGGAAATGCAGGTGACCATACAACTATCATCAATGGTTGTAAAAATCCGACTGGTTCACTCATGCCCTTTAGCAAACGGAATCTGCCATCCTTACCTAGTCTGGTCTACATGGGACTTCAGACTCAATAATATGGTTAACTTCTAACTATCCAATGACATGACTTGGTAAGCCACTCAAGGGCAATTATAGATAGACAACAATTGCTGGCCTTGCCAGTGATGTCCACATCCCATGAAAGAATGAAAATAAAAATGCCAATGTTGGCTCTTTGAAGTAACTCTCCTTGAGTGTCACTCCCTTACCTTTATTTTCCCCTTCCCTTCCCCTTGTCACTCCCTTGCATAGACTGGCAAAATTGTTCTTGCTGAAATATTTGTCCAACTCCTCTTTGAAAGTTATAATTGAACCTGCTTCCACATAATTTTGTAGTAGTCCATTCCACATATTAACAAGTCACTGCCTTTAAAAACAAGCTCTTCTCATCTCCTAGTTGTGGCTTTGTGGATAAATCACACGGGGCAGTTTGGCTGAGCCGCAGAGAGATTATATTCCAGTGCATGACAGATGTTTGGGTCAAAATCTCAGCAATTATCCTGAGTCCAAAAAAGATAATTTTAAAAAATGACAGTGCTAATTAATAAGGTGACCAGAAGAGCATGACGTACAGTTAACATCACCAGACTAGTAGTCATTAGGGCCAGGGCTAATGCTCTGGGGAGCATGGGTTCAAATCTCACCACAGCAACTGGTAAAAATTTTATTCAATTAATCAATCTGGAGTATTAACATAGTCTCAGTAATGGTGACCATGGAACAATCATCAAATATGTAAAAGCCCATCGGTTTCACTAATGTGTTGGTGACATTGTTACACTGGAACTAATCATGTAACTGAAGAAGCTGTACCTAGGTACCTTTGTACCTAAAATGGTGCTGTAAGTGGCAATTTATAAACTTTTCACTGTACTCATTTGAGTATGTGACAATAAAGCTAAGCCAGTTCAATTCAATTCAATTCAACTCATGTCCTTTAGGAAAGCAAACCTGCCATTATTGTCCTCTCTGGCGTTGGTGGAACTCAATGGCCCTAGTGCGGCACTCAGTTCTTGGGCAACTAAGGATGGACAATAAATGCTGGTTTGGCCAGTGACACTCATATCTCATTTAAGGAAAAGTTTTATGAATCATCGCTATTGTTGTTTAGAGTCATAGGCTCATACAGCACGGAAACAGACTCTTTAGCCTAACCAGTCCATGCCAAACGTAATCCCAAACCAAACTATTCCCACCTGCCTGCTCCTGGTCCCTATCCCTCCAAACCTTTCCTATACATGTAACTATCCAAATGTCTTTTAAATGTTGTAATTGTACCCGCATCCACCACTTCCTCAGGAAGTTCATTCCACACGCGAACCACCCACTGTATAAAAAATTTGCCCCTCATGTCTTTTTATAATCTCTCTCCTCTCACCTTAAAAATGTGTTCCTTAGTCTTGAAGTTCCCTTTTGATTGTTAATGGCCCAGGAAGTTAGACTGCAGTGTAATCCTTTTTGGTTCCCTCCTCAGCTGGAAGCCTCCTGCCTCTCCATCCATACTGCACTGAGGAGTGTGATGAGCATGCAGACACAACAGCGGGTACAAGCATTGATCGATCACCTGCACGCAGAAGGCATGAACACCCACATCATCTACTGGGCATCCAGTGAGACCTTCATCCTTTTCCTGGTTACTGTGGGCCAGGTGATTATCCTGAAGAGATTCTTCACTGACAATAGGGCCAACGCAAGTGTGGCCACCACGTAACCACCTAACATCTACGGGCCACTCAACCTAAATGTGAAGCATTACTGTAGTGTAGATATCATGTGACAATCAACATACGGTGGTCAAAGAGAAAATTATAGTCAGTGAAACTAGTCCCTAGTTAACTACAAGTTGCAAAGTGAGAGGGAGAGATGTTTGTACCTGTGGCTAACAGCTACCATTTCTTAAGATGGAGAAAACTTCTTCAGCCATAGGGCAACCTGTCAACCATTAAGAAAAACAAATAATTTGCTTTTATATAGTGCCTGTCATGACATCAGGATGTCCCCAATCATTTGATTTGTTGAAGTGCCATCAATGTTTACTTGCAGAACATTGTAATCAATTTGCACTCAGCAAGCTTCCACAAAATGCCAAATGGATGCCTGACCAGATAAACCACACCTGTAGACAGGGTTAAAGGAAATTAGTAGGATTGGTTAAGGGTATTTGTAGATGTTGGTAAAGGGTGTTTGTAGTGTTTGTTAAGGGGGTTTTTAGTGCTGGTTAAGCATGTTCATAATCTTGGTTAAGAGTGTTTGTTGTGTTGCTTAAAGGAATTTGAATTGTTGATGAAGGGTGTTTGTAAAGGGGGATTTATTTCTGGTTTAAGGTGTTCATAGTGTTGGTGAAGGGTGTTTGGAGTTTTGTTAAGGGAGCTTGTGGCATTCATTAATGGCGTTTATAGAGTTGGTTCGGGCTGTCTGCAATTATGGTTAAGGGTGTTTGTAAGGTTTGTTAGGAGAACTTATATTGTTAGTTGAGGGTGTCTGTAATGTTGGTTAAGGGAGTTAATGGCATTGGTTAAGGGTGTATGTGGTGTTAGAAAAGAGAGAAATCATGGTTCACACGCAATGGACTTCACCACAGACTATATCATTGGTGTCAGGTGACCAAGACCCATACTACTTTGTAATGGGCAATTAGACATCTCTAATAGTTCCACACTTTAATGAATCTACACATTTTGAGGCTCTTGGCTTCACTATCGCCAATGATCTCAAGTTGAGCGGCCTCGTCTCCTCAATCTCTAAGCCTGCCTTCACGACGTATAATTTCCTCTTTGACCACTTGCCCCTCACTGCTTATTAAACCCAAGCTCATGTGAATGGGACTCTCATATCCAACGCCTCTTGCTCCCCTGGGTGGGGAAACAAGGAAAGGCCAAATCATCTAATTGGCAAATCCAAATAATATCTTTAGGTTCCACCACCCAAGCCCCCTCCGTACTGCATATGTCATCCCCATTTGATTTTGCCAATTTAATGAAAATAATTAGCATCAGGTTTCCTCAGCAATCTCCTTTCTTGCTCCTTCAAAGCTATGTCTTACACTGTTCCTCCTCACTTTATCCTCACCTTTGTTGAAGTGTGGATGCCTCAGATCTTGTCTTCCTCATGTGGATCCCAGAATCATGATAATGCAAGCCTCACTTCCCCCAACAATCAACCAAACTGGAGCTTGCTGTCATCAAGTCCTTTTTTTCCTGTTTTACCCTTGCCTCCTCACCTCATTCTTTCCAGGTTAGGGGCAGCCTGTACTTTGGGCTTCAGCCCTTCAATGTGGGTTAGTAACAAATGAACAAGAGTAGGCTGTTTAGGTCTCAGATCTATTCTGTTATTCAGTTGGATCATGTCAAGTGCCCGTTGTTATGAAGGGATGCCATTTGATATGGCATAATCTTGCCCATCATACAGACTCATGCCAGCATACTATTGTCCAAAAGGAGAGGATATAAGACAGGTTAAAAAAAAGACTTGTTTTGTGCAGAGTCCCTGGTGTAGCATCATTAAACTAAGTAATAATGACATTACAAGACTGCTCTGATTACTTTACAACTGCTTCAGTGACATCAACAAACTTCACCATTTCCATCACATTTTGTCAAAGCTTTTTGTCTTGCACTCATCAGATAATTCACAAGAATACCACTGTAAAGACAGAATAACATTTATGCTGTACGAGAGGCAGTGAAATTCAATATACCACATTATTCATTTGTGTGATAGGCAGAACATGTGTAATGCTATGATATTAGGTGTGTAGGCTGTGTTGCTGGTAGATCATATCAAGCAATACATCTCTTCAGCTGTTTAAAATAAGCAAGGTATTGATTGTAGCCAAACAGCCCGCACTTGCACATATCACAATACAGTATCCAACATTTGGTGTGATTTTGCATCAGCTTCACAGTGTGGTACATCAGTGTGGAATATATACTGTATATTAATGCACAGGGCAATGTCTTTGCAGGCAGAAAGAACATGTACATGCGTGCACCTGTTTCCGTGCAACAAAATAGCTAACAGCCATTCACTGGCTCATGTCTCAGGACAATACCTTTGCCAATCAGAGTCAACTTGCCTGTTTTAAAATTTAAACAAAATTTGGCAATTAACTGTCAGTCATCATCATCCATCACATTCTCCTGGCAATGACTCTACCAATCAGAATCCACTTGCCAACCAATCAGTACTGTCCTCTCATATGGTATCAAAGTTGTTCTCCCTTTAATTCAGTATTCTTGCAAATTGTCCTGATAAATGCAAGAAGAAAAGCTTCAACAAGATGTGTCTTTTTTTTAAAAGCAATACTTAATTTCTACACTGTCAAATAGACTACTTTTATATCTCAAGGGGATTGGATGTGAGGAGTTGAGTGATATGCCTCCATTTTGTGCTGATGAATTGACAGAGAGTGTGAAATTCTATTCTACCCCAGTGTGAAAATAATCATCACAGATGACTGATGCAACTGGACTGGAGTACAGATATCTCACTCAGGAGCAGGGATGGGTAATAAATGCTAGCCTAGCCAGCGATACCCACATCCCTGAATGAATTTTCTTAATAAAACCTTTCAAATAGCTAGTTGGTTGGGCACTGATTCCCAGTTACCTGTTGTCTTGATGTGAGCACCAGGTTTATTCTAAGAGTAATTATCACATCACAGATAGTGTTTAAACACGTGCAGTGTAAAGACTACTGGCTGCAGGCTCTCAACTGAACAGAACACGGTAAAAGAGTAGCTCAGATGGAGAATAAATGAGGCTATATAAACCCCCACCCCTTTAAAGAATCCTGTTAACTGAGGTCCTGAGTGCCACTAAATGGGATCAATTGATTATATAATAGGTGCAGGGTAGTCTCAGTGCAATTCAGTTGCTCTTTGCTACTGAAAATCTCATTTTTCTTGATAAACTAGGTTATGCCTACTGTTAACCTGCTAATCTTCACCCATGGAACATACAACTTGTATTTATATAGTGCCTTTCATGATCTCAGTATGTGCTAAGTGTGTCACAGCCAATTAAATGCTTTAGAAGTGTTGTCATATGTAAAACACAGCAGCCAATTTTCTCACTGCAAACTTTTGCATATAGCATTGTGATGTTGACCTTATCATCTCTTTTTAACTGAGGGATAACTGAGGTGACTGAGGGATAAACAGTTGGCAGGAGTACAGGAAGAGACCCGCAATTTCGTTGAACAATCACAGATTGTTTGCATGCCACCTGACCACAGGTTGGACTGGAGCATGCCACCAGAAAAAAAGACCATCTCCACCAGTTCAGTTCTCCATCTATGTTAGTTTCCTGAAAAGATAGTGTTTAAGTCAGTATTGGCTGAAGAACAAGGCAAAGTCATGCCACAGAATGAGTTGGCACTTCCAGCAATGTCGTGGCCAGCACCTCATGGAGACGGAGTTGAAACTACATGGTTAGAAAGAGTTGACGATCAGATCTAAGTTGTACAAGCTGATTTAGCCCCAGGAATGGTATCAACAACCCCTCCCTGTCAATCTCCAGCCCAACTCTGGTCTGCTCCAAGAGCCAGGGCTAAGAGATAAATAGTTAACAATGCCTTTGGCCACAGTGTAATGGCAATGTCACTAGAGTTACATTGACCTTTTCCATTTTTTTATACATTTCATACTATTCAGAGAGGCTGACATGTTGTCCTGGGTCATAGTGCCTCACAAGGCACATGGACCTTGCAGATACAGAAGAACATAGCTGGTACAGAAATCAGCACATTCTGCTCTGGTGTCACATATTAAACAGGGCCAAAGTTGGCTATGGATTCAGTAGTTGGTGTCTAGACACACTGATCCCAGATGGTCGCATCTCTCCTGTCAATGGGACCTCATGAATCTCAATCTGAGTCACCCTCTCATGGTGTCCATGAAATATTATGCAATAGGAATAGTGTGTAGATGATTAAATCAGGGACATAAGTCCTGTATATTGAAGAGATGTACAATTCTTTCATAATGCTTGTAATGCATGAATTTATTCAATGGCTTTGCACATTAGAAGATGTGTGTGTGATTTCAATCAGAAATTTGATTCTATCAATCACTATGTGTTTAGTTCATTTCAATTTTCGCTCACCCATCTCACTGAATAAAAGTAAATTTGATGATTAATTGATTCTAGTTCCAGTTTAATTTTCGTTTTGATGCTGAAGTGCTGTTAGAATTATTGCAGGGAGAAAGCAACTTAGAACAGAGGGAATTAGATAGCGTTTTGCCGACAGTGTGGTTAAGTAGGACAAAGGTGTCATGTTCGTTGCCTCCCTGATGGTACTATTGAGTACATGATTCAGGTGGAATACAACTAGTAGCTTAAAGCCAGGACTAGTTTTTGATATCCAACATGTGCTGTTAGCTGGTTTCAACTTGGGAACAATGACAGACTCAACTGTGATGTATCTTCTATGCCCCAAAGTAAAAAAAAAATGTCATCACCATCTTAAAGAACTTGCATTTAAATAGAACCTTGTCATCTTTAGGACAACCCAAAACATCTTTGCAAGCAATCAATCTTCTTTTGCTTTGGAATGTAGTCATTGTTCCATTGATAAACACAGCAATCATCTAAGGTCCCACAAATTGCAGTTTAGAATAGAATCCCTACAGTGCAGATAGAGGCCATTCAACCCATCGCATCTGCACCAGCCCTCCAAAGAACATCTGACCCAGAACCACAAACCTGCCCTATCCCTGCATTTCCCATGGCTAATCCACCTGACCTCCACATCCCTGAACACTACAGAGCAATTTAGAATAGCCGAATCACCTAACCTGCACATCTTTGGATTGTAGGAGGAAGCTGGAGCAAACCCACACAGACATGGGGACAATGTGCAAACTCCACACAGACAGTCTCCCAAGGCTGGAATTGAACCCAAGTCCCTAGTGCTGTGAGACATCAGTGCCAACCACTGTGCCACTGGAATAAATGACCTATTTTTGATGGTGTTGGTTAAAGGAAGAATTTGGGCTCTTCTACATGGTGGAAGAGTCACACCAGCCCGAGACTGGTCGAGGTTCCTCAGGCACAGCTCCTTGGGCAGTGGGGCAGGCACAATGGGTAGGTTTAGCCTCACTTGTTTAAATTCCATCCATTACTTAGGGAAGAAAATATCATCATTCTTTTATATTGTGCTTCTCATATACCTGGGCTGTTTCCCAAAACACAAGTTACATTGGAAATAGTTTTGGGGAGAGATTGATGGTTATTGGTAATGTTACTGAATTAGTCAACCAGAAGCCTAGGTGAATGTTCTGGGATACATGACATTCAAGTAACATCTGGCAGAATTTAAATTCTGTTCTTAAATCTGGAAATATAAAGCTAATCTCCATATTGGTGACCATGATGCTATCATTGTGATTGGAGTAAAATCCATCTGGTTCACTAACATCCTTTAAGGAAGGAAATCTGCCTTCCTTACCTGGTCTGACTTAAATGTGACTCTAGACCCCAACAATGTAGTGATTTTTAACATCCTCTGATATAGCCCTAGGGAGCCACACAGATCAAGGGCAATTAGAAATGCTGGCCTTGGCCAAAATCGCATTAAAAAAAAAAGAATGCAGTCATTGCTATTTTGATATAGCTAATTTGTACACAGCAAAACATAGCGGATAAGAGGAATCCTCAGGTTTTCAGACTTTGTTTAACCTGGCAAAGCAGTCAGAGTACAGTACAAACATGCAATAACAGCAGTCTTCATGAAACATTATTCATTGTCTCACTTTTTCAAAAAAGAAAATAAGATGACACAAAGTGAGAAGTGACTATTCAGCTTCTGCAAGTCCATTGTTCTTGTTCTCTAACTACACATGCAACACTACTTTGAACAACCCACATAGGTTCTGCCTTTGCTACTTCCTCCTGGTTGGATTATTCCAAAACACTTCACTGTCTTTTCATTAAATGAGACTCTCGGTCTCATAGAGTCATACAGCATGGAAACAAATTCTTCGGTCCAACCAGTCCATGCCGAACATAATCCCAAACGGAACATTTCCCACCTGCCTGCTCCTGGCTCATGTCCCTCCAAACCTTATAAAAACCAAAAGAACTGCGGATGCTGTAAATCAGGAACAAAAACAAACTTACTGGAGAAAACAGAGTTAACGTTTCCGGTCTGGTGACCCTTCCTCAGAACTGACCCTTCTGAGGAAGGGTCACCGGACCCGAAACATTAACTCTGTTTCTCCAGCTGCCATACCTGCTGAGCTTTTCCAGCAACTTTGTTTTTGTCCCTCCAAACCTTTCCTATTTATGTACCTTGACATGGTCTGATCTCACCATTTTTCCCTCTCATCTGCAGCATTTCAAATTAACCTGCTCCTTCGCAGCTTCTGCTCCACTGGCGAAATTTGAAGGGGAAATTTGATGAATCTGCCCTAATTTCAGGCAATGGACCTTTGGCTGTTTAATGTTTGAAGTGTCAAGTTGTACAGGTGCAGTACTTGTACCTTCCAGCAGATGGAGCATTGTTAGGCATTAAACAAGTTTGCATAATGGAAACACTGCAGTGGGACCAGCTGAGTATGGGACGCTGAGTTCACACAAAGGGAAAGGATTGACAACAAGGTGCAGGGCTGGATGAACACAGCAGGCCAAGCAGCATCATAGGAGCAGAGAGGCTGACGTTTCGGGCCTAGACCCTTCATCAGAAAAGCTTTTCTGATGAAGGGTCTAGGCCCGAAACGTC
>NC_063364.1:27501373-27556337 GCF_021869965.1 Rhincodon typus | reverse complement strand
ATCTCTGAAAGGATTGACAAGCTGGGTTTCTTCTTTTGAAAAGAAGACTAAACGGTGACCTAATAGAGATCATCAAAATTGCAAAAGTCTTTAACAAGAGTGGATAACATTGCAACAAACAGTGGGGAAGAGCATAGCTAGAGTCTACCAATGCAGGATGGTCACCAAGAAATCCAGTGAGGCTGGTGGGGGGGGAGCTCAAGAGAAAGAAACTTCTTTACCCAAGAGTGGCGAGAATGTGGGACTCGCTACCACCAGGAGAGGTTGTGGGGAACATTATCAGCAAATTTAAGGCGAAACAATCAAAATATGAGGGAGAAGGGAACAGAGGGTTGCAAATGTAGCTTTAGATGAGGACAAATGGGTCAGTGTGGGGCGCAGCACAGACAGGATGGAATGAATTCCTTGTTTCTGTGCTGTTTATCCGATGTAATTTTATATACGATCGCAAAAGACTTTTGTCAAATTAATAAACAGACTGTCCAGCAATGAGTACGTAAACAATCCAGCGTGACAGAGTGAAGTTGCTTCAAAACGAGTCGATGTTAAATGGATGATAACCTTGGCCTAGGAAGTGCTTGTTTCTGATGGAGGTGCCTCAGATAGATAAATGTGACCTTTACCAGCATTGACATTTCCCCTCATCCCAAGAAGCACAAAATTCACACACACACATACAAGTCTTTAAGAACAGATCTAATAAGAGCTCTTGTAATCTATTCAGGAGCAGCTGCATTAAAACATCCTCCATGCCTCAATGATTGAATGAACTACCGAATGTGATGTATTGTGTTGGACAGAACAAAAGGTCCACCATCCTTCTCTCTCTTCACCTTTCCCCCACCCTCCTCCCCAACACCACCCTGGTCCATGTTTAATCCACAGTAACGAGGACACAAGTAAAGTCATTGCAATTGCCCCAAATCCCTGAGCTAAAGACAGGAGGGCTGAGGGCGTGGATCAATAATCAGGCAGGGTTCATGCTCCTGATCGCCTCCCAGTGGCTCCTGAAGAGGATGCGGGATTGTAAAGGGGTGGAGATGTTGGGATCAACTGTGAAGCAGTCCCCACCCTTCCAGCCCTGCCTGTCAGCAGGCTAATAGTCTGGGGTCACACACAGCAAACCACTTGAATGTGGAGACTAAAACTGCAATTCAGGAAGGAAGCAACAGAAAATGTAAACAGAGAGAAAAATGAAACAATGCAATGCATCTTGTTGATCTTGAGTTAACAGCAGACACCATTCCATGTTCGTTGTGATACACGAAAATCAGAGTTCCTTTCCGTATTCTGGCAATGCTGTTTTATTCACTGATATCTGTTTCGATTCTCAAATCGGTTCACTATCTCCACTCTGCGTCCCTCACGGAGGTGCAGTTCCCACACTATATCCACGAGTTTAAAAAGTTCCATAGCCGCACTCGCATCTTCGACAGAGGAGTGTCCTCTGTAGCTGTCCTGTTAAAGGGAAAGACTACAGCAGTCAGTAGAGGTCTCAGAGTGGAAACTGCACTTTGGTTCTGTTAAGTGCACCTTCAGTTGAAACCAAGATTCAATCATGTTGTTGGGGCTGTGCAGAGTTCTACAGAGCACCTGACTGAAACCTTATCTTACTTGGGAGTACTTGATGGAACAAGATAGGGAGAGAGATTTACTGTGTATTTAATCTCAACTGAAGTTGATCTGGAAGTACTTTAAACCAAAACTAACACAGGGAATGCTGGAGAAATACTGGCAGTATCTATGGAGAGAGAAGCAGAGTGAATTAACATTTTAAGTGTAGTATGACTCATACTTTGTACTTTGCTTTCATTCAAGATTTTTAGGCTGATACTGGCTAACTAACATATTACTTTCTTGAAAGCTGATCTGCCTTATCATAGTTTTTGAATTCAATTATGGGATGTGAGCGTTACTGGCTGGGCCAACATTTATTATCCATCCCTAGTTGTCTTTGACAAGGTGAACGTGAGCTGCTTTCTTGAACCACTGTATACCATGTTGTGTAGGGTCAACCATAGTGCTGTTTAGAAGGGAGTTCAAAGACTCCTATGCAGAAAGGCAAAGTTCTCTCAACAGAGAGTTGGAACAGTTGAAAGGAAGAGGGCAAGGCCGACACAAACACAAAATGCCGGAGAAGCTCAGCAGATCTGGCAACATCTGTAGCGAGAGAAAAAGAGTTAACATTTTGAGTTTGGTTAGTGATTGGAACCAGGGCCAGGTGGATCCATTGACTATGAGATCCTCGATTGGATTTGTTAACCTGGGCCAATCAGGGAGCCCTGGCTGACAGATATAAACAGGAGATTTGGAGAGTCTCTTCATTCTAGGGACTGGCTGTGAGCTGGCTGGTCAGAGCCCATGTACTGTGCACATGTAAATAAAGGGTGACTTGGTGATGGGACTCTGTGCAGTTAGTTCAGTTGGACATGACTCTTTTCTTGAACACTCAGGAAATGCTGGCATTTGCCCTTCGAAGGACAATATATCGCACTCCCCAGAACTCTCCCACTCACCCTCAACAGCACTGTGGATGTATCTACACCAGCATGAGTTTAAGATGGAGGTTCACCATCATTTCCTTGAGAGTAATTATGTACGGGGTAAAAACTGCTGGTCTTGTCAGTGCTACCCACAGCCTGTGATAAAATAAATACAATGTCTGGTAAAAGTTCCAGCAGAAAGGTTAACCTTGCATTTGCTTTCAGATACCAACTGACCCATTAGACATTCATCATTTTCTGATCCTGTTTCAAAATATTTCTTTAAAATCTAAAAAACAAAATATTTTTAAGCATTTCCATAAGCTACAATACAAAAGGCTCCATGTCACCCGTAAAATCTCCAGCATGAATAATGGCATAAATGTAACCTGACTGCTTAAGCACCGCTAATTCACATACATCCCTTTGCAGCAGCACACATGCATACAGAAAGAGAGAATGTGTGAGAAAGAACGAAGCAGAGATGAAGAAGAAAGAGTAAGAACAAGAGAAAAAAGGAGACAGAAAGAGAACAAGAAGATAAATAAAAGGGAGTGAAAGAGAAAACAAGGGAGGAGAGACCGTCAGGTATAGAAGCAGAATAAGGCCATTTGGCCCGCTGAGTCTGTTCCATCATTCAGTCTTGGCTGATGTATTTCTCAACCCAATTCTCCCCCCTCCTCCTTGTAACCCTTGAGTCCCTTACTAATTAAGAAATTATCTATCTGTCTTAAAGGCTCTCAATGACTTGGCCTCCATAGCCTTCAGCAGTAATAAGCTCCACAGATTCACCACCTGAGAAAATTCCTCCTAATCTCAGTTCTAAAGGGTCATCCCTTCAGTCCAAGGCTGTGTCCTTGTGTCCTAATCTCTCCCACAAGTGGAAATACCTTCTCCACGTCCACTCTGTCCAGGCCTCTCAGGTTTCTGTAAGTTTCAATCAGATCCTCCATCATCCTTCTAAACTCAGAGTCCTCAACTGCTCCTCATATGACAATCCCTTTCACCCAGTGATCATTCTTGTACACCTCATCTGGACCCCCTTCAATGCCAGCACATCCTTCCTTAGCAATGACGCCCAAAACTGCTCACAATATTCCAAATGTGGTCTGACCAGAGCCTTATACAGCCTCAGCTGTACATCCCTACTCTTGTATTTCAACCCTTTCGAAATTAATGCTGACATTACATTTGCCTTTCTAACTGCCAACTGACCCTGCATATTAACCTTAAGAGAATCCTGAACTAGGACTCCTAATACCTATGTGGTTCAGATTTCCAAAGCCTTTCCTCATTTAGGAAATAGCATACGCCTCTATTCTTCCTACAAAGTGCATAACCTCACACTCTCCCACATTGTATTCCATCTGCCACTTCTTTGACTACTCTCCTAGCCTGACCAAGTCCTTCGGCAACCTCCCCATTTTCTAAACACTACCCGTCCCTCCAAATATCTTTGTGTCATCTGCAAACTTAGTAACGATGCCCTAAGTTCCTTTGTCCAGATCATGGATGTATAACATGAACAGTTGTGGTCCCAACACTGACCCCTGCAGAACTTCACTAGTTAGCAGCTGTCATCCTGAAAAATAGCTCTTTATCCATAATCTCTGCCTTCTGACAGTCAGCCAGTCCCCTATCCATGCCAGTGCCTTGGTGCTAACACCTCTCATGCTCTTATCTTATTTCTCAGCCTCATGTGCAGCACTTTATCAAAGGCCTTCTGGAAATCCAAATAGATCACATCCACTGGCTCTCCTCTGTCTAACTTGCTCGTTGCCTCCTCAAAGAATTCTAATAGATTTGTCAGGCATGACTTGCCCCTTGATGAAGCCGTACTGACTCAGCCTTACTTCACCATACATTTCCGAGTACCCTGCAATCTCATCCTTAAAAATGGATTCTAAAACATTACCAACGACCAAGGTCAGGCTAACTTGCCCATAGGTTCCTGTCTTCTGCCTCCCTTCATTCTTAAACAGGGTATTACACTAGTCATTTTCCAGTCCTCTGAGACCCTCCCTGACTCCTGAAAGATCGCCATCAATGCCTCTACTATCCCCTCAGCTATCACCTTCAGAACTCTGGGGTGTGGTCCATCCAGTCTGGGTGATTTACCCACCTTCAGACTTTCAGCTTCCCCAGCACCTTGTCCTTAGTGATGGCCTGTATACTCACCTCAGCACCCTCCCCCCGCCAAACTCTCTTGATGTGCTGGTATGCTGCTGGTGTCTTCCACCATGAAAACATCTATTCAGTTCCTCCACCATTTCTTTGTTCCCCATTATCACTTCTCCAGCCTCATTTTCCAGCAGTCAATGTCCACTCTTGCCTCTCCCCTCCCTTTTATATATGTAAAATACTCTTGCAGTCTTCTTTTACATAACTAGCTAGTTTTAATCACCCTCATATTTCATCTTCTTCCCCCTCATTGCTTTTTTAGTTATCCATCTGCTGATTTTTATCCTCTGGCTTCCCACTAATCTTCACCACATTGTATGCCTTTTCTTTTATTCTGTTATTGACTTCCCTGTCAGCCATGGCTGCCTCATCCTCCCCTTATAGTATGTTTCTTCTTCCTTGGGATGAATTTCTGCTGTGCCTCCTGAATTACCTCCAGAAACTCCTGCTATTGCTGCTCCACTGTCTTCCCTGCTAGGCTCCCCTTCCATTCAACTCTGGCCAGCTCCTCCCTCTCAGATTGTAAGGGTGAATTCTATCATATTATCGTCACTGCCCACTACGGGGTTCCATCACTTTAATCAAGTCAAATCTCATTAGATATCAGCAAATCCAGAACTGCCTGTTCCCTAGTGGGCTCTGCTATAAGCTGCTCCAAAAAACCATCCCATAGACATTCCACAAAATCCCTTGCTTGAGGTTCACTACTGACCTGCTTTTCCCAATCCAAAGGTGTATTGAAGGCCCCAAATGATTATTGTAATACTGCCTTTCTTACATACTTTTTCTACCTCATTTATTTTCTTCTCCTGGCCACTGCTCGGAGGCCCGAGC
Organism: Rhincodon typus; assembly: GCF_021869965.1. Classification (NCBI taxonomy): domain Eukaryota; kingdom Metazoa; phylum Chordata; class Chondrichthyes; order Orectolobiformes; family Rhincodontidae; genus Rhincodon; species Rhincodon typus. The sequence goes on along the minus strand of NC_063364.1, from coordinate 27,550,839 downwards.
CTTGCCTTTTTCTCTGTCCTAGCCCTCCCTCAACTTTTTCCAGATTTTTCCATGCAACTGAACCATTCCCACCTCCCCCCTCAACGATTCAGTTTAAAGCTGTATTCACAGAGAGAGTGAGTGGAGAGGAAGAATGAGAGGGGAGACAGTAAGAGAGGACAAACAAGAGGATCCAAGCAGGGTCAAAGCTCAGAATCATCCTTGGGAAAAGGAAAGAGACAAATTAACTCTCTTTTAATTAGTGAGGAGTCTAGGGAGCCCAAATGTAAAAGATTTGACAAGAGTGAGAAGAAAATCAAAAGTTAATGAACTATTGACATAAATTGAGGCCAAGTTGCACTTGACTTGACTTGAAGTCACTGATGATGTCACCTAGTATGGTGTTGAAATGTCTGATTGAAAATAAGCCAGCTCGGCAAGCAAGTCAACAACTTGTACAGGATATTGGTGAGGCCTCTTCTGGAGTACTGTGTCCAGTCTGGTTATCCTGTTATTGGAAGGATATTATCAAGCTGGTGAGGAATCAGAAGACATCTACCAGGATGTTACAGGGTATGGAAGGTTTGAGTTATACAGAAAGGCTGGATAGGCTGGAACATTTTTCACTGGAGCTCAGGACATTGAGAGGTGACCTTATAGAAGTTTATAAAATCATAAGGGCTATAGATAGGGTAAATGGTTGGTTTTTTTCCTCCGAAGATGGAGGAATCTTAAGATTAGGGGACACATTGTTAAGGTGAGAGGAAAGAGATTTAAAAAACACATGAGGAGGAATTTTTTTACACTGAAGGTGGTTCGTGTGTGGAATGAACTTCCTGAGGAAATGGTGGAATGTGGGCGCAATTACAACATTTAAAAGAGATTTGGATAATTACATGAATAGGAAAGGTTTGGAGGGATATGGGCCAAGCGCAGGCAGTTGGGACTAGTTTAGCTTGGGATTATGCTCAGCATGGACTAGTTGGACCATATAATAGGTTTCTACATATTCAAGACAAAAGGATATGGGAATTGTGCAGGAAAATGGAGTCCAAACAAAAGAACAGCCCTGACTTCATTAAATGTCAAAGTGGACTCCAAGGGCTGACTAGTGTCCTCCTGCTCCTTTTTCCAATATTCTTGCATTTTATGATTTTAGGAGCGAGTGCATGAGGATAAAACGGCGTAGTGACTTACAGCACTTGAAGCAAACAGAGAAAAAAGTTAGGGAAGAAAGTTGCCAAGTATAGCTGGTGCCCGTTACATAGTGCGCATTTACCTGTATCCTTTTCCCCAGTAAGTTCTGGCAGAGGCTTTTTAACGAGGCACGTCTGTCAGTTTTCAGTCTTGCTTTCATGATCAGTAACTTGCACGAAGATGTGTCCCGTATGGCATAATCTGAGATGTCCGTTTTCAGGACTCGGAAGTCAGATCTAGGATCGTGGCCCACAATAATTTTCCCTTGTATAATCTTCAAAATCTGAATAAAATTAATGAACTCTTCATTAGCAGAAAGAACAGGCACTTACACAATTCATGTTATCTTCACAACCAGAATTACTGAGTGTTAAGGTGCAGAGGGGGGTCATTCAGCTTATTGTATCTGAACTGGCTCTTTGAATGGACATCATTACCAAGTGCCAATCTCCTGATTTTGCCCCACGCCCTTGAACACTATTTCTATCCAAATACTCATCCAACGCATGCCTCAATTGAACCTACCTCCACCACAATTCCAGGCAGTGCATTCCATTACCTAACCGTTAACTGAGTGATAAAGCTTTTCCTCACATTACCCTTACTTCTTCTGCAAATCACTTTAAATCTATGCCCTCTCATCCATGTTCCTTTTACAAGTGGGAACAGTTTTGCCCTATCCATTGTATTCAGCCCACTCATGATTTTGAAATCCTCTATCAGATTTCCTTTTAGTCTTTTCTCCAAGGACAAAAGACCCAACTTTTTCAATCTATCCTCATAACTGAAGTTCCTCAGTCCTGAAACCATTGTCATAAATCATTTCTGCACTCTCTCCAATACATTCATGTCCTTCCTATAATGTAGCGCGCAGAACTGTACAGAATACTCCAGCTGAGGTTTAACAGTGTCTTACACAATCACTTCCTTCCTCTTGTACTCCATGTGGTACCTCTGAGTCATTTCCATTCAACGCTGCAATATATTTTTCTATTTCCTCTTCGTCAGGTATTTACCTAGCTTCCTCTAAAAGGGATCTATGCAAACAACTCCCTGAGGAGTGAGTTCCACATTCTCACCACTCTCTGGTTAAAAGAAGTCTCCTCTGAATTCCCAGTTGGATTTACCGTTGTCCTATATTTATGATGCCCCCTTTTCTGGTTTTGTCCACAGGTGGAAACATCTTCCCTACATTTACCCTGCCAAATTCTTTAATAATCTTAATGACCACAGTGAGATTGCCCTTCTATTTCTAGTGAAAATAATTCCAAGCACTTAAACCAAAAAGGCATTACCTTAATGTTCATGCAATTAAATTTGTTTATACCTCTTTAACCGTGTTCTATGTGGCTTTGTTTATATAATATGGATTCAGAGTGTGACCAAGTGGCCCCTCTGTATATCTCCAGCAGAATCATCATGTATGGCCATATCTTATTCCTGTACTGCACATATTTTGGTCAAAACATTACATTGGAATTGTTCCAACTTTTAGTTTTCTATTTAGTTTGCAAACTTTGTCCATGGAAACCAAGAAACATCACATGAATGCCCTAATCTGACGCATATTTTCCACTGATCTCAGAAATGTAGAACTTCTCCTGTCCCTCCCTCCATCTCCTTCTTACAAGCTACAGACTTTCAAAACCAACACTTGACACCCTTAATCCTTTCTGATTTAGTTTGTCTCCAATCTATGTAGCTTTGGTGATGAGCTGAATAAAAAACTCTCACGCCTAGGTTCAAGTTCTTACTGAAATAACTCCACAGAGACCTGTATCCCGTCACCTAGTCCCCCTTTATTTACACGTGAAGAGTCCTTGACACTGATCCATCTTCCTCAGAACCAGCTCTCAGAGTGTCAGGAAGTCCATCTGACTGACCTCATTACAATTACTTCACTTACATGTTTTATATCATTAGCAAACTTTTTAAAAATCTTGGCTTCTCTTCCAATTTAGAGACCAATTTCCATCATTTTCAACTCCATCGGCTTTTAAAACCCAAACCTGTTGCCACTTAGCTCTTTCAGCATCTACAGTGTCAGTGAACATTTTACAATTGAGATTTCACTTTAAAGTCATCAAATCCTCAGAGTGCGGAAGCAGGCCATTCGGTCCATCAAGTCCATACCGCGCTTCAAAGAGCATCCCACCCAGACTCACGCACCCTACCCTATTGCTGTAACCCTGCATTTCCTATGGCTAATCCACCTAGCCAGCATGTTTCTGGACACTATGAGCAATTTAGCATGGCCAATCCACCTAATTCACACATCTTTGGACTAGAGGACGAAACCAGAGCACCTGTGGGAAACCCACGCAGACAAGGACAGAATGTGCAAACTCCACACACAGACAGTCCCTGGTGCTGTGAGGTAGCAGTGTTGACCACTGAGCCACTGTGCCACCCTCACTTCGTCTCTCAATTAAATGGGTCCTAGTTACTCTTTTGTGTAGAGTGATTTCACTGTAGGAAAGGGAGCTACGAGCATTGGAAAGGCCATTGAAGTGAATCATAACATCACAAGCACATTGTTTATATGGATAAAAATGCAAAGCCTACCTCCTCCCTGGCGATAGGATAAGGCAAAGCTGTATCCATATCTAACGGACGAATCCCACTCACAGGGGTCCTGAAATCAGTTATCTTCCCATCTGGTTTAATAAATTTGTCATAGATCACAGTCCCACTGTAGTCCACAATGCTGCACCGTGCCAGGCCACTCTCAAAGCCATTGGGTCCAAGTCCCACCATCTCGCAATCAATGGCAACGTACTTTGAAGGATCGATCATTTTTCAATCCCTTAAGAAACGGCTCTCTTCTGCAAACTGTGTCCGACTGAAAACAAAACAGCAAATTTCCTTCCTCTTTTATACAGTTCCTCACCCAACTAGTCAAGTTTGAGGATGTCACCTTTGATTTGGATACCAGGCTGTGGCCAAAATAAAAACAAACAAAAACACAATTTCAATAGAGGAATCGTAAATGATATGAAATGACAGAGTGAAACTGAATCAGCAACAGAGCTGAAGTACACTTACACCTTAACAGTGCTCATGGTTACACCCTTGGTTTATTTGTTCATTGTTATGAAGGTTTTCAATGGCATGATCATGCAAGAAGTATCCTACTGCAAATTATTTTGTTTCGTTTTAACGCATAATAGCCATGGGCAACGATGGAGTCTCTGTCCTGAAAGTTGCCGCTCAAATGCTCAATTAGTGACACACTCACAGGGAACACAAGAGACATTCAAAAGAAGATATATTTGGGCATAATTTTCCTTAGCACAACCGGGTTTTGACAAAGGGCCCACTGCCCTGATAGGAAAGCCTATCTTTCCAGTTGTAAGTACTGGTGGGCCTACTCTGCATTACAGCATTGTCAATTTTTATTTCAGTCCATGTTTCCTTCTCTGTTCAAATCTGTTCCTCATGTTTTCTTTACAGCTTGTTTTTTTTTCTGATTATACATAGTTGATATCCTGCTCCCTTGACATCTCATGAGTCAAATGAACCACATGGTACTGCAGGTGAATCATGCCAACCAAAGGGCACAAGTCAGATTGTGGGATTCTGTTCAGAGTCTGTGCCTGAGGGAAACCAGGGTAACAGGGAATAGAACTGAACCATTCAGCGTTGGAAACCTGGATCTCACTGCTCCATGAAGCTGTTGTGATTGGGCATCAATTGGAAATTTAAAAGCTATGATGGATTTTTTTTCTGAGGTAAAGGATTTAAGAATTACAGAACAAACTAGGAAGATGCAGTAACAAGAAAGATCAGAACCAAAATATAGTTGAGTGGTAGAAAGGGCTTGATGGATTGAATGGCCTCTTCCTATCCACAAGTTCCAAACTTCCCATGCTCGTACGAAGTAGCTCATCTCAGCTAATACTGAGGATTTTGGGTTTAATGTTGCAAATCATTTGGGTGATAGGGGACTTGCAGGCTTAATGGTTGAGCTTCTTCTTCCTTTGTCCCCAGCCATTCCTCTGTTGGCATTCAAAAAATTGAACATTTCATCCTCCAAAAATGAACACGTCACCACAACCAATTTGAATGTGTCCTGCTCCCAATCTCCTTCACTCTTACCCATTATTTGTCATTACAGTCTCTCCAGCAGTTCTTACAAGCAGTTGTCTGATCCTTAGATTAGAATTCTGGACAGAATTACAAGGCTTATTATGTTTGACCTTGTCGCTTGTTGCAGTTTGGTCAAAACTATATATATAAACAGTTTATCGATTTGAACAATCTTTCTATTTGTGTTTTACAGGTGATCCTTTGAGAACTGTAGAGTCATCAGGCAGCCTGACTACGACTGGACAAGGTAAATGTAAGTAAAACTTGGTGGTTAACACTCGGTCATCGTCTAGCTGGCACATTCTCCATGGTAACATCTTTACCAATCAGTGATCTCTTGTCAATTAGTCAGCAACGTTTCTAATATAGTCTGAAAATGTTGTTTTCCTTTACATTGCAATTTTTTTGCAAACTGTCCTGATGAGAGCAAGACCAAAAGCTTTGGAAAAAAATGTCTTCTTCAACAATGTTATTTATTTGTTCTCCTATGGTACTGGACAAGAACTGTACATATTAGGATGCCCTGATCACATTGCCTTGTTTGACCAATTGGTATATATTGCTTCCAGCCTTTGTCTGAGAAATCACCCAGTCCCGTACTGTTTCAGGAGTAGAGACTGTAATTCAATGGATTTGTGTTGTAGAATGGGGGTACAGTTTTAACATACCAGATAGTTAAAGCTTTGTCTCATCTTCTACAAACACAGGAGTACATAGGAAACACAGGAAAGCAATGGTATTATTGCTGGACTGTTAATCCAGAGACCCAGGTAATGTTTTGGGGACCTGAGTCCGAATCCCGCCATAGCTGATGGTGGAATTTTAATTAAATAAGTAGCTGGAATTAAGGGTCTAATGATGACCATAAATCAATTGCTAATTGTCAGAGAAAAAACCCATCTGGTTCACTAATGTCATTTAGGGAGGGAAACTGCCATCCTTACTTGGTCTGGCCTATATGTGACTCCAGATCTGCAGCAATGTGGTTACTCTTAACTGCCCTCTAGGCAATTAGGGATGGGCAATAAATGCTGGCCTGGTCAGCGATGCCCTCATCCTGTGAATGAATATATTTTTAAAAAAGTGATCAAGGGCACTGTCTGAACAGTCCTCTTCACATCTATCACACGTATAACCGTAAGAATAGAAGATAAATCATGCAGTTGGCAAATCTATTTTGAAGCTGTACCTCAGGAAAAGAAATGTTCTCAAACAAAGATGGTACTTTGGAGTTTATGAAGAATATCCACTACTTCTAATAATTTGAATTCATTACTGGTAGTGAATAAGGTAAATTATCCTGGCATTTGTATTAATCAATACAGGGTAAGGTAGGAAAAGGAGACCACTATTTGAACATTTTAATAGAAAACTGAATGGAGTTAACACCCCCATTACTCAACTATATGGCACCATTGGAATCTTTTACATTCGCCTGGTTGGCATGACTCAGCAGCAATACCATGTGACAGGGTATTGAAATAATTCCACAGAGGCCGGTATCCCCTCAGCAAGTCACCTTTTATTTACACGTGCATAGTACTTGACACGGGTTTGGCTTGCTCAGAGCCAGCTCTTTGAGCAAACAGAAACGCTGATATTTCTGTTGATATCTGTCAGCCAAGGCTCCCTGATTGGGATTGTTAACCTGGTCCAATCAGGGAGTTTCTATTCCATGAGGTCCACGTGGCTGATCTCGTTACGTCCCTCCCCCTCTAAGTCCGGGACCTAGGCCTGTTCTTTTTCTTGGACCCTCTCCTGCATCATTTTTGCACCGGGTCCGGTTCCTCCGATTCAGCCTCGGATACCGGACCACAGCTTGCCTCTTGCACCTAGAGTGTCTTGGAAGAAATTCAGCCTCTTCTTCAAGCAGTAAAGGCATGAGTCTACGAGATCCATGGACTCCAAGGTTTCTTCGATGCTAATTGTAGGGGGAGGCCCTACCGGTTCCGACAGCCTTTTGGACTGTTCTGAGGGGCCAGATATGTTTTGCTCCTGCCCTATTTGCGAGTTTTCAGCTTTCATGTGGTCCACATGCTGTTCAGGATTGCCTCAGCTACCCGAACTTTGTATATAATGGGATCTGACCTCATGGTGACCATGCTACTTACCCATGCAGGGCCATTCCTGTGGTTTCAAATACTAAACTTCATCCCCTGAAGTAAACTGCCTCTCTTACTTGGAGGAGTCTTGTGTCCAGCACTGGCATTCTTGTTGCCATTTCATCCTCACCCCTTCAGGTCCGGGAAGGTCAGATTTAACCTAGTGTGGAGTCTTTTCCCCATCAGCAACTCTGCTGGAGATATCCCTGTAGTTGCACACCACAGATGATCAAACTTTCCTTCTCTGTCTGGGCTCTGCATCAATCAAAGTCCGGGAAGTATATGCTATTAGGCATTCTTCTCTATTGGGTCATCTGTGAGGCAACACTATCCTGATACCATACAGGGAGGTATCACATGTCAGCACCATACCTCACTTGGGATCATAGTGTTCCAACACTTTAAGACAATGATAGCTGCTTTTTCACTTCCCTAAAGGCTATGTCTTGGCTACGAGAACATTTCCAAGGATAACCATTTTTAATAGCAGATGTAAGGGTGCCAGGCTGGAGGCCTGGTTATGTACGAACTTCCTGCAAACAATTCACCAACCCAAGGAAAGACCTAAGCTTGCTACAGACGTGAGAGCTGAGGCAGCTTTGATCACACTAACTTTCTCTTCCAAAGGGTATAACCCGGTCTTGTCAACTCTTGTAACCAAAGTAGGTCACTTGAGGTGCCTAGAACACACCTTTTTCCCTTCTAAGCCGTACACCCATCTTGAAGAAATGTCTATGTCCAAGTTTGCTAAGTGCTTCTCATTGGTTTTACCATAGTCAGCACGTCACCCAGATAAATGGTAATCCTGGGTAGAACTTGTCAAGTGGTCTCCATCATCATCTGGAAAATGGCAGAGGCTGATGATATCCTAAATGGCAGTCTTATATATTGGTACAAACCCTTATGGGTATTCATTGTATACTTCTGGGAGTCCCCATCTAACCTCAATTGCAGGTACGCATTGCTATGTCTAGCTTCATGAAGGACAGCCACCCCACCAGCTTTGTGTGTAAGTCCTCTATGTGAAGGATTAGGTATTTATCTAACTGCGAGAAATGCTTTACTGTTTGTTTAAAATCTCCACAAAGATGAACGAACCCATCAGACTTCACAATCGGCATGCCCGGTGCTACCCATTATCAAAGAGTCATAGAGATATACAGCATGGAAACAGACCCTTCAGTCCAACTTGTCCATGCCAACCAGATATCCTAAATAAATCTAGTCCCATTTGCCAGCATTTGGCAAACCCTTCCCATTCATGTACCCATCTAGATGCCTTTTAAATGTTGTAATTGTACCAGTCTTCCTCTGGCAGCACATTCCATACATGCACCACCCTCTGCATGAAAAAGCTGCCCTTTAGGTCCCTTTTATATCTTTCCCCTGACACCTTAAACCTATGCCGTCTAGCTTTGGAGTCTCCCACCCCAAGGAAAATAATTTGTCTATCTACCCTATCCATGTCGCTCATGATTTTACAAACCGCTCAGGTCACTCCTCAACCTCCAACACTCCAGGGAAAATAGCCCCAGCTTATTTAGCCTCTGCCTGTAGCTCAAACCCTCCAACCCTGGCAACATCCTTGTAAATCTTTTCTGAACCCTTTCCAGACCAGAATTGCACGCAGTATTCCAATAGTGGCCTGACCAATGTTCATGCTGCAAACTGTACTGGTTTGATGATTCCTTCACCTTCCAGCCTCCTGATTTCTGCATCTACTTTTGCATGTTAGCCAAATGGCACTGGGGGGGCCTTGCAGAATCATGGAATTGCTTTCCTGGTCAACATGCAAGGTGACCCTTAGCTCTTTTGATAGTCCCTAGACCGTCCTGAAAAACATCTGGGTATTTAATTAGGATTTCACTCAGGCAGCCATTTTCTACTCGAAAAATGTTGAGCCAATCAAGGTGAATCTTTCTCAACCAATTTTGACCCATCAGGCTTGGGCCCGAGCCTTGTCCTACAGTCAGTGGTAGCTTCTCATGAGACCGGAACCAAATTTGTATCCTTAATCTGTGAAGGTTCACTGGTATAGGTTCTCAGTCTAGCCGAGATCTTACGTAAACTTGAAAGTTCGAGTCCAAAGCAAATTTTATTAAAGACTGGTTCTGCAATTATTTATGCAGCTGCAGTGGTATCAGTCTCCATTAGAACTGGGTGACCATTTAACCAGATGTATATTTTGATTGGTTCTGATTTGGATATCACTAAGCAATTAGCTGTTCAAAACCAGATGTAGGTGGACTTTCCAGGGTGTGCACTCTCCTGGATACCAGCCGATGAGTTCTCCTACTCAATTCAGGCCTAGTGGGATTGTTTTGCTGTCCTGCGTTCACATTCCGGCAGCAACTACAATGGCTTGCCGGCCCAGATCCTGAAGAAAATGTTAACCATTTGGCCGAGGCTTGGCTTTGTTTTGGGATTTTGCTGTGGGCTGACCTAGAATCCCTCTGTTCAGGATATGGCGTGAGTGAGGCCATGCAATTGCCTTTACTGAAAAAGTGTCCCCAAGTTCAGTCGGCCTGGCGCGGGAGTCCACTTCCATCAGCATATCCTGTAACTCATAAACTCCACTTGCCACAGTTTCTAAAAGACAAAGTCAGCTGTAGTGCCTGTTTGAAGGCCATCTGGGCTTCAGCTCGTAGATGCTTTTGCATGGTTACATCATTAATCCCACATACCAAAAGTCTCTCAGCATCTCATTAAGGGTTACGCCAAAATCACACGCCTCTGCCAGTTGTCTTAACCTGGTCAAAAATCCTGACACAGTTTCCCCTGGTTCTTGAACTGCTGAGTAAAACTAATAGTGTCTCAGAATTATAGGAGGCATGGGGTCATAATATTCCTTCACTAAATCCTCCAGTCTTGAAAGATTTTAGTATTTTGTGTCTCAAGAAACATTAGGCTCCTAATAACCAAAAATGCTGCAGGTCCACAAGCTGTCAGGAGAATTACTCATTGCCTTTCATCTGCCCCATTGCCATTTGTCATGGGGAGACGATGGCCTAGTGGTATTATCACTTGACTGTTAATCCAGTCATGCAGGTAATGTTCTGTGGACCTGGGTTCGAATCCCACCATGGCAGATGATGACATTTGAATTCAATAAATATCTGGAAATAAGAGTCTAATGATGACCATGAATCCATTGTTGATTGTTGGGGAAAAACCCATCTGGTTCACTAATACCCTTTAGGGACGGAAACTGCCACCCTTACCTGGTCTGGCCTACATGTGACTCCAGACCCACAGCAATGTGGTTGACTCTGGGCAATTAGGGATGGGCAATAAATGCGGCCTAGCCAGTGACGCCCTCATCCCATGAATGAATAAAGGAAAAAAAAAAATTGCCCAGAAAAAATAAAGCATACTTTCCACATACTGGACCCAGTCTTTGACAGCAGGATCAATTTAATCAAGCTTCCCATATCACAGCATGATGCTAGAAATGTTTACTCCAACTCAAAGATGACTGTTGCAAGCAAATTACTTCAGGAGTATATCTTTTTCTTGTCGCCACTTAATTATCTCCACAGAGACTGGTATCCTGTCAGCAAGTCACCCTTTAAGTACACATGCAGCATACTTGACACTGGTCTGGCTTCTTCAGAGCCAGCTCTCAGAGCGAACAGAACATGTGACACTCCTGTTTACATCTGTCTGCCAGGGATCAGATTAACAGCCTCAATCGGGGAACTCATATTTTATGAGGTCCACTTGGCTGACCACATTACAATCACTCCAAATATAACATCTCATTCTAAAGAAGCACATTTGACGTATTACTGAGCTGGCTGTTTCTTGTCCAAGTAACTCAATAGTTCTCACTGGGGCTACTGTAAAGCCAAGGTAGAAAGATTGCAGTATGTTGATAAACTGGATATATAGTTTTGACCAAACTACAACAGACAAGGAGGTCAAACATAATATGGCACATAATTCTGATTCTAATCTATGGATCAGGCAGCTGCTTCTAAGAACCATTTCAGGTTATGAGCATGCAAATTTGATTTAAAAGTAAACTGTGTGAAGAAAGAATACTTTTGTTCACAATTGCTGTTCTACACATGATCCATTCTTTCAATTTTGGCCTCTGAACTATCTGTTGTTCCCTATCTAAAATATCTATTCTGTGTTACAGCCTCTAGCTTAACCCTGCATACATGCGATTCTCTATTCTGCTGCAATGTTTGGATGATTAACATTTTGAATTGCAATTTTATTAGAGTGTATATGTTTGCTATGAGTTACTTATTATGCTGTAGAGATGTAGAAATGGGCAAATATTGACTACTAGGAATGTAAAGTAAGGGCAACAAAATAATGAAACAGGCAAGAGAGACAGAGGGTCAGGTTATGGTGTGGTCACAGAATTATTATGGTGCAGGAGGCCATTTGGCCCATCTTGTATACATTGGCTCTCCAAACGTTCATTCACTTTATGCCATGCCCCCACATTCTCTCCTCATTCTTCCTTTTCAGATAACAGTTTAACTTCCTTTTGAATGGATCATTCGAACCCTCCTCCACCACATTCTCAGACAGTGCATTCCAGATCTTAATCATTCATGGTAATATAGAAGCAGTAGGTAATTTACCTATCCATCCTGTCCAGTCACTCAATACGATAATGGCTCATCTTGGACTTTAATGTTTTCTCTCTCACACTATCTTTTTACACCATTAGTATTTAGAAATCTATTAATTTCTATTTGAAACATAATTAAAAACTGAGCTTCCACTGCCTTCTTGGGTAGAGAACTCAAGATTCACAACCCTCCAGGGAAAAAGAATTCTCCTCATCCTGGTCCCAAGTGATTTTCCCTTATTTTAAAATTGTGGCCTCTAGTTCTAGACTCCCCAAACCAGAGTAAATATCTTACCTGCATCTGCCCTGTCTATCCCTTTAAGTATTTTGCAGATGGATAAATGGATCATAGTTTTGATGCTGAAGGAGAGGTGGAGTTGGAGATGAATGAGAAGATCATATGGGGGTGGCATGGTGACATCGAGTTCAGAGTGGAGCCAAATATTAAGGATCTTCATCTCTGAGCTAAGCAAATATGAAAAGGTTACAACTTATCTCCATTTATTATCTGTACAAATTGTCCTCAATAGATTGAATGGCTCACATTTATTGGAATGATACCAGCTTTTGATGGGACTCCAAGGTGCCAAGTTTAAACATTTAACTGAAACTATCAGTACTGACTGCAAAGTAGGCTGTCCAAAGCAGAATGCTGATACTACCATGTACCTTGTTGTACCAGGCAATATTGAATGTGATCTGACATCTCCCAGAATGAATATTCCTCCTTGAGCTTTGGTTTAATACAAATTACCAACCATTTGCAACAAACAATCAAATAGTCTCCACAATCACTCTTTCTGTGGTGCCCACAAACTATAAATTCTAGCTTCACAACTTCCCACGATGGGACCTGAACATTCAACCACAATTGTTTGTCCCCTACTCTTACCACTGGAGCATGAGAAATTATCAAAAAACCCATCAGCATTTGAGGGTCAGGGCAGAAGTGGCGGCATATTTCAATGTACTTAAATTAGATAAACAGATTTGGGTAGGGTGGGCACTAGATCAAGAGAAATGCATATTATTTAGTGTGAGAACCCTGAACAAGGCAACATGATCTTAAAATTATATCCAGGACCCTTTAGGAATCAGGAAACACTTTCACACAAAAGGCAACAGAAGTACGAAACTTTCCCAAAGCTATCAAAATGACTTTCAAAAATGAGATCAATAGAATTATATTGGATAGGAATATCGAGTGAAATGATAAGGCATGGATTGGCTGTAATTTACCAAATGGTGGTGGATCAGGTTCAAGGGGCTTAACAACTACTTGCATTCCCATGTTCTGGAGCTGAATTTCACTTCTGGGATTTAAAATCAAGTCTAACCTGCACTCACTTGCCTCAAGGCTCCTTTTCACTTGTTCAGTGTATATGGTGGTGAAATTGGAGTTTTAATCCAGTTACTAACTGGTAAAGACCTCCACCAGGGTTTCCCAAAGTGAGGTTAGCAAGCTGAACTTTTAGAAGATCTCCAAGGCAACGACGGCCACCTTCTGCCTACTCTAATCGGTCTTCTTTCCCTCCCTCTTCACTCAACACTGGGTCACTGACGTTTTCAATCCTCAAAAATGGGATCACAGAGAGAAAAAGTACATAAAGTACTGACTCATTCTAATAGCAATCTAGTGTAATATCAGTGCTCTAGCAATCCAGAGGATGAGGTAAATCCTCTGAGATATAAATTGAAATCCCACCATGGCAGTTGGTGGAATTTAAATTCTGAAAACGAATTTCATGTCACTATTTCTGAAACTATCATTGATTGTCATTGAAACCCTTCTAGCTGTCTAATGCCCTCTGGGGAGGGAAATCTGCTGTCCTAACCCAGCACGGTCTACATCTGATTCCAGAACCATAGCAATGTGATGGACTCTTAACTTCCCATTTAAAATGGCCAAGCATGTCTCTCAGTTCAAAGGCAATTAGGGACAGGCAAACAATTTTAGCCTTGCCTACTATGTCCATGAAAGAATAAAGTGTAACTATGCAGCACTTGATTGAGCAGCAGGTACTGCACAATTAGAAAATGATGTTTTCCAGCATTGGTATGTTTCAACTCCAAGCAAAATGACTGACTTTGGTATCACTGAAGAAAACATGTTTTTCAGATAGATCCCTAGAGAAAGGCAAAGAGCTCTACAAGCATCAACTCTATCCATTAATCTCTTCCAGTTTCAAAGAAATTCTTAACTTCTAAAATCCACATAACTTTCTGAGGTGGCTGGTTTGATTTGTCATGAAGTTGACGGGAGATCCTGCTTCAGATCCTTTGATTCTGGGGTTGAGGGAGTCAAAACTCACACCAGCACAGTTCTACCCACCCTGATGACAAATCAAACAAGTCTCACAGTTCAGATCAACATCAAGCAGTTTGCCACTGCCTGTTCTATCTGGTTAATATTTGCACATCCCTCATGTCTCCAACTCCTTGGCATAACCAATTAGTCCCAATCTAAGGTAGGCTTTAATTGGAGCCTGTAGCAGGAAATGCTACGGTCTCCAAATCAAGAGTAAACAGTACACACTGATACTCAAGACCTATGCAGACAAAAATAACTAGGTCACTCAATAATAAACTCACTCACTGCGAGTACAATGAGGTTCTTTTGAAGAACTAGCTATTTTTCAGGTAAGTTTGCTTTGTACTACTAGTAACCTCAAATTAAGACCCACAAGTTGCACTTTCCTTCCTGTTTTACCACATAATATAGCCTGGCACTAGACACCAATTGGACTGAAAGTGCAAGTTCAATGCCACCTTCAGTGGCAGATTGCTGTACCCATGAGTACAGTCCTTGCATTTGAGGCTCTAATGGAGACCCAGAGATTAGGCAGGTGTGTAAGAAGATATGCAATTAAACTCCAAATATCTGACAGGATAAGAAGGACAAGGACCAACTGTTTGAAAATAATTTATTGTCCAACAGTTGCATGACAAATTCTTCCAAAAGAAACCAAATGTTTCAGCTTTATAATCACAGGGTGAATGTGTTGCAAGTAATGAAGCACAAACATTTGAATTTAAGTCAGGAATTCTCGGGTTGCAGAGTAATCAAGTTTGTAATGAACTACTATGAAGAATAACAGAAGTTTAATCACATGAAAAGAAATCCTGTTGAATGTAATAATAGACACTGCCTGCTCCCTTCTGGATAAGCCAGTGGCCTTCTTTATGTTCAATTATTCATGAAAGGCGACTGTAAACACTTCCAATTGAGACTGAGATGATGTCTCTGCTCTGAAGTCACCAACTCATTCCAGTACAGGATGCTGGAGTCCTACAATTTCACATAAGTGCCCCTTTCATAAGTGTGGGAAGTTATCACCAAGGTATTCAACAGTGGAAAACCTCACCATTGTGTTTTTTGTTGGGGGGGGGGGGGTGCAGTGGGTAAGGTAAGGCAAGGCAGCGTTGAGATGTAGAATAGTCAAAGGAGCACGAAAAAGGAAAGTTAACAAAAGGGTGATTTCTATGCTCTTCCTAATTTGGTATTGCCATGTCAAGATTTGATGCAATGCTGCAAAGAGACTGCCAATGAAACCAACAGAACACGCAAAAAAAAACCTTGCACCATGACGCATTAAGTTGCATAAAACACAGGACAACTTGTGTACCTATCAGAACAAACAATAAAACATGCAAATCACAACAGATGAGTGCTAGAAATTCTTAGAAATCAAACCACACAACCATAGCCAGGCACAGTGTTAGTTTCATCTTCCTGGATAATGTGGTTATACTTTTATCGTTTGGAGTAAGTTCTAAACTGGATTTGCATGTCTTCAACTTAAAGAAATAACCTAAAGAAAACAGAAAAGAGTAGTCTATGCTACAATTAAGTTGAAAGCTTTTTAAAAAAAAAATTAGTATTTCAATGATAGTAGGAACTGCCGATGCTGGAGAATCTGAGATAACAAGGTGTAGAGCTGGATGAACACAGCAGGCCAAGCAGCATCAAAGGAGCAGGAAGGCTGACGTTTCGGGTCGAGACCCTTCTTCAGAAATGGGGGAGGGCAAGGGGATTCTGAAATAAATAGGGAGAGAGGGGGAGGCGGATAGAAGATGGATAAAGGAGAAGATAGGTGGAGAGGCGACAGACAGGTCAAAAGAGGCGGGGTTGGAGCCAGTAAAGGTGAATGTAGGTGGGGAGTTAGGGAGGGGATAGGTTGGTCCACGGAGGATGGACAGGTCAAGGAGTCGGGATGAGGTTAGTGGGTAGGAGATGGGGGTGGGGCTTGAGGTGGGAGGAATGGTTAGGGAGGCGGGGATGAACTGGGCTGGTTTTGGGATGCGGTCAGTGGAGGGGAGATTTTGAAGCTTGTGAAGTATACATGGGGAACCCTGCAGCCCAAGGGTATCAAAGCGAAATATGAGATGCTGTTCCTGCAGCTTTCGGGTGGCATCATTGTGGCAATGCAGGAATAGTATTTCATAAATGCTTTCATAAACTCAGCAGGTCCCAAATTGCCTCACGGTCATTGAAGCACTTTTGAAGTGTTATAATGTAGGAAGTGCACCAACCAGTTTCTGAATAGCAAGCAGCAATGTGTAACACACAGTATTAGGCAGGGCACCAAAAGGAACATAGCCACTTTTTTTTTTGCATAGCACCATAGGACCTTGAAATCTCTGGAGCAGGACTTTGTCTGTCACCTGAATGTGAGCAGTTAAGAATACTACTCCCGATGCACCATAGCCATCCCAAAGGAAGCTTTGCACTTTCACATCTCTCTGCAATACTTTAAAACTCTTTACATTCAGTGAGTTATTTTGATAATCAATTGCTGTGTTGTGACAAGTAATGGCAGCCACTGTGTGCACAGGAAGAAGCTATATGACAAATTGCCAGTTAATTAATTTGCTTTTCCTCTCTTCTCCCGTTCCTCAGTATATTTTTTTCCATACCACAAAATTTAGCCAAGATACTGGATGAAAACTCCTCCCTCCCTCCCTCATCCCCATTCTTTTTCAAATACTGCAATGGGATCTTTAACATTCTTCTGAGGCAGCTGAGGAAGGCTTTCTCAATAAGGGATGTCACAATAAATGGGATGGCACAAGAAAAGTGGCTAGAGTGACGCAGAAGAGGAATCGTTGTTGCTATGGGACAGGTTCTCGGCATGAGTCTGCCCCTCCAGAAAAGATGGAGATTACTGGGACATGGGAAGGGACAAAAAGAGATTGTTTCTGGCCAGATGGTTTGGCTCTTATTTACATTACAAACTCCAACCAAAATTGTGCGAGCACACCTTCATACAGTTGCATTTCTCCCCCTCCCAAGCAAAAGGGGAGAGTCTGCGCACACACACACGCTTGACCCAAACGCCAGGAATGTTTACATGGCAGAAACCCAAGACTGCAATGTTTCACACTGAAGTTTTCAGATGAGTTTTTAAGCTGAAGAATTACTTAAATACGGTAGCAGTGATATTATATCTGTTAGTTTTCACATATTTTGAAGCCCTTTGCAGCCAACGAAACAAGGAGCGAAACTAAAACATAGAATATGCATGTCTATGAACCTGTTGACAGTTAAGAGAAAATAAGTTAAATTCAAGGCAAAAGAAGTTTAAAGAAGGAAATGGAGAAACTGGGATTATAGAACTCTAATGAGCTAATAATGAAGCCAAGCAGTTTCCAGTTGACTGAAATGCCCATCGTTAGTCCACAAAACAGTGGCATTAAAGTGCAGTTACAAAAAATAGTATCAAGCAAAGCCAATCTCCACACCCTCCAAAACCAGCAGATCCTCATCCACTGCGTGTTAGTTTAACATTTACTGAAGCAACTGGACCAGTACACTTACTGCTTTCTGCATCGTGCTTTGTTAGTCTGAATTATACTGTTAAGACAGCCTCGAAGTAGACATTTTGTATAGAACTCCTCTCATATGAGATCATCAATGGGGAATAATACCCACAAACCACTGCCCCAATGATGTCACAGGGCGGAGCAAATAATCTGCCTCCATTTAAACTGCAATTCCTTTCAACATAAGCAGAGTGGAGAATAACGACGCTGTGCTTCTGTTTTGCATTAATTTGCTCTCAGAGTTTGGAGGTTGAAAGTGATCTCAGCACCACAGAGATTGAAAGGGAAGGACGAATTTAGAAGACACACATTAAAAGTAGAAAATAAGGTAACATTCTGGAGAAACATACAGGGCTTAAACTTATCTAAAAATTCAAACATCAAGACAAGAGTGAAATAATTGGCAGCATTGGCCTGGTTGGATGAGGGTAAAGCGTGGCTACAAAATGCAAGATTCCCCAATTACGCCCAACTATTTACCTCAGGAATTACCGCAGGACAGAAAAATATTTCTCCCTTCCCCATACAACTGCCTGCTTTCTTCAAGCAATTTTATAGTTGCCCACCATGTACAGCATTGGGACTGTTCTAGGTCTGAATTTCTATCTAGGTCTCAGGGATGTAAGAATAGCACACGATGCGACATCCATTCTCCTTTATTATGTTCAGACACCCTAGGTGGCGAACTACACCATTTTGCATAGCACTGAGCCACACATTACGGGAAGTTCCGATGAAGAACTCCAGACATAAGCTGAATTAGTGGATCTCAGTCTGTGACCATTAGCTGCTGCATTCGATCAATTGCATTGGTAAAGATCACAGGGGTGTGGGAGAACTAACCGTGTGTGGCATTAGTTAGTAGCTGCAAAGACTTGAGAACAATGAAACCAAGGGAATGCATTCATGACTTCAAGTGTTTAGACTGCCGCAAATCTTCATCTTTGCTGGTGATTCCTATAGCTGAAGAATACATGCTCAGATCATTTACTGTCCTTATGAAGATCAGTGGGCCAGTATTGGTCATCCATGTATCGACTGATTTCAGAGTTTGTTTCAGAAGCCACTTCTTCGTTTGCCATCGATGACTGATCGCACAGTTTCTGTTCCCACTGGCTCTCCACTTGTTGATACAACTCCATCGAGGTGCAGGCATCCTCAACAGAACAGTGCCCATCTCTACCAACCTGCCACAACAAGAACAAATGACGGCAAACCAAGGAGAAAATCATTTCCCTAACTCCATTCCTAATAAAATCACCCACCTCTGCCCCCAAAGAGCACAGATCCACAACTTCAAACAAAATCCACCACATACATTACCTTATCCAAAGGCTCAATTCACATACATAAGGTTTGAGAAGTGGCAGCAGGCACTTCAACTGTGAGGGGCACCACTGTAAAATCTTAGACTGTTCTCACCAGACACCCACAACTCTACAGATACCAGCAGCAGGAATGGAAGCCCCCTTGCCTGACACACCCAGGTTTTAACTTAATCAGGAAGGGAGTCAGGTAAACATCCTGCAGAAGTCATGGCTGAATGGATCAGATCTCCCAATGGAGCAAAAATGCAGATATGTTATCAACAAGCTCTCTAATTTTCTTTCTGGCTGTATAGGCCTCTGAAGTCTGTGCTTGGCAGCAACCTCCGTAACCAGAAGTTAAAGCTGCGATTGGAGCGCTGGATGCCTATCGTGGATCTTTGGACCTGCTGCGCCTGTGTGTGCAACCGCGCAGCTTAGAGGGAATGTTGCATGTTACGTAGGGCCAGTAAGTTTCCCATGCGTTCTATCGATAACACTCGTCTCTGAGTTTGTAATATGTGTTCGAGCCCCACTCTAGGATTGGAATACAAAATCAAGGCCCACATTTCAGTGCAGTAGCAGAGATAATCCATGTTGGAGGTGATGGAATTTTATTGGTGGGTTTGGGAGAGAGAAAGAGATGAGAAGTTAGAATGAAACCTTGTCTAGTTGTTGAGGTGGATGTACTGTCTGGCAATTGCATTTACCCAACTGCACTTCAACAATAACCTACTGCAAAAAGACCAGACTAAGATTTTGCAAGCACAACGTAAATGCAAGGTTTCGGTAAAGTCTTGACAAGATCATACCCAAAATTTTGGGCTTCTTAAGGAAGGGTATACTTATCATAGAAAGTGTGCAATGAAACTCATCCTTGGGATTGTCCTATGAGGAGAGATTGAGAAGACTAGACCTGTATTCTCTAGAATTTAGAAGAATGAGAAGTGATCTAACTGAAGTATACAAAATTCTTACATGATTTAACAGGGTAGATGCTGGAAGCATGCTTCCCCAGGCTGGAGGGATCTAGAACAAGGGGACACTTTCAGAAGAGGCAGGCAACTCAGGATAAAGAGAAGAAGAAGAATTTCTCCACTCAGAGGTGGTGGACCTTTAGAATTTTCTATCCCAAAGGCCAGTGAAGTAATTCAATACAGTCATTGAGTCCCACCAAGATAAATCAATAGACTTCTAAACTTTAAAGTCTTCAAGGGATATGGGGTTACTGCAGGAAAATGGTGCCAAGTTGGAAAATCAGCCATGACTGAGGGACCAAATAGCCTTTTCCTGTTTCCAATATTCCTGCAGAATTTTGTAATCAATGCACATGCTGGGGGAGTATAGCTAAGGCAGAACCCAAGGTTTACTGCCACCTGGATGTTTTGTGTTCCAGCTCTGATGCACCCTCAGTCCCACATTGTGCAACAGAACTCCCAGAGTAAAAGTATAGTCAGTTCATATACTCACCTGGATGCTTTTACCCAAAAGTTGCTTCGCCAGATTCTTCAGGGATACGGATTCTCTTTCAGGAAAGCCAGCCTTCCGCTTCAACAAAGGGATCTTACTCGTGTCCCTTACCAGAGATGTCGGATGAAAATACTTCAATGCTTTAAAGTCATTGTGCAATGCGTGGCCCACGACAATTTTACCCTTCAGTATCTTCAAAATCTAAATGAAAGCACAAATTTAACATGTTAATTACCTTTCAGATTTACTAACCCTGCTTGCACCCCACCCCTGTCATGCACCATTCCAACTGAGATCACAAAGACCCAGGACCAAAAGTAGGCCACGCAATCCATTGAGTCTGTTCCACCATTCAGTGACATTATGGCTGATTTGATAATCCTCAACTCTACTTTCCTGCCTTTCCCCCCATACCCCCGATTCACTCCCTCAGAGAAGAAATTCATCCTCATTGGTCTTAAACGGGTGATCCCTTACTCAGCAATTATAATGTGGAGGTGCCATGTTGGACTGGGGTGGACAAAGTCAGAATCACACAACACCAGGTTATAGTCCAACAGGTCTATTTGAAATTACAACCTTTCTGAGCGCTGAAGAAGGAGCAGTGCTCCAAAAGCTGTGATTTCAAATAAACTTGTTGGACTATACCCTGGTGTGGTGTAACTTTGGACTTCAGCGATTATACACTTTTGTCTTGGATTGTCCCAAAACGGGGAACAACATCTCCACATCTACTCTGTCAAGTCCCGCTAAGAAGTTTGGGCACACGATGGCTATTCCTGCATTGTCACTAGGTGAAAAATCCTGGAATTCTCTATCTAATAACACTATAGGAGTCCTTTCACCATGCAGACAACAGTTCAAGGCAGAGGCTGATCTTCCCAAGGGGAATAAATAGATATTGTGAGTGACATCCCCCAGAATGAATTTGCTTTTAAATTGTATCCATGCAGATGTATCTGTGTGACACTAACATTCAACCATAATCATCAGACCTGGGCAAAACCCCTGCAGGCTAAAAATGCCCGGCCCTAATCACGTCCTCTTCCTTCACTGGAGCTGTACTCCAATTCTGCCTCACTTACAAGGGAAGTCACTATAAATGGGAGGTGATGGCCTAGTGGTATTATCGCTGGACTGTTAATCCAGAGACCCAGATAATGTTCTGGGGACCCAGGTTCGAATCCCACCATGGCAGATGATAGAATTTCAATTCAGTAAAATATCTGGAGTTAAAAATCTAATGATGACCATGAATCCATTGTTGATTGTCAAGAAAAACCCATCTGGTTCATAATGTACTTTAGGGAAGGAAACTGCCATCCTTTCCCAGTCTGGCCTACATGTGACTCCAGACCCACAGCAACGTGGTTGACTCTGAAGCCCCTGTGGGCAATTAGGGACGGGCACTAAATGCTGTCTAGCCAGCGACACCCTCATCCCGTTAATGAATAAAAGAAAATGACTCAAATATAAAACCCCTCTAAACTTGCAAACTGTTAAGGTAGTACTGACACCAAATATAACTTTTCTTAATGAGATGCAAGGTTTAATTGTTTTACGGGAGTGGTGTCTCTGCAGTTGATGGTTGCCTGTTAGTCACATTGGAGCAGGTTTACTGGTTTGACTAAAATACGTACATTAAATCTGTTTCTTACTCTCTCCTCGTGGATGATGCCTGAGCTGGTGAGTTTTTGCAACTTTTTTGTTTTTATGTCATATTTTGATAACAAGTTCTATTACATCATTAGATATGGTTGAACCAAACAGTATTTCTTGCAGTTTATTGGAATTTAATCATCTCTCAGAATCCATGGGAAATTGCAATTCTCAAATGTTCTCCAGTAAAGGAACCCCCTTTTCAAACTGGTTCACAATCATTCAAACATCTATTTCAATCCCCCTACCCTACAACATCTAAAGTACAAATTGTGAGCATCACAAAGATACGAAAGTGCAGCACATACAGATTGTTTCAATAATGCTTCCGCTTCAAATACTTACTGCCAGATATCAGTGAAATGGATGTGTCTACTTCACACTGCAGGACCTGCCCATCATGGCTGGGACTGTGATTACACCAAACACATTAGGGAAGAAACAGGGTGAGCAGCAGCATTTCTGTGATCACCGCTCACTGCTTCAGCTTTGATCACATGCCCCAGGGAACTGCAGGTCTGTAGACCCAGCAATTTACAATCAGAGCCTACAAACAACGTGACAATGAGTAGATACTGTTGCACAGTAATGCTAATCAAGGGATAAAAATTGGTCAAGACACTGGGGTCAAGTTGGTCAAAAAATGGTTAAGACACACCTCGTGTTCTGCAAAGTAGTGTTCTGGGATTCTCTGCATACAATCCCGCACCTCAAAACCAGAAGGGATCTCGGTGTAATGTCTTACTTGAAAGACAGGTCGTCTTTCAGCACTGCATAAAGCATGTTAGGCCAGAGGGAGTGAGTGATGAATTCATTAATTCCAGACTAAGGGATAATGGGTATTAAGTGAATGCAACATTCAAGATATTTAATACACCCACCTCCCTCCGAGCAACATTAAACTCAATTGCGTTCACCATATGCTGTTTTCGTATGCCACTCCAGCGGGTCCGATAATCTGTGATGGGTTGTTTAGGCTTCACATACTTGTCATAGATGACTAGGCCCTGATAGTTCACGATGCTACACCTGGCCATTTCATTAACACGCCCGCAGGGGCCTGTTCCAACCATCTCGCAGTCAATTGCCACATACTTGGCAGGATTACAGCAGATGGGTGACGGACTTGTCTGGCACAGGAGTGCAGCTTGCGGCAGCCCATAAAGGTTCTCAGGGTTCAGCAGATTCGTCCTTTCTAAAGGACAAGTTTTACTGCTCTGGTCCATGGATTTCGAAGAGCAAGTAGAGCGAACATCTCTCCTTTCAGCTTCAGGCCATGGACTGGAAGCACCAAACAGATGGGAGTGATTTCCATTCGCATCAGAACCACCTGGTCGCTTGGCGTCTCCAGACTGACGTGTACAGTTAGGGTTACTGATGCTTGGACAGCTTGTTTGGTCCAAAGGTCGCCACTTCCTTTTGATCAGACCCTGCTTGAGGATCCCTTCCTTCTCCAGGAAAGCCTTCCTCTCTAGGAAGCGCGCATGCCTCCGGCTCGGTATCTTCTTGCGCTTGGTCTGGCCATCGGGGTTTGCAGCCACAGGTAAGCAGCAGAGGAACTGGTTTGACCTGGAAGATCCAGGGAGCAGCCTGAAATCTGAGACTTCAGAAGAGGGTACAGCAGGGTCTATACACATACTAACTACACTTGGCATCCTTTAGTCCAAATGGAGACTTCTTGGAATCTGCAAAATCAACACAAGTCCTTTAAATTAAGTGGAGACTCCTAGTAATAACAAGTTATCAGTCCCCTGGGTTTAGAAGGAAACAGTCAGTGCATATTAAAGAATCTCAGCACAGGTAAATTGAATATTTTTCATCATCAGGCTCTCCAGATAGTGATTTAGAGTTCACTAATTTGTTGCCAGAACTTTCACATTATTACCAGGCAAGAAGCTTAGGTTTTATTTGTGGATTTTAGTACATAGTCCACACTGACACATGAGTGAAGTACTGTGAGTGCTAAATTGTCAGAAATACCTTCTTCACCCCATCACCCCCACCGCCTGTTCAGACGAAAGAATCATGTGGCATTATTTAAGGGCAGGGGACAGAAACATACACACTACTTATTATCTGTCAAACAATACAATCAAAAACATTAACTGGTCATTTCCCCCAGTGATTATTATGCAACTTTTTTGTATTCATTCATGAGTTGTGGGTGTCACTGGCTAGACAAGTATCTGGCTGCCCAACCCAAACATTCCTTGAGAAGATAGTGGAAAGGCACTGTCTAGATATGTGCAAGTCATAGCTGAGTAGATACATCCAAAATGCTGCATTAGAAGGAGTACTTAGGGTTTTGACCTGACTCTGTTTGACAATATTTAAAATGTGAATCACAGCAGAGGGGCTGGCATTTATACACCATCTTTTTGAGAAACTCACGACAGTGCCTGCCCTCTCGGTGCTGACCCCCCCGACAGTGCGGCACTCCTTCTACACTGACCAGGAGAAAGCCATTCGGCCCCTTGAGCCACTTCCATCATTTAATAAGATGCTGTTTGATCTGTGACCTGAATCCATTGGCCCACATCCCTCAGTACCTTTTGGGGGGAAAAAAAAAATCTATCACAGACATAAAATTAAAACCTGATGCGACATCCAATGCCGTATTTGTGGAAGAGAGCTGCAAACCTCTACCACCCTCAGAGTGTGGAAGTACTTCGCGAAATCTCTCCTCAAGAGTCTGGCCCTTACTGTCAGGCTATGCCCTCTCGAAAAGGAAGGGTCACTGGACCTGAAACGTTAACTCTGGTTTCTCTTCACAGATGCTGCCAGGCCTGCTGAGCTTTTCCAGCAACTTCTGTCTTTAATTCCCTCTCGAAAATAACTTATTTCTATGTACCCTGCCACTTCTGTTAATAATTGATTTGTTTTTTTTTTAATCCACGCTGTCATTTCCCGATCTTGATCAGATCATCCTTTAACTTTGTAAATTCAGGAGAGAGACAGGCCTCTGCTCCTAAATTAACCCTTCAGCCTTACCGTACCTCCGGGACCGGGATTATGAACCGTGAACCCTGAAGACTCAGAGGCGTGAGTTGGCGTACAGCAGGCCCCACTGGTAGCCGGCAGCTCCCCCTCCCGAGCAAACAGCCGGTGTCAACACCAAGCCCCAGGCTCCCTCAAACACCACTCCACCGGCTCCGGGTTCTGCCACGTGCTTTCCAGGCCCCGCCCGCTCATTGGTTTAAGGCCTCCATTCGCCGATTGGCCCCTCCGAAAAACCGAACGCCGATTGGCCGCGGTGCCACAGTCGCTGCACGGTGATTGGCTATCTCTCAATCCCGCCTTCCGATTGGACGCCGCGCCAAGGTTACTGAATACTGAATGGTCTTCCCTGATTAACCGCGGCGCCGCCGCAGCTGCATGCTGGTTGGTTACCCCGCAATTCCGCTCTCCGATTGGTCTCCGTGTCACGGCTACTGCGCACTGATTGGGTACCACTCGATACCGCTCTCTGATTGGACGCCGTGTCCCGCCCAGTTGATTGGTAAATACATCTCAGCTCAGCGCACGGCCGGTGTGGAGACGTCACGCCGGGTGCTCTCTGATTGGCTGCGCTGAATGTCCTGGCTCCTCATTGGCTGCTGTTCACCGTCGTCGTCAGGTTCGTTACGTCAGACGTGGATTTTTTTGAGTCCTTGTGGTCAGGGAGTGGGTGGAAAGGCCAGCATTTACTGTCCGTCTCTAATTGTTTAATAGTCAGTCACATTGTTGTGGGTCTGGAGTCAAGTATTGGCCAGATCAGGTAAGGGTGGCAGATTTCCTTCCCTAAAGCGCATTAGTGAACCAGATGGGATTTACCTGACAGTGGTTTCATTGTCATCATTAAATTCTGAATTCCAGATCCCTTTTTATTTCATTCAACATCAGACGTGATGGGATTCGAACCCAGGGCTCCAGAGCATGACCTTGATGTCTGGATTAACAGTCCAGCGATAATACCACAAGGTCATAGGATCATGGCTGATCCATGACCTATATCCATATAGCTGCCTTTTGCCAATATCCTTTAATATCTCGTTGGGGGAATTTTTTTTGAAGTGTACGAAGGGGCAAGAGGGGAAATCAGAGAGGCACCTGAGCTGCACAAAGCGCCACCAGCGGCTGGAGGTCACATGGGGTGGGAACTGGCTTTGGGGTCACACAGGGAGCTGAGGGCAGGTTTGGGGGTCAGATCAAGGGCAGCTTTGGTGTCATGTAGGTGCTGAGGGTAGCTTTGAGGGTCAGGCCAGGGACAGTGACTGTAAAGTCTTAGTCAGTCCTTCTGAGGTTGAGAGATCCACTCCAGAGTTGCAGGTCATGAGGTGATTCACAGCCCAGTGCTGGATCTGCACACCTTACCATGGCAGGGTCATCCGAGTGTTTGAAGAAGCCGGCAGGATGCTCAGATTTTCACAAGCTCCCTCCACTGTCTGGGCTTGTTGGAAACACTCGAGACCGTAAACACATTCTTGGATGATTCTCCCGCTGGATTGAGAGAGTCCCATGGAGATGCCATTGTTTAGTTCTGAAGAAGGGTCATGTCAGACTCAAAATAGTAACTCTTGTTTCTGTCTCAACAGATAATGCCCTAGATCTGCTGAGTTTCTCCAGGATTTTCCATTTTTATTTCAGATTTACAACATCTCCAGTATTTTGCTTTCATTTAGTAGAGATGCTCATTCAGAGAGCTGGCACTGTAACAATTCTGTGATTCAGTGACAAAAACATCAAGCAGACTGCAGTCTTTTGTACCTGAATTGCTGATTGAAACTCTGTTAACATTGATTTCTGCACCAAAAAAAGGTCTAATTTATAAGACCATAAGAAATAGGAACAGGACTAGGCCGTTCAGCCTATCAAGCCTGGTCCACCATTCAGTTGGACCATGGCTCATCCAACACTCCTCATGTCCATTTTCCTGCCCTCTCCTCATAATCCTACTGATCCGTTCGCTTAACAGTTGATAGCTGTCTTCGGCAAGGAGTTCCAAAGACCCTCTAAGTGAAGAAATTCTTCCTCATCTCGGTAATAAATTGGCATCTATTAATTTTGAGACTATGCCCATTTCTCCTAGACTCTGCTATAAGGGGAAACATCCTCTCAGCATTTACCCTGTCAAAAAGATTTACAAAAAAAGGATGTTACTGGGACTGGAGGTTTTGAGTTATAAGGACAGGCTGGATAGAATAGGAGTTTTTTTTTCCTGGAGCATGGGAGGCTGAGAGGTGACCTTATAGTGGTTATAAAATCATGAGGGGCATTGATAAGTTGGATAGCAAAGGTCTTTACTCTAGGGAAGGGGAGTTCAAAAGTAGAGGCCATAATTTTAAGGTGAGAGGAGAAAGATTTAAAAGGGACTTGAGGGGCAACTTTTTCACACAGAAGGTGGTTCAAATCCCAAACTGTCGTGAAGTGGTAGATGCAGGTGCAGTTACAACATTTAAAAGACATTTAGACAGGAACATGAATGGGAAAGGTTTAGAGGGATAAGTGCCAAACGCAGGCAAATAGTACAAGTTTACTTTGGGAAATGTAGTCGACATGGACAAGTCGGACCGAAGGGTCTCTTTCTGTACTGTATGACTATAAAATTCCCTTTATTTCCCATCACAATGGAAGTAGGCCATTCAGCCTTTGAACACGCTCTGCTATTCAGTTGGATTTGTGTTGACCCGTGTGTCAACCTAATTTACTGCAATTTGATTCACATCCCTTACTGCAACAATCCAGGTACATTTTTATTTACTTCTCAAACGTCTTAGTGCCTATTGCTTACAACCAGTTCATATGAAGCAGTGGAACGCTAAAGATTTTGGACAGTAGATGTCACCATTGTACAGCTGGTACTGTAGATTATCCAGTCTTTCACATTCTAGCCTTTCTATTCACGCATTCTGTCTCAACACTGTACTCTGCAACACACAAACACACAAACATACAGTTCTTAATATTTTTCATTTCCCCTTGCGGTCTTGACGTTACAATTTTTGACAATTGCCTGGCTACAGGGTTTAAGACAGGGTGTACATCGGGGTCCAATAAACAGTTACAGGGGATTAAAAACGGTTAGAGAAAGAAGTAATACTCGGAAATGAGTGTAGTGATCACTTTGGAGCTCCATTTTAATGTGTGCAAGGTGAGTCAGACCACCATATGTCATTTGCAAATTTTACTAGTTTTCTCTTCTACAGGGCTGGCTGTGCTGGGACCGGGAACCCATGTTTTCTGTTTCTGCCCCTGCCTGGCTATATTTTATGCATTGGTCTGCCAACACTTTTTTTTTAAAGTGCATTCACTTGCATTGAAATAACACATTTAATGCAGTACAGCAAAATGTCTCAAACCGCTTCCCAGGTGTGTTATCGAACGGCATTCGACATAGCGTCACATACAGATATGTTAGGATAGGTGAGCAATAGTTTTGTTAAAGAGGCGGGCTTCAAGGAGTGTCTGAGAAGCAGAGAAAGATGTGGGTTTGTGGAAAGGTTTAGGGAGGGAAACCCAATGATTAGGGTCTAAGACATTCTCACCAATCATGAATGGATGGAAATCAGAGGTATGCAAGAGGTCAGAACTGGAGGAATGCAGACACCTCAGACAGCTGTGAAAATTCCCCTGATTAAATATTGCGAAGTCTGAAGCATTGTTTTCAGCTCTTGCTGCAAAATCCATTCCCTGATTAATGATCTGATCCTTTCTCTGGTGTGAGATTCAGCCCCTCTATTCACCAAACGAACAATTAAAGCCTGAAAAATACAACAGGTCAGGGAAATCTGCGGAGAAAAACAAGCGTTAATGTTTGAAGTCTGAGATGGTCCCAGATGTGAGATGTTAACTCTGTTTCTCTCTGCAGATGCTGTCTGACCCACTGAGCTGTTCCAGGTTTTGTTTTCAACTCCCTCAGTTTTTTCTCTTTGCATGCATGATGGACTAAATGGTATCTTCTGCATTGTAATAACTCAGTGATTCTGTGATGAAAAGCACCACCTAAATATTTCCTAATCAATCTGTGGAGAGGCTTTTAGTACACACCTCTGGAACAGGTGGGACTTAAACCCAGGTCTCCTGATACAGGGGTAAGGACACTCCACTGTGTCATAAGAGCCCTCCATGTGAGTGACACCACATAAATGAAAGTTTTTAATTTGTTTCAGTGGACTGATGTTGAATTGCCAATTGAAAGTGACAAATTTAGCACAGAGTTGGTGGTCTTTCTGGGCCAGATGGCTTGGATATCCACTGCCTTTGTTAACCTGACCACTGCCTTTGTTAACCTGAGCTTGTTTTTTTTTTCCCTTCCCCTGCAGAATTCCAACATCAGAGGTATCCCTTTCATCAGTATAGATACAAATATATTTTGGTCTACACCCAACACTGATTAAAAGTCTAACTTATTTTTCTCACACCCTCTATAAATTGCCTGGACGTTGACTTCTTAATTTAACTTTTTGCAACCTATGATATTCTATAAAAGGCACGCAACACCTTTTAACACCTGTAATGAGTTTTCCTTTGCTTTGTGAGTAATAGGGTTGGGTGCCTTTGTATGAGATATCACCACAGGTCTAATTGTAGATTGCTTTCAACAGTGTTGAAATAGTGTCTAATTACTGTTGTTTGGGATTCAGAACAGATAGAAATGAAATTTCAGTGACTCATAAATTTAAAATCTGATTCTATGCAGTCCGAGGGTCCCTGGAGTTCAGGTGTTGTAGTTATCCATACTTACAAGTGAAACAAAACCACACCATCTTCCTTTTTATGAATGGAAATTGAACATCTGAAATGATCAAACCATCCTTTTTGCATATTAACCATAAACATTTCATACAATTCTAAAACTGATATTTTTCTTTATGAAAGTATAATTCAGTCTTGCATTCAAAGTTCCAAAACAGCACAGATGTCAGTGAAGAGAAATTAAAAAGAATTACTTAAAACAAAGTATGAATTACTGATTTGGACTCTGCTAGAGGGCTCAGTTTCTGGTGCAGAGCCTTAAGATTAGACCCTCAGATCCATCATTGAGCAAACACATGTTATCTACCTGTATTCTTGAAGCCTTTAATTTCCATTCAGATCTGATCTAATCACTCCAGTTTACTAATTCAATGTAAACTGAAGAACAGAGCCTGCACAATCCCTAGTGCACCAGCATGTCAGCCTAGACATTTGTGCTCAAGTATCTGGGACGCATCTTGAAGCAGTCTTTTGACTCAAGGCAAAAGTAACTGGTACCCCAAACTCACAGCTGATAAACTAATGTAAAATATTCCAGACATTGGAAATCTGAATTGAAAATGCCAAAAATACTCAGTGGGACAGGCAATAGGATGGAGAGGGAAACAGGGTTAATATTTCACATCAATGATGAAAACTCACCCACCTGAAGTGTTAACCGACTTTCTTAGAAAATGGGATTTTTCAACATGCACGCCATTTATGGCCCATCCTAAGTTGCTCTTGAAAATGTGAACATAAACCATGTTATTGAACCACCGCAGTCTATGTGCTGAAGATACTTCTGCAAATCTGAGAGTTAGGGAATTCCGCAATATAGACACAGTAGTCACAAAGGAACAGGAAATATGCTACATAATTGTAAACAAACCAAAATCCCAACATACATCAGCACCTTCAGGAACACAAAAGAAAAAGTGGGAGATGGCGGATTGTAACATGGAATCTAGAAGCAAGAGAAAGCCATTCAATTTGATCATGGCTGATCCTTCATTCAATTACTATTTTCCTAAACTCTGCCCATTCACCTTAATGTCTTTAAAATCTAAAAATCCAACTCTTGTGCACCAAATGGAAAATGTTTACAATGAGAAACCCAGACTGACATTTCAGTGCAGTATTGAGGGAGTGCTGCATCGTGTTTGAGGACCATTCTTTGGATGAAACATTGCTGAGGCCTTAGCTCCTAGTACACATGAATGTAAAAGATCCCATGTCACTATTTTGGAAGAAAACAGGGTGCTTTCCCCAGTGTCCTGCCAATATTTATTCCTCAATCAATATCACAAAAAAACCTTATCTGGATGTTGACATGTTGCTGTTTGTATGAGTTTGCTGTGTGCAAATTGGTTTTTGCAATTTCTGCATGATGACAGTCTTCGAAAATAAGGCCCCTTTAACAAAAACAGCTCCAAAGTTGGTTGAGAGCAGGTGATGCTCATTGGACATTTTATTTAAGAGTTGAATTTTCCACTTCAAATTTTTTTTTGATTTACCTGCTTCTGTCTTTCTCCTTTGATGGTCTGCATTGCCCTAAACAGGCTTTGAATGTAAATTAATCAATTGGAACACACAGGTGATTTACTGGTGGTGGGTTAACACATGGAAAAATATAGCGAGCAATTCAGTGATAGGAAAGAAAAAGTTCATTTGTATATGAGAGTGCTTCTGGATGTAAAAGAAAGAAAAAGAGTTGAAATCTTCATTGCGCATGTTGGGCTTTGCGTGTAATTTGATTCGTTAGAAATGGATGATTTATTGATGGTGGATAATAGAGGAAAAGTACCATGGATGATTTGGTGGTAGGAAAAAAAAAGCTGGATTCCTCCCCACTGGGGTCTTGGTTTCTGGACCGGGAAAGTAGGGAAAGATGTGTTTGTACTAAGCTTTGCATTTACGATGAAGCCCTTTTGCTACACCTTTATCAACATATGGATATTGACTTGTTAAACACATAGCAACACTGACTACACTTCATACCCTACCTTGAGAAACCCCTTATTCGTGAACATCCAAGAATCTGTGATTCCAGGTTGGACCTGCCAAGTCACCTGAGCACACACAAATCATGATGCCCAGCAGACATGGGACTCACTTCAAGGGACTGACAATGACAAAAATATTAATGAGAGAGAAGTATATCTCTGGTGGCAGAATCTAGGGAACAAAGAGACATAATCTTAAAATAAGAACGTGGCCATTCAGGAATAAATTAATTGAGGGGATGGTGAGATTGTGCTGTGAGGAAAGATTAAATTGACAGGGCCTTTATTCTCTCAAGTTTAGAAGGATGAAAAGCGATCTTCATTCAAAGTTATTACAGGATTCTGTTGTATGTGAAGTTAATTTAAATCTGCACCAGTGCTCACAATTTCGTACTTGGAGTGAAGCTGAGTCTGCATCTCACCATGTGGTAAATTCTTCACCACCATCTTCTTTTAAGAATAAGTATCTACTTAGTCTAATTTGGTTGAGGAAAAACGTTTCCCAATCCACCTAGAAGAGGCTCTTGTATTGAACAAGAACTAGCTTAGAGCATATTAAGCAACTAATTACGAGTTACATTGATATGACAGACGTTGTTACAGAGACTACAAGGTTGCACCGAGATCTTAAGCTGTTCTTCCCACAAGTCCATTTGGCATCATTGTAATGAGTGGGCTTATAGCACCTCTCTGAATTAACCCTCTAATCAGACCCTATACAACAGGCTCAACAAGGTAAATGCAGTATTTTCCCTCTGACTGTTAGGTCTAGAATCAAGGGTCACAGTCTCAGAATAAGGGACAGGACATTTTGGACAGAGATGAGGGGGAATTCTTTTACTCAGAGGTAAATCTTTGAAATTAGTTGCCACAGGAATTGTGGAGGATCAGCCATCGAGTATGTTCAAGACAAGATGCGTGGATTTTTGGAGAAAAATGATGTCAGTGAATTTTGTGCAGGAAAATGTTGAAGCTGATCAGCCATGAATATTGAATGGTGGAGTGGACTTAAGCAGCTGAATGGCCTACTTCTCTTGTTTATTGTGTTTTAAGTAGAGAAACAGAATAGACCAGACAGCCCATCAAATAAGTGCTTTTTCATGCAAAGTTAGTTAAAATCTAGAACACTCCCATCCTCAGGATGTGAATGTTAAAGATCAAACTGAATGCTGAAGGGTGAAATTATTTTTTTTATGAGGTAAGATTATTGAGGTACATGGGTTAAATGGAAAGCCAGGTATGGATCAGTCAAGCCAAACAGCCTTGGAAGGGGATGATTGGCCTCCCCCGGTTTCCACAACCACTTCCTAGATTCACTTGAAACTTGTCAAGTGCCCGCCTTCTCCAGCTGCCATTGGGTGAATTTCCCACTGTCAATCAAGTCCTAGCTTCGGGGATTGGTCAGTTTCACCGTCGATCAATGCACCTTTGCTCCGCCCTGCCTTTGTTGACAGGCGAGGCCCCGCCCAGCAGGTAGTTTCAGTCTCCCCTCAATTGTACCCATTCGCTGATACAAAGATACATTTCGATGGGACCTTCCTGCACTGAGTGCTCAGCGCTAGCCGTAAGTAGCAGTTTTAATAGAAAACAAGAGTATTTAAAACCTGTTCATTTTATTTTAATTCAAGGCGAATCAAAAGATTTTTTTTTGGAGGGGTGGAACCAATCCCTGTCAGTTACGTCGCTGTACTCTCAGATGGGCAACCAGAGATTTTAGTCCCTGAGGCTGTGGTTTCAGGTTTATTCTTTAATCTTACGGCTCCAGCAAGTAATGTCATTCGATTAGATTTATAGGTTTATTTAGGATGTAGGGAGGGAATGTGCAGGGGTTTAACGCGGTGATTTTCTTTGTTTAATTTTTAACTCATTCGAAGTTTCTTACCCCGGATACTGCCTTTTGATCATTCAAGTCTTGTCCATATGATTTAATATCGATATGGTCATGGTTACTGGGGAAAAGTGAAGTTACTGCTGTTTAGGAAGAGCTAGGATTATGGTAATCGAAAATAAATTAAATATTCCCATTTTTGCAAAACAGCTATGTAACCGCCAAAATGGGTGTGTTTGAGAAATATACAGTATAAACGACGTGGAAAGTGTCATTCCGCAGGGGGCCTATCATATTGCTTCAGTGACAATTTACTTATCTCTGACCGCTTGGTCAGGAGGTCGGAGCTGAAATAGTTACTGAAATTTTGTTCGTAATACCTACGGTGTGAACTCTGGTGGACATTGCATGTATCTTTTACACAGAAGACCCTAGGGTGGATGCTGAAAAGATGTTACCCCCGGTGGGAGAGACCAGAACCGGGGAGATACAGATTTAAAAAAAACTCCCATTTAACATGAAGATGAGATATTCTGCCCCCTCATTAGTCGTGAAATTCTCTTCCCCATAAAGCAGTAGAAGCATGGTTACTGAAGTTATTCAAAGCAGAGTTAAATTTTTGATGGGGGCAAAAAGAACGGTAAAGTTGAGACCGCAACCGGACCTGCCATGATCTTTACGGATGGTCGAGCAGGCTAGAGGGGCTGAATAGCGTTCGCCTTTTCTTATTTTATACGTATGTGCCTACGAATCGTTGAGGATGGGAATGCCAGTCATGGTTGAATAGCATGTTGACAATCAGATTTTCGACTCCCGCGTGAAGAGTGAGAAACCAGGCTGTGGTTGTGGAAGGGTTGTCACTAACTGAAAACATACTCCAGTGCCATCAATGTCTGCAGGATAGCAGAACAGTAGACACCCACCGAATGTTGTGCCTTCACCAAAAAAAATACTTTCAGAACACCTTGAAAAGGGTTTCATCTCTGACGCCCAATCCTTGGGGATATGAGTTAATCTCTAATGTAGTCCGAGTAGAGATTGAGGATTTATTTATTATCTTTCAATTAAGCAGGTTAGTGAGTTCCAGGGGATCAGCTAATTTTCTGTATTTTTTTAAAGAAAGTATGTTTGTAGAGAACTCTTCACAGTCCGACTGTTGTTCACTGGTTGAGTCAATGATAGGCTCACGTTCCATGGAATAGAATCATCACAACGCAGATTTGACCTTTTGTGCCCCCTGCTGGTTCTGCGAATGTGCAGTTAACTTGATTCCCCCTTCCTATCTCCATTCACGTTTTCATTCCTCAGATATTTAGACAAATCTACAGAGAGGCACTCTGCCCACTGTGTGCGCCAGAGGAAAGCTTAATCCCACTTTCCAGCACTTGGAATGTATGCCCGGAAATTGTGGGTTTCAGATGTGTATCCTGGACCTTTTTAAATGAGTTGAGTGTTCCTGACTCCACTCCAGGCAGCGAGTTCCAGACCCCTGCCACCCTCTGGATGAAAACGGATTCCTTGTTCTCCCTCTAATCCTACCGATCACTTTAAACTTGTGCGCTCTAGTACTGCAGTCAGTGCTGACTCTCCTACTTGCTGATGATAACATGATGATTGCCTATTCAGGTGGATATTGACGACTCCATTTAGGTGTTTGAAGCTGGGCTTTCCTGAAGACCTGGCTATAATCCGTCACTGTGCAGCAGAAACAGGGACAACATTCATTTCATTACTGTCTGCATGTTTGTGAGGTGCAAAAATAGCAGCTGCCTTTTTCTACATTGCACTTCAAAGTAGCTCGGTCTATGTGAAGTCTTTTGAAATGATTCCTAAAGATACAGAAAGCTGTAGGAATGCACGAATATCTTTGTTTCTAACAATCTCAGTACCTTGTACTCTTATCAGTTACAGTGATTTCCGGCTGTGATGCTGATATCTGTAACTAAAATATTCTAGCTGTCTGCCGAGGATATTGGTGCAATGGAGATGAAGCTGTGAGCTGGTTTGACTTAAGTATGTGGTCTTTTTAGATTGCAGTTGGATTATAAATGGTCACTGGTCATGTTTCAGGGACATGACTGAGATCCTGCCTAAAAAGTGAACATGAGATTACAAGGTGTAGAACTGGATGAACACAGCAGGCCAAGCAGCATCAGAGGAGCAGGAAAGCTGATGCTGCTTGGCCTGCTGTGTTCATCCAGCTCTACACCTTGTTATCTCAGATTCTCCAGCATCTGCAGTTCTTACTATCTCTAAAAAGGGAATATATTGCTTTTGCTCTTTGACAATGTTTTTTCTTTGGCTAATGTTATTCCCTGTCCATCTGGTGGACTTCATTCTTGCTGGCTCCACTGGCACTTTCTGGCCTCTGACACTTCACCTAGATTGTCACGCTTCATTTTATTTGGAATCCAGGACAGAGAGTGTGGGCACATTATCTGGTCATATTGGCATCTGCAAAAACAATTTATACAGTGCCTCTGATGAAATGAGACATCCCAAGACTCTTCACAGGACAATTATAAAACAAAGCAACACTATAAAACATAGCATTATGAAGTAAGGGGAAGCAGTCACGTAGTTAAAATCGCTGGACTAGCAATCCAGAACACCAGGCCAACGTTCTGGGGCCACCAGCTCCCATCATAATAACAGGCGGTGAAATTTGAATTTGGTAAATTCTGAAGAGATGGTCTAACAGGCACCACTGTCAATTGCCATAAGGACCCATCTGGTTCACTATTGTCCTTTTTTATTAAAGGAAATTTGTCATCCTAACCTGGTCAGGCCTGCATGTGGCTCTTTGACTATTAACTGTCCTTTGGGCAATAAATTTTGGCCCAGCTAGTGATGCTCACATCCCATGAACGAATATTCAAACAGCAAAATTAGGAACCTTAAGGCAATATTAGGTCAGATGGCTGAAAGCTTGGTCAAATTCTTAAGAATGGCCTTAAAGAAGGAAGATAGAGAGATGGAGAAGTAAAATAAGGGAATTCTCGAGCTTGGGATGCAACCCCCAATGGTGGAGTGATTTAAAATTTGGAACATGCATGAAGCCAGAATTAGGTGAGTGCAGACACCCCAGAGCCTTGTGAGGCTGGAAGAGATGGGGAGGGGAGAGGCTGGGTTTCGGCAGTCAGGAGTGTGCAATTTAAAAGCAAGGCCAAGGCTAATTCTGGCATTGCCCAATCTCTGCATAGCACACATTCCAGCAAGTTTCCTATGTATGGAATGAAAACCCTGGCTGACATTTTGTGTTTCTCAGTAAATTGAGGATAATCAAAGCTACATAGTAGCATGTTTACCATTATTGAATTGGGTTGACTTGGTACATCTGCAAACTGTAGCTGGTATGTTGGCTCAGGATTGCACTAAGTGATGTTTAAATCAGCAATATTTTACTGAATCCATTGCTTACATTTAATAAATCAAGTGTGGTGAGAGTTGGCTCAGGATTGCACTAGATGATGTTTAAATCAGCAGTATTTTAATTAATCAATCGCTTAAATTTAATAAATTAAGTGTGGTGAGATTCATGAAATCATACAGAATAGTAAAGGTCCTTTGGCCCATGTGGTCTTTAACTTTTTTATTTCAAAAATATTCTTCATTCATAAAAAAACTTTGTGCATATATACATAGTCATAAATGGAAGAAAACAAATATTGGAGTTTGACTCTATTCAAAAACCAAAGACCTCTTACAGATACAAGACTATATTTACATACATTAATGCCAAAGCTACGCTTGACCCAATTTTCAGCATTAGGCCCACAGCTTTGAATGTTATATTTAGAATGCTCATCCAAGTACTTTTTTAAGGCTGTGACAATATGGATGCAGATCATTCCATTGATATTAGTTCAAATTTGCACTTTGTTCCTGATGGTAATCTTGGATGAACGACAGGCTAAGCTTATTGTAAGCAATAACATTGTTTGAAATACTACAAAGGGCCCTCATCAGTGTCTTAAGCTGTTGATTGAATTGTAATTCACTTTGCAAATTAAATCTAATCTTTCTGTAGATAATAGTTTTTACCCTCTGGAGGGACCACCTGGGATGCTTACAGGTTTAGCGAAAGATGGTCCTGATTTTACCCTTCAACTCCTGGCAAGTCCATAGAAATTTTGAAATCCAGAGTTTGCTAATTTCGTTGGTTCCCAGCTTGTCCACTGCTGAAATACTGCCCTAAAGATTGAGCACATTTTGAGGGAGTGCAGAGGCAGATGCATTTTGTGATCAGGATCATATTTAACAAAAACCACAATCAACAAATAACACAATCAACTACAAATGTAGCCAAAAAAATTCTTGGTGGGAAGAATTTGGAAAGTGAACAAGTACTGTGAAGGAAAATGGTCAAAAGCAAAGTTAAATAACTGGACTTCATGGAATTTTGAAGTTGGGCAGATGACGGAGTTTAAGGGACATGATGACTGAATGTTGAGATACTACTTATTGTGTATAGGAAAAGGAGAAGGTCATTCATTCATTATACGTTCTTCTGCCATTCAGCTGGATCAGAACTGATTTGTATCCTAACTCAATCTAGGGCCTCAGTTCCAGATCTCACGGTGCGCTTGCCTGACAAAAATCTACCAATCTGTTTCAAAACTTTAAATCTAACTAGCCTGGATAGCTATTTAAGGAGGGAGCCCCAGAATTTCACTATCTTTTGTGTGAGGAAGTGTTTCTTACATCACCCAAAACAACTGTATGTCCTCTTGTATTGGAAATACCCCACAAGAGGAAATAGTCTCTATCAAACCAACATTTTTTTCCCCAAAATCACCCCAAATGTCTCAATTAACGGAATGGGGAAATGGAAACCATGAAAACATTCAAGATAGAAGGAGTAGGTCACTTGCCCATTGAACCTGCTCCACCACCCAGGTAGATCATGGATGATTTTCTACCTCAGTGTCATTTTCCTTCATTTCCCCACAATATTCCTTGATGTCTTTCTTGAATGTAATCAATGACTGAGCTTCCACAATCCTTTGGGGAAAAGAATTCCAAAGATTTCATATCCTCTGAATGAAGAAATTTCTCTTCATCTAAGCCCTAAATGTCCTACAATTTTCTTTTGTTCATTGGCTGGAGCAACATTTACTGCCCATCTCTAATTGCCTTTGTGAAAGCGAGTGAGCTACTGCCTTGAACTGTTGTAGTCCTGGGGTTTAGGAACACCCACAGTGCTGTTAAAAAGGAATTTCCAGGATTTTGACCCAACAAACATGTAGGGAGAGTGATATAGTTCTAACTTAAGATGGTTTGTGACTTGGAGCTGAACTTGCAGGTAGTGGTATTCATGTGCATGTGCTACTCTTATCACCTAAATGGTAGAGGCTGCAGGTTTGGAAGGGTCTGTTGAAGAAGCTATTAGTGATTTGCTGAGACTGTATCCCTGGTTCTAGAATCTTTCAACTCGGATAAAAATCCTGCTTGGCTCAACAGGATTGATGCAATGTAAGAATATTGTCTGTTTCAGTAAGATTACTGCTCAGTCTTCAACTCTAGACCATACAGGCCCAGACTTCTCATTGGACAATCCTATCATGCCAGGAATCTTTGAGGCAAGTGCAGTTGGGCAGAAATTGCCAACAGAGAGGAGCAGGTTACAAATGCTGTCTATCTCTCAGGATAGATGATGTTCAACTGATAGAAGGAGGGGAGAGTTTGAATTTGAGTAATGTCAGATTGTGTACACATATGACACTGATCACCCACCAAGTCCTATGGTTCTTTTTATGGTCCTCTTGACAGTAGACACCTATGTGCCTTCACAAAGTGGACCCAGCTCGGCAGGTTTTTGATGACTGGTTGACTTATATGCCATGGTGCCAGATGTAAAAGGAAGAGTTTGGATGCCAACAGTCTATTTTTTTCTTGGTTCAGTGGGATATCCCCATCACAAACATATGAGATTGGCTGGCAGCACGTCAGGGTGGGACTTCGATAATGACAAAGTTAAAGTATTCTCCTTGGATGACAGAAAGTGATGAGATGACCTACTAGAATTTGCAAGACGAGTGAGAGGTTTTGGTGAAGTAGACAGAGAAGATCCTTAATGGTTTTGAGAAGAAAGGATGTGAAAAGAATGTGTTTTTTTTCTTGCGTGTGAGTCCAGAAGTGGAGACTGCTGATTTAAGGGTCCTAATAAATTACGGGTCACCTTTTTATGACAGGTAAGAATTTTTTCTGTTGGAGGCTACTGGGAATTCAGAACTCTGTCTTGACAGTGGAGACTACAGTTAAGGTAGATTCTGTTAGGCAAGGGAATCAAAAGTTATTGGAGGTAGACAAAATGTAGAATTCAAAGTACAAAATGATGAGCCACCATCTTATTGATTGGAAGATGCTTGAGTGGCTAAATGGTCTACCTCTGCTCCTAATTCGTCTGTATGTATGTTTATAAATCTATTATCTCTGTGAAGTGATAAAATGGATTCAAAATCATTGTCAAAATTTTATAGGGGAAAGAAGGAAATATATTTTCATTCATTTTCTTGGGAACTGGAACACTAATTGTAAAGGTGATGGAAGATGATTTCAGAAATAATTTTAAAACCAAGTTGGATAAGGGACCTAGTTATGACCAAATGTGAGGATCAGCACAGGCCAGATCGGTGTGCATGGGCTATTACTGTCTGTATGTTTCCACAATACCACTTTAATGTGAACACTTGGCTTAATTTAGAAAGCAAATGAGACCTCTGTGCCTGAAATTAAAGACAAGCCACCTGCTACAAGTTGGCAAAACTATCCTGGGAGATGAGAGAAGCAGTGTCTCATTACATATCCCTTGGCCAAGTCCATTGGGCCTAAGTTGCTCAACTTAATCCTTTTAAAGTGCAAGTCACTGTATAACAGTCACGCAGAGCTCCTGTTTTTATGCCATTGCATCTCTTCCCTACCCAATCTTCTGGCTGACTTTTGCTAAGGGTGTCAGTAAGGTGGGGCACTTTGGAGCCTGCATTATTGCACAGAAAAAGGTGAGATGAGGTTGAGAGCTGAGGAGGATACAAATGCGTTGGACTTTGAGTGTTGGTACCTGAAACACACTGCTGTTCTGTCGTGGACTAAACTTTTCCATGACGGGACAGCCAGCCAATCAGGATACTTGTGTTGCATCAAAGCTAACTCTTACCCACCTGAGTAAACAGGAGCTCAGAAGTATCAGTGCTATTAGTTGCCAGAAGTTGTGACGGAGGGATTATAAAGACAAAGTATAGATTAGACTTTATTTCCTCAGGTCATGTCATCCTTGGTATGATTTTCACCAATGCAGCTTTGAGAAGTAACTCAGTGCTGACTGGGAATCAAAATTCTTTATTCAGCAAGGCAAAGAGTTAATTTTGACATGATAAATGATTGGCATTATTGGCTGGGGAAGGTTGATTCTCTTAGTGCAGTCAATTTCCCTTATGGTGAACCTGTGTACACTTTTAAATTAGTAGGGCAAACTAGGCAGAAATCTGAACTGAAGTTGAGAACTAAAGTTCTACTTCAATATTTTGTGGGATTATAGAGCAATACACTAGTGGGTTTAGCAGGACTTTATAAAAAAAATTGTCCTGAATTCTCTGTCTTTCTTCTGACACCCACACTGGGATCTAACTTTGGCGTCAAGTCCAAAAGGCTATATCTCATCAGCATCACCCAGAAGGTAAATATCAACAAGCATCTAATTCAGGAAACAACCACCTAATATCGATCAGAAGTAGGAATCCGAGATAACTCTGTCTGTGCCAGAGTGTCTTTTGTACAGTAGAAGTTCAATAGTCCCACTCCAAGTATTGTCCCAGCTGAAATTAGTTGATCCAGCGATTGAACATACACTTTATGCCCTGTACACTGCTTCTCAATTCTGGCCTGTTGTATCTCCTCAATTTTAATTGCCCCACCATATTTAGAGCTGCCTAACTCCTAAGTACTGAAATTTTCTCCCTAAACAGCTCTTTTAAGACCTATTTCTTTGAACAATATTTTGCATTAATATCATTTTATGTGGCTCAGTATCCAAATCAGTTTGATTTTGCTCAGTGAAATGTCTTGGAGATTCACAGCTGTAGTGCAGGATATAGCTGAGTCATTGGGGAGAGAAGTTTGAAATAACAGATAGGGGCATTTCCCTGCAGCAAGTATCTCACATTACTTGACTATCAAGGCTACATTGGAACAGGTATAGAAGGTACATTTCCTGTGCAGTACTGTGGTAATGTTATCAAAAAAAGAGCTTGCAAAGACAAAGAAGCTTTGTTCCAGTGCTTAATGAAGTAGGTTATTTCCAATGAGAGCTGGAACCCGCTAGGATATTTTACTTGTGTTAAGTGCATCAATACCCTCAGGCCACTTGTTTCAGTGACTGATGTTCAGGGCTGGTGCAATGCTATGGGATTCTGACCTAGAGAATATTTTATTCCTTGATTATTATATTAAAACACAGCCTTCCTCCTTGCAAGGCCATCAGTGATTAGTCAAAGTGAATGTGTTGTAATGAACTGAATCAAGCTGAAGCTCTGTGTGCTTGATGCTTGCTTGCTAAAAAGGAGGGTTGACAAAACATTCAATTATCTGTATAATATTTTGAAACAACCAGTTCAAAGTTACTCAGGTTCTCCAATTGTTTTTGTTTCCTAAAGGGTTTTTTATTCAAACAACTATAAAGCCAAGAAGAGTTTAAAAATTTGAAAGGATGGGACAGGGTAGGTAGAAACAGGCTGTTTGCAATAGTTGAGAATGTCAAGAACAAGAGCTAAAATTAAACGTTAAAAGATTCGGAAAAAGAAGCTAGCAAAAATGTTTTACAAATAAAATTCCTGAGTGTGTGGACTTCATTTCTAGCATTAGTGGCTAAGGCATGTTAACACTGAAGACTGGATGGGGGCTGAAGAAATATAAGGTTGGTAAAGGCAATTGGAGCAATTTGTCTAGACAGTAAATGCTGACCATGGATTTAAACTGACCAAATAACTGGTTTCCATGTTTTGATTTCTATGAATTAAAACTTCTGAAAACAAAACCTTTCATGAATTGTGCACGTCAAGGTGAGGGATGTTAGGAAGTGGAACATGAATTCCTCCTTTCCCTGCTTTTGCCTAAAGCGATCTGCTATCTAGATGAAGACTTTATGCTCTTCACCTCTGCATTATGTCATTTACCTACTGAGAAAACCTGTCATGCTGCAGGAAGTTCAGATATAAAACTAACACAAAGCAGGGAAGGCTCTGATTTGACCACTAAATGACAATATCTAAAAAAATGTGTCTGATAAAGTGATCCATGATCATCTTTATCATGCTATGCTGGACTTTTGGGATTTTTCTAGACTGACTAGGTACTTAATACCCATAAACAAGCATTGAGACCCATGATAATATATTTACTAAGCCCAAACCTATACGGGTAACAAGCATGCAATTTGGGAAAATAGATTCCAGATGCACTGTGTGGAAAAACTAGCACAATAACATGTATAAGTAAACTCCATCTCTCTAACGTGAACTTACTTATCTCCACGACATGTGGACACCCCTCTGACTTTCTCAGTTATGCTGTGTACTGATACCTACAAGCTTCCAAATTTTCCCAACTCTTTGTGGTACCTGCACCTTCCTTAAGGAGCAAGTTTGCCTCAAAGTCAAGACAGTTGTCAGTTCAAGTCCAGCTCCAAAAATCGAGTAAATGACCTAGGCCGATCCCACTGCAGAAGTGAAAAAGTTCAAATGTCTGTCGGACAACATGATTACTCTGCCTGTTCCAGGGGATGTTAAAAGATCCCAAAGCATAGGTTGGAGAAGAGCAAGGAGTTGGTCCAATGCTCTTCCCTTCACTAACATAATTGATCATTTATCACATTGCTGCTTGTGAAATCTTGCCTTCTCTTTTTAAACAAAATAGGTATCATGCTTGCCTACATTCAATGCACTTCATTGTAGGTGAAGTGTTTTGAGATGTTTGAGTGATATGATGAGAAACTACAGAATTCATGATAATATCACGTGTCCAATCATTGATTTAAATGCTTTGCAGTTTTATAATTGCCCAAATCTAGCAAGATAGTTACCCAGTGATCCAGTGTCTGGTTGAATTTTGAAATCTCTGCATTAAAAGTTAGACTTCTCAGTCTGCACAGGCCTCATTTGCATTTAACCTATGAAAGGGGTGACTGTAGGGTGACAGCTGCCTGCAATAGTATTCTGCCAACTAGCTCCACTTCAGGCAAGTGAAAACAAAAGTGTACGTGGATTTTTACTTTTTTTAGAAACATCGATTAGGACAGGGTTTGATGATCTCCACCCAGCCACATTGGAGCATATCTGAAAAACTCCTAAAATAAAAACTATTAGGAGCTCCAAAAAGAATATTTAGTTGTTCTAAAACCAAATACTTGGTAAACTGTCAAGTGTATCTGGTAGAGTGTATAATTTACATACAAAATTTCAGTACATGTATTTTGTTTATTATCAAATGGAAAGGAAATTCAAAAATGAAATAGATCTAACCCTGAATTGTTTGACTTTTCTAACTATATAATTTTGTCATTTAATGCCTAAAGCAAATTAACTTAAATAAGAACATAGTGCTGTAAATACTCAGCAAGTCTGGAAGCATCTGTGGTGATTGAAACAAAATATGCCACTTTAATTCTGACTAAAAATGTTTAGTGTTTCTCTCACCCCAAATGCTGCCAGGTAAGTACTTCCAGCACTTTGCATTCTTATTTCCGATTTCCAGCATTTGCAATATTCTGTTTGTATTTTAAATATTGACTTTGATCTAAATATCTCAAATTAATTTATATAGCTTGTGATAAAACGTTGGC
This sequence comes from Rhincodon typus, assembly GCF_021869965.1. Taxonomy (NCBI): domain Eukaryota; kingdom Metazoa; phylum Chordata; class Chondrichthyes; order Orectolobiformes; family Rhincodontidae; genus Rhincodon; species Rhincodon typus. The sequence continues at coordinate 27,506,244 of NC_063364.1, read as the reverse complement.
ATTTCGTAGCACTTTCTGACTAATTTATTACTAGTCAAATTAACAGCGGTAATGGTCACAACCATAAAATCTATTCCACAAACCTAAGGCATTATCAGTAGTCATAGTGACTACATAATGCAAACAGATTTACTTAGAGCACAATCATGTTTATCATCAATCATTAGCCTGTAGTCCCCACAATGAAAAAAAGACAACTTTTCATGACCTAATTTATCTTTAGGCTTTGTTTCATGTTAACGCAGTCAAACTGGAAAAGGCTAGGGGCAGCAGGTGAAAAGTTAATGAACTGTACATGGCTCCGAAACTGCAGACTGCTGACCCCTGAAAGGCTAGGAAGAACTTTACAGTTCCTTTTCTAGTTTTAGTCTAGATTTCCTAGAATGAGCACAGACCCATGTTGAGCAAAACAAGGTTGCCTAATGCCTATTTCATGCAAGTTCTACTGATGTTATTGCAAGAGATTGAGCAAAACAAAACACACTGACCAAAATTAGGTTTCACTAGCCCGTGCCAGTTTTCAGCCTCCCCACCCAGTTTAATCTGGATCCAAATTATAGTCATTTTCTTTTATCTGTATCTGGTGAATTTTATTTCAAAAATGCAATGATTGATGAGGCAGAAGTGGATGCAATTATGATACAACTATTGCTGCTGTGCTACAAGCTAGAGTGAGAGAAGAAATCCTACTAATTATCATGTTGCTTATGGCCACGCAGTGAGAGCAAGTGCAACTAATGGGCACAGCAACTCCAATTACTTGCCTGCATGGTATCTATATTCTGACAGGTCAGTTTGGTGGTAATGCTATCTTCCACATCTAATTGCTTTGAAGAGCCTGCTCTTTATTGCCATCCCTCCATGTCTGCTGGTTCTGAGATGGCGTCTACAAGTCCTAGAGACTAGTCTGCTCCAAGTATTCTGTCTGCAATCTGTCGAAGCTCTCTTGTGCATTACAGATGTTGGTGTAAATTATTCATTCCATATGGTTCCTTAATGTGATGTAATTTGGTTCAGAAAAATCATCTCATAATATCTGATCTGTGCTTTAACAGAGCTGGGAAGTTCTCATGCCTCATCACCAGCCACATCTCTCTGAAGTACATGGTGCTATAGTTATTGAGATTAGCAAACTCCAAAAGACTGGGGATTAAAAAGATAAACTACTCTCACAGCTCCGTATCTTGCTTAGAGCTGCATTTATCTCCAGGAGAATTGGAAATAGAATCAGCAATACAAACTGCACTCTCATTTCTTGGGAGAAAAATTAAGAGGCAATTCCAATGTCAAGAGTCCATAAGCAAGAAAAGATACTGCATGTGGACTGAGGACACTTCACAATAGTCAATGCCTGGTGATTTTATTTGTGTAAAATATCCCCATGTGGAAATGTGATAAAAGGCTGAAAGCATGATATCTACAAAGCCTGACCTTGGAGGCTTTGTCAAATTTGCATTGGAACTGTCAGTGTCTAGGCTGGTGAAAGCTGAACGATCATTTGGCCAGTTAAACTAATATTGGAACTGCTGCTGAATTGACCTATGTTGGTTATACTGTAAATAAGTTCTAATTAACATTGCTATTCAAGCACAAACAAGTGCACGTTGCACTAATGTTCTGATTTGTCTTGCTACTTGACATCAATTTTCTGACATGTTGGCCTAGGATCAAATATTTAGTATCTTTGCCTGGATTTAATCTCCTGCTAGTAGTCATGGGGGAAGGTTGGTGGCATATTGTCATATTCTTCGCTGACCTCATCTATAAAATGCCTATCAATTTATCAGGTGTGATGTTGGGGAAAATTCACTACTTTAACTTAGAATAACATGGGAAGTACTTCCTGAAAGGTGGAGATCCAATCAACCAATTATCATTTCCCACCCCAATAGTTTCATTATTGTGGTATTTTTGAAAGTATGGTTACATAGTATAGTGGCTGAAGAATTTTTGTCTGAGCATTGATTGTGTTTGGAATTCTCTTCCCAGAGTGGTGTGGCAGGGGTTTTGCACGTTTTTTAAGGCAGAAGTAGATTCTTGACTAATGAAGGGGTCAATGATTATCAGAGTTAGTCAAGAATGCAAAACTGATGGCTCAATAGGATGAACCATGATGTTACTGGATGCCTAAGGGCCTATAGCTAGTAAATTGTTTGTTCATATGTGGATTAAAGATGTTTGATATCTGGAAAACAACTTTAGCCTATCACAGCTCATCTTGTGTTGCATTTCCAGTGAGACTTAAAAGCTCTCAAACATTACCCTATTAAAGAAATATTTACTGCACTGTTAAGCTTGTGATCTGGATTTGAGTTAACAGATCAAAAATACATTGGTGCAGTTTACAAATGATCTTGTGACCCTTAGGCTGATGTACAAAGCATGGATAAAATTGCAAGATTTTCATTACTTTGCACTGACATTTAACGACATCTTCAGGAAATGGTGTGGGTGTAGATGATAGATGTTGTCAACGTTAGGTTTGGTGCTCATCAAATCTAGGGGCTAGAACAAACATTAATGGAATCCTCCAGAATGCAAAGAATGACAAAAAAAGGTAATGTGGCAATGTAGGTTAGCAAAACTGTTCCATTCAGACATGATGCAGCAACTTTTACTAATTATCATCTCCTAGTTATACAATCCTCCAGTGACATCTTTGTTAATTGTTCTCTACATTTGGAGTGAGAAAATTCCTGTCTGTTAAGGCAATCAAGCAGAAATTTAGGAGAAGTAGTACCTCACGAAGCTCAAGCGTTTTCATTTAACCCCCCCACAACAAATTTATTCCCTTTAACTGTGAAATTCTGCAGGTGTCTTTCATGTTCATGTTTTACTGTTGTCATTATTTGATGGAATGTATTTTCTTCAGCTCCAGTCACCCTTCTTGTGACGTTTAATCCTGGACTTGAATTCTGGCACTGTGCACTCTGCATAGTTCTGTCTGAACCAAAGTCCTAGAATTTGTCTGGCTTGACTTGGGAGGAAGTTGTTGGGATAAGATTATATACTAAAGAATGGAGCAGAAACTATTTTGGTGTCAGATGAAGTGTGAATTCACAAAAAAAAAATCCTCTTCTTGGCTTTCACTAAAATACTTTAATTGAGTTAGACATCTGCCAATTCTTGGTGTGTGATATGCCAAAGATCAGTAAATTGTTGGAATTTTATTTTGAATATCCCAATGTTCAGCACAGAGTAGCCAAGCTTGCAAGATTCTTGGGAATGAAACACAAGTTTCCTCCCATCAACTACTTCCCAATGGGACAGGATGAAATCTGTATTTATCAGGTGAATGCAAAGGTGGAAAACTTTGTTGTGTGCCCACTTTATGCTCAATACAAAAGGAGGATATACATATGATAGACAACATTCAATAGAGGTACATCAGTTTGGCTGTGTTGATGACAACTTGCCTCCTGGGTCAGGAGTTGTGGGTCTTAGGTCATGTATCTATAAGCCGAGGACACAAAATGATACTAAGGTTGTTGGAGATGTCATTCCCATTGACAAGACTTCATATCAATCAACTCAAAAGCAATTGTGTCACCGCAACAAATCATTTAAAAAGTTAAGAAAGCCCCGATTGTTCATGTTAACTTTAGTTTTTTATAGAAAACAAAGCATAAAAAGTTTGGAGTATCCCTAGATGGCATCCCTCCCTTTAACACAAACCAGCAGGCAAAGGCTTGTTCATTGCACTGCTGTTCTAAGATGCTGCTGATGCAGAATTGTTTACCTGTCTAGTAATCATTGTATTTGTGATTCATTGGTTGAGGAACTTTTGAAAGCTTTTCACAAAGTGGTAGATTTCCATAATTGACAAAAGCATTTCTTTTTAAACCGAGTTCTAGTTAGGGAAACTGTAAAAATACAAAATTGTAATCACCCTGAGGCTTCTTGCATAAGACTCCTGCCAAACAAGGGATAGTTACTGGACTGTCTAGCCACCAAACAAGTATTGGTAGAAAGTGTATTCCATTGAGCATGGATGTGTCTTTAGAAGAGGCAGCATTTGTCCAAATATTATGCTTACCAGAATTAGATTTTTCTTAATTAGTTAGCAAGCTGATACCAGGCTATACTGAGGCTTGTGCGCATGAGATATGATCCCTCTTAAAACACTGAAGGACTTATGATCTAAGTTTTACACAATGTTGTTAGAATAGTGAAGTAAATTTAATATTGTATTTGCATTCAATTCTTATTGTATTTGTAATGCAATTCATATCAGATTATTGACTGTACTGAATTTTGCTGACAGGGGCTTTGACTTTGGAGTCTTCACCATTTTCATGAATTGTGGAAAATGCCCTGTAGGTATTTTTACATTCTGATAATGGGGAGACAAATCCCCTTTTGGGCTAAGTCTGGTTGCAGGTCAGTGTTGTGATTGGCCACATCTTTAAATTTGACTCCAATACAATCTAAAGTGAAAAATCCTGAAAATACAACAAAATGAAAGATAACACGCAGTTTAAGATTTCAGATGGAACCCTTCAACAGATTTCCAAACTGTTCTCATTCTTTTCTGAAGCTCATTAGTCTGTTTTTTGTTGTCTTTCTCTCTGTCTCTGGTCTTATAGGTATTATCATGGCCATTCCTTGGGTGAATGGAATCAAGGTACGTGAGCAGGCTTTTCAGTTGTGATCTGCATAACGCTGTAATTAGTTTTGCCTATACTTGACGTCCACAAATAGGTCTATCAGCAACACATGCCAACATAATGCATGCCTCACAACGCCAAGCACCCAGGTTTGATTCCACCTTCAGGCACCTGTCACTGGAATTTGCACATTCTCCCCATGTCTGTTGGGATTTTCTCCCACAATCCAAAAGTGTGCAGGCTTGGTGGTATAAGCCTGCACAC
>NC_063364.1:27452579-27501273 GCF_021869965.1 Rhincodon typus | reverse complement strand
TGGGATGCTCTTCAGAAGATCGGTGTGGACCTGATGGGCCAAACAACCTTCTTCCACTGTAGGGATTCTATGATACTGTCTGGTTCACGGGAGTAGATTTGATAATCATGGAAGCAAACCTCAATGCGAGCGAGCACCTTTTTGTGGGTGGGATCAGGGAGGACAGTGGAGACAGAATCTGTCCAGTTTTGACTCTCAGTTGTTGTACAGTTTGTTCGGTCTTTGTGGTGATGTCTGTGAACCAAGTCTGTGAGAGAATGTTCCAAGTCTGCTATTACAGTAGAAAGTAATCCAAACACAATAAATACTGGTATTTGAAAAGTTGGAGCTGTTTTGAGAAAATTAAAGGCCAGGTCCCAATAGCAGCACTGTTCCAAGATGGTTTGTTTACATTTCTCCCATCTGAACTGTCCTTTGCATTTCTACCACAGCCCTTAAACATCAAGTGGCTTTGAGGTATGCTAAACAAATAGAATCACTGTCTTGAAACCCTGAAACATGCACAATTAAATTTTTATGGGATGTGGGCATCACTGACAAGTTCAGCATTTTTTTGCTTATCTCTAATTCTCCTTCAACTGAGAGGTTTTTTTCAAAGGTTAGTTAAGTCAATTACATTGTTGAGTCTGGAATCCCATTTAGGCCAGACAAGGACATTGGCTTTGCTTCCTTAAAAGACATTTGAGAACCAGATGTTTTTTGTCTTTCCACAATTCTGCCACTCATCTGCCTCTCTGGATGCAACTCTTCACTTGGTCCAGACTAGACTCTCATTCACTTCCCAAGCTGATCCCCCTCCAACCTGCCTGGCATCTAGTTCCACTTCTAAGGCCCAACTCCCCCTCTCTCCACCATCTGACCCAACACCCACTTTCTCTACCCCCCCATCCCCCAAGAAGCTGCATTCACCTAGCCCCCTATTTCACACAACCTCAATTATGTACTTATCATTTGACAACAGCTGCCTGTGATGCAGGACTTTCAAATATCACAATACCAGCTAATTGCTTTTAAAAGGTAGCTAGGTTTGCCTTCATTTCCTCACTGAAAGAGAGCCATAAGTAGGGTAGTACAAATCTGCATTTCTGATGGGAGCCCTGATCGGAATGACCTAGCACAAGTACGGACACCTCTCCCTTGGTTTAAAAAAGGGATGGCATGGTAATCTGCATGAGACCGCCAATCCCGGAACACGACTCTTCTTCGGAACTTGAGACAGTCCTGTTGGACGGGAACAAAAACAAAAATTACTGGAGAAACTTAGCAGGGCTGTCAGCATCTGTGCCGAGAAAGCAGAGTTAACGTTTTGGGTCCAGTGACCCTTCTTCAGAACCTAAATGGATATTGACTTTTTCCCTGCCCAAGGATGCTGCCAGACGTGGAGTTTCTCCTGTGTTTAAATTTTCAGATCTCACTGTGCGTTTATAGTTAGGGCATCCTGCTGACATTTGATGCGAGTGTTCAAAAAGGCATGAGGGACAGTTTTTTTTCAAAAATGGGTGGTTCGTGTGGCATGAACTTCCTGAGGAAGTGGCAGATGTGGGTACAATTACAACGTTCAAAAAGATATTTGGCTAGGTACACGTGTAGGAAGGGTTTGGAGAGATAGGGGCCAGGAACAGGCAGGTGGGACTAGTTTAGTTTGGGATTATGTTCGGCATGGCTGAAGGGTCTGCATTCGCACTTTATGGCTACGAATGGAAGCATTTGATTGAAACCCCCTAGAAGATGTCTGTTTTCCCCTTTGTATTTTGCAGATTAAGCCTGCAGCAGGAGGAGGGAAGGACCGACCATGAGTGAGCAGCAGAGCCCGAGCGGTGATAATGCCTCCCTGTTCCACAAGGCCTCGCACCCGGAGAGCGTCCTGGCCCAACTCGACAGCCTGCGGAGGCAGCGCCTCTTCACCGACGTGACCCTGCGAGCCGGCCGCCGCTCCTTCCTGTGCCACCGGGCAGTGCTGGCTGCCTGCAGCCGCTACTTCGCGGCCATGTTCGGCGGCGGCCTGCGGGAGAGCGGCGAGCCGGAGGTGGACCTGCGGGCCAGCGTGCACCCCGAGGCGCTGGAGCCGCTGCTCGACTACGCGTACACGGCGCGCCTGGCCCTCAGCGAGGCCAACGCCGAGCGGCTGCTGCAGGCCGGCGACATGCTGCAGTTCCCCGACGTCCGCGACGCCGCCGCCGCTTTCCTGGAGCGCCGGCTGCGGCCCTCCAACTGCCTGCGCCTGCTCCTGCTCTCCGACGCGCACCAGTGCCGCCACCTGAGACAGCGGGCCCGCGCCGTCTGCCTCGCCCACTTCCAGCGCCTGGCCTCCGGCGAAGAGTTTTGCCGGCTGCCCGAGGCCACACTGGCCGAGCTGTTAGCCAGCGACGAGCTGGAGGCCGAGGACGAGCGGGCCGTCCACCTGGCCGTCGTGCGCTGGGCTCGACACCGACCGCCCGGTGAAGGCCGGCGGCACCTGTCCGGCCCTTTGCGGCACGTCCGCCTCGCCCTGCTGCCCGCTCCTTACCTTGAGGCCTGGGCGCAGGCCGAGCATCTCCTGGACGACGACCCGTTCGGCCGCGCACTGGTGGACGAGGCGCGCCGCTACCAGCGCGCGGGGGTGGGGTCTGCGGGCACGGTCACGCCGCCGTGCGCGCGTCCCAGGCGCGCAGGGCACACGCTGCTGATCCTGGGCGGTCCCACCTTCTTGTGCGACCAGGTGTACGAGCTGGAGCGGGGGGAGGGGCAGTGGGAGGAGCTGGAGCGGGGGGAGGGCGACTCTGAGAGCAGACCGGTGGGGGATGGGCACCAGGAGCTTGTGGAGCAGGGCCGGCGGGAGGAGCAAGGGGTGAGGGAACTGCACTGCCGGGACTCGGGAACTGGGCGCCGGAAGAGTTTGGAGGAAGACCTGGGTTTGGGGTGGCGTGGGGAGGAAGCGGAGGAGGGGCGGGACCTCGGGGAGGGGAGGGGGCGTATTGTCGCCAAGGCGCGCTTGCCCAGCCCCCGCAAAGAGTTCAGCGCCTGCGCCCTGGGCCGCCGCGTCTACCTGAGCGGCGGGCGGGGCCCCGAGAATGGGGTCTCGCGAGACGTCTGGGTCTATGACGCGGCGGCTGGCGATTGGTCCAAAGTGGCGCCAATGTTGGTTGCTCGCTTCGGCCATGGCTCGGCCGAGCTGCGGGGAGGTGTCTTCGTGCTCGGAGGCCATGGCTCGGCTTGGGTACCGGGCTCGGCCCCTCTCACGCAGGTGGAGCGTTACGAGCCGTCCGCCAACACCTGGACCGCCGTGTCTCCTCTCCCCGACGGTGTCAGCAACGCGGCGGTGGTGAGCGCTCAGTTACGGCTATACGTCTTCGGCGGCGGCGCCTCGAGCCTCCCAGCTGCCGAGCGTCGGTCCCGGGTGCAGCGTTACGAGCCGCTGGAGGACCGCTGGGCCGTGCCGGCCGTCTGCCCACAGCCCTGGCGCTACACGGCCGCCGCCGCCCTGGGCAGCCAGATCTTCATCATGGGCGGCGACACGGAGTTCACGGCGGCCTCGGCCTACCGCTTTGACTGTGACACCAACCAGTGGACACGGGTGGGCGACATGACGGCCAAGCGCATGAGCTGCCACGCCGTGGCCTCGGGCAACAAGCTCTACGTGGTGGGCGGCTACTTCGGCACACAGCGCTGTAAGACCCTGGACTGCTACGACCCGACCTCAGACACTTGGAGCAGCATCACCACCGTGCCGTACTCGCTCATTCCCACTGCCTTTGTCAGTACCTGGAAGCAGTTCCCTGACTGATGCTCATCACTTCTCACCTTAACCGAGAGTGGAAGGAAAATCTCGGTGAGTGTCATACAGGAGGAAGACTTGCATTTCTGTTGCCCAAATGGGGGCATATTGCCGAAACTATTCGTTTTGCACTCAGGACAAAATGCAAGATTGCCAAATCTCAAATGGCCGCAACTACTTATAGTAAGGGAGGAAAGGGTGATGTTTCATTTGAAACTTGTTTCCAATTAATGTGTTCATAGGGAAGACCTGAGCATTGACCATATTGACTGAAGAATCAGTCAACACTCACTTCCTGTTTGAGGTTTGACATTCTTCTCTTTTGTCTTGATGAGTGCAAAACTAAATGCTAGGGCAACATTTGTCTGTCTCCATCTGTATTCAAATTTTGTACGAAAAACAACTTGCATTTATTATGTCTCTCACAAGCACAGGATGCCCCAAAGCTCTTCAGAGTCAATTCTTTTCTGATGCCTAATCTCAGGAAGTACGACCAATTTGCCCTTAGTAAACCCCTGCAGACAGCAATCTGACAACGACCAGAGAGTTTTTTTCTGTGATGTTGATTGTGGGATCAGTATTAGTAGGGACGCCAGGTATAACATCATATTTATGCTGTGGGATGTTTCACATAGTAAGAAATAGGGACATGAGTAAATTACTTGTGCCCCTCAAGTTTGCTGTTTCATTCAGTACAATCATGGTTGATCTTTTAAATTCCACTTTCCCACGGTTTCTTTTCACATCCCTGAGAGAGTGATGGTGCATCGTTCATAACCCTCTAATATTCCTCCCCATCGCGCCTAAACAATCGACCCATAATCTGAGATCACCCAGGAAAAGCAACCACTCTTTCTACCCTGTTGGAATGTCTTTCTGAATTTTGTATATTTGAGTGAGAGACTTTCTCAAGGGCAATTAGGGATGGGCAATAAATGTTGATTTTTGTGCCTTTTGTAGCAAAGGGGCCACTCAATAGCTACCTATGGCTGAGTTGCCCAACATCTGTCTGCCAAAGACTCTCGGAAAGGGACCCATTGGAATGATTGAAAGCCATCAGTGGCTAACTCAGTGCAGTCTGGTGATTGAATCTCAGCTCTAAAAGTATGATTCATTTTGTACCACATTACACAGTGCAAGCACCCAGCGCACCAATGACTGGGTTTTAGATGATGAGTATTAAATACACATATAACTAGAACACAAGGAGAAAGAAGGATTCGAGAGTGTTGGTTGATTTTTTTTTTGAGGATCAGATAAGCTTCTGAAAATTATCGTGTGTGGGTTAGCGTGGTTAGTGTACAGTCCTAATTGAGTTGAATTGATGCCTCTCCAATTCACTCCTGCTCCTCTGCCTGGCCTGCAGTGTTCTTCCAGCTCCACACAGTTAGCTCTGACTCCAGCATCGACAGATCTTACTATCTCCCACTCTTGTCACTAGATGATTTTCAGAACCCTGTTGAATTGTTGGCTTGTTAAGTTGGTCTCACCACAACAAACATGATTTGCTTTTTTTTTTGATAAGGGTACAATGCAAGCCTTGATGGGTATTGTCTACCAGATAAGTCATTTAATATTTGTGCGTTTCCTTATTAAGCAGGCATTGTTTGGATATGGGAAGGAGGTAGTGGGATTTATTAAGCCGATCCCACACCTGTGATTTCTCACTAAATACTTTTCTCATTGTTAGTTTTGATTGCTGCAATGTGTTGAGTCACCTAATCTCAACTATGGGACAATAACAAAACTAACCTGTTTCTAGATACAAAAACAAAGTTGCTGGAAAAGCTCAGCAGGTCTGGCAGCATCTGTAAAGAAGAAAACAGTTAACATTTCGGGTCCCGTAACCCTTCCTCAGAACTGATGGTGGCTGGGAAAACGTCAGTTTATATGCAGAAAATAGGGAGGTGGGTGGGGTAGGGACTAAATGATAGGATAGAGCCCAAAGAGAGAGAAAGACAGCTGATTAGATAGATGATTAATTGGTCACAGTTCTTGTTACTGATCAAACAAACAGTTATTGCTGCTGGACAGTAACTTGTGTGTAAATGTTATGGCATTCGAGAAGGGCACTTGGAAAAATCTGGCATAACCAAGCAGAATCAATATGGTTTTATGAAAGAAATCATGGTTAACAAATTGATTGGAGTATTTACGAGGAAGTCAAGTGCTCTGGATGCATGGGATGTGGTGGATATGCTGAACATAGATTTCCAAAAGGCATTTGATAAGGCAGCATTTCAAAGGTTATTATGCAAAGTAAAACCTCATGGGGTAGGGGTTCACGTACTGCATGAATAGTGATTGTTTCTTGTTAGCTAACCAGATTGGTCATTAACAGCTCATCATCTGGTTGGCAAATTGTAATTACTGGTGAGCCACAGGAAGCAGTGCTGAGGCTTCAACTTTTATTTAAAGATCTTGGATGAAGTGACTGAATATGGTTGCTAAATTTGCAGATGAGACAAAGTAATATCGGCTTTGAAGAGAACAAAATGATAAAAGCACTATGGAAACTCAGCTGATCTGGCAACATCTTTAGAGAGCGAAACAGTTCATGTCTCGCAACTCTTCAAAGCGTTGGCTCTGATTTTTTTCTTGACAGATTCTGCCAAACCTGTTGAGTTCCTCCATGTCTGTTTTTATTTTGGTTCTTGGGCATCACAATACTTTACTTTTACAAGAAGGATATAAATAGGTTGAGAGTTTGTAAAGATCTGGCAAACAAGTATGTGGGAAATTGTGAAATTTTCCATTTTGGCAGGAAGAGTAAAATTGAAGCATATGATCTAAACGGTGAGAGATTGCAGGGCTGTGAGGTGCATGATTACAGGCAGATCCTTCTGCATAAATCACACAAGGTACAGCAAGTAACTGGGAAAACAAATAAAAAGTTATTGATTTATTGCAAAGTAAATTGAATGCCAAAGTGGTGAGAGGAATTAAATACTAAAGCAGCAAGGATATATTTCTGCTGTACAGGGCATTGGGATGAGGCACAACTGCAGTACTATTAACAGTATTGGTCTCCTTATTGAAGGAAGAATATAAATAACCTGGACGGACTGGATTTCTATCTGCTCAAACTTAGAAGTGGGCAGGCAACTTGACTGAAACGCAAGATCTTGCGGGACCTTGACAAGGTGGATGTCAAAAGGATGAATGCTATAATCTGCCAATCCAGAAACCAGGGTCACTTGTTCCTTTCTTAAAAAAAAAAAAGACTCACCTATTTAAAACATAAATGATCATTTTTTTCTTGTGTGGTGAGTCTTTGAAACTTTTCCTCAAAAGTTGGTGGAAGTAGTGGCTTTAAATATTATGGCAGAGATTCTTGCAAAGCAAGGTGGTGAAAAGTTATCAGGGATAGGCACGGATTTGGAATGATCAAATTAGCTCAGTAGTTTATTCCTGCTCTTACTTCATATGTGCATGCTTGAGGACAATATTGCATGGTGATGCCCTCACTAATCATGCCCTAAAGATGCCCCTGTAATTGTGGCCGAGTGGTTAAGGTGCTGGATTAGAAATCTATTGGGGTTTCCCTGCGCAGGTTCGAATCCTGCCAACTACATTTTCTCAACCTTGGGGTGGCATGGTGGCTCAGTGGTTAGCACTACTGCCTCTCCGCACCAGGGACCTGGGTTCGATTCCACCCTCGGGTGACTGTCTGTGTGGAGTTTGCACATTCTCCCCGTGTCTGCATGGGTTTCCTCCGGATGCTCTGGTTTCCTCCCACAGTCCAAAGGTGTGCAGGCTAGGTGGATTGGCCATGCTAAATTGCCCATAGTGTTCAGGGATGTGTAGATTAGGTGGGTTATAGGGGATGGGTCTGGGCAGGATGCACTGAGGGTTGGTGTGGACTTGTTGGGCCAAAGGGCCTGTTTCCACAGTACAGGGATTCTATGATCTAGTCAAATGGTTGGCTGTCACTTGCTGAAGGATGGTCACTAATAAATTATTAGGATGATGCTAGTGTCTGTGAAACATTATCTCACTAGACAGGCAATCTATTTAGCGTAGTATTAAGTCCCGATTCTGTGGGGACCTTTTTCAATTTTGGCATCAAACCTTCACACCAGACTGCTGTTCCTTTCTATTAGGAACCACTATAAAACCACAAGCTTGCATTAAATAACATCCCAAAAACAAGGGAATTTTTAACTGCAGTTAACAGTTGCATTTTCTATGTAGGAAATGGGACTACACCAGATCATACTAGTAGAAATATATCTATCTCTTGGATTATTTTATTTATTCTTAGTCATTATAAACTAACAAATCCTCTTAAGTATGCACACTGTTTTAATTTTGCAATAATTTCATGGATGAATTTGTAAAATGGACTCTGTTACATGGTAACTTGCTAAGAATTGGATTGACATTGCCCTAGCCTTATTTAGTTAGGATACTTGCAGGCAACTTGTAAGGGTGAAGCAGTCAATGCATCTCGTGACTCCCGGAAATGTTGTAGGGCAGTGACTGCTATACAGCCAAACATTGCACCTTCTCACGATGGTTGCACAAATAACCACAAGAAAATTACGTTTTTGTAGTTTTTAGTTTAAGGAATATTTACCAGGACATAGTAGAAATTGAGATTTTTCATCATTTATACATCATTTAGCTTTGCCTACAATAATTTACAGAAGAGGAAAGAAGACAATGCACATAAGGGAGCGGGGCTGAGGCAGTGCGGGATGACTAACGTGACTACAAGGATGAATTTTGGGGAATTTTTGTTCAGTGATCTGAAGTGAGCGATCCAGAAGGGACAGTCAAAGCAACCAAAGCTTCTGCCCAAGTGTAGGGATGAAAGAACAGGAGGCACACTGAGGATAATGAGAACAAGTAGAGGCTACTTTACTTGTACATCTCACCTGCAGGATTCACCTCAGTTCAGTGTTACACTGTCAGAACAATCAGGTTAGGCTGCAGCTTTTCAGAGTTGCAATTGTTACCAAGTTGTGCCAAGATATAAATCATTGCACCACCCAATTTCACTGAGCTTCCTTTGAAATAACTCTTGTATGAACAGAGGACTGTCGTATTCCTGTGTTTGTGTTTTAAGCCAGGAAAGTTTACTGTGGTTGAATTAACAATACCATTCAGGTGATCTTTTGTTCACTCAGAAAGACTTCTTTGTATTCTTCTTGTTATCTGTTGACTCATTTTCCAAAAAAAGCCGGAAAGGGCAGTGTTTGGGTTCTCACCCAGGTGAAAGGGAGAGCTATCAAATGGCAGTACCCATGAGAGGTGCAATTAGAGCCTCTAAATAACTAAAAGAATGGCTAATTGAGACAGGAAGGGAGGTTCCTCCTATGAAACTACTCAGGTTTTTAGGCCAGTCAAACAGACTTATTGTCTTCAACTTTGGTTTCATTTGGTAAGAAGTGAAATGAAGAGGTGTTTTACTTTCTCTGCTTTGGTCTCTGCTTTCTTTTGCTCACGTTTCTCAGTGATAGTAGTAGTCAGTTAATTTGCCAAGCATTGGGACACAGTCCAGAGATAGCAAGAACTGCAGCTGCTGGAGTCAGAGATAACAATGTGGAGCTGGAGTAACACAGTAAGCCAGGCAGCATCTGAGGAGCAGGAAAATTGATGTTTGGGGTCGGAACCCTTCTTCAGAAAAAAGTGGCTCAGTCCAGTCCTGTTACGCTGACTTCCAACAGCAATCATTAGGTAGCAAACTAGAACAGGAATTTTGGGCAACATGACTGTTGTCATTGTTGTCTCTAGAAATCTATTTATGTAGGTTTTCTATCTATATGTTAGTAAGATACCTTGTTAGTGACATCTGTTTTCAAAAGTTCTGGATATACTCAAAAGTCCAGCATTTGTGGAGAAAGAAAAATAGTTCATGTTTCAAGTTCAATATGACTTCAGAACAGAAGGGAGTTTGAACGGGTTTGGGTTTTTGTACTCCAACTAAAACGGAAATTGCTGGCAAAGCTAGTGTCTGGCTTCATCTATGGAGAGAAATCAGTTAACATTTCAGGTCGCGTAACTCTTCCTCAGAATTGTTCTGGGTTGGTGGAGGCGGCGGAGTGGGGGAGGTGTAGGGATGGACTGGAGTTCTGTAGAGAACAGGAGCGATTAAATGACAAAGCCATGATGGAGTTAAAGGCAAAAGGGGTGGTGATGGTTGGAGCAAAGGGAAATAATTGTCTAAAGCAAGAATAACTGATGAAATAATTAGAAACTTTCTCCAAAAGTGAAAACATGAAAAGGAAGATACAGACTTCTAAATAGTCATTAAAAATAGAATCTGAATGGGGCCAGTGATCACGATGTGAAATTGGTGAGCTTGGCACTGAGCTCAGAGATAGTAAAATAACTCTTCTAAATCTGTTGTTGCATCTTGTTCAGTTCAAAAAATTCATCATTTTTTTCACTTCTTTGTCCCAAGTCATGCACTGATCTGGTTGCAGTCATACATTTAACATAGACCTTTCTTCTGTTTTATCCATAAGGTATTTCACACCAAGTTGCCATGGACCATCCTTCCCAGGATCCTGGACAAAGGCTTTCCTCTGTCTAGAGGACTGTACTACGGAGCAGCAGACTGCGAAACCTGTGCCAAGCTGGCTAATGAGCCTCACTGTCATTATGATCATAACTGGGAGTTTGAAAGATGTCATATAGAAGCTTGATGGAAGCGCAGGAGGAGTTTGGGGGTTGTGTTTGTGGGGAGACTAATGAGATCCATTAAATTGACAATATTCTGACAGCTTTGGAATTTGCTTGATGCTGCTGTTGGTAACATTAGTCAAGCTGGTTGTATAAATAATGCTGTTTTTCAAGAAACCTGTTCATTTGCATTGAGTCACTTATCGTTTAGTAAATTTTTCTATTATTGTGGAAAGAGAACTAGATCTCTCCAAGAGAACTTGGCAAGTTGCTTTGAACATTTTAGGAAAACAAGTTACGCACAACTTTGTTAGGAGCAGCTATATCAGAAATTAATCTTTTGAAACGCCTTTTTCAAATATCAGGTCAGAATTTCTGTAGAATAAGGAACCCAATAATGGTTTCTGTATATTGGATAAATTTTCAGTAACAAATAAAATTTAAAGAAAATGAATTAAAATTGATGTCTCATAATATGAAGTGTAAAAGAGAGAAGGGGAAGTGCACTTTGCTGGAAAGAATTGTTAAGACATGGAATCTGTTGCCACAAGGATTGATTAAAGACGAGTGAGTCACGGCCTAGGAGAGTAAATTCATTTGGGAAAATGCCTGGGGCAGTGTCTCGCTACAAAAGAACCCAGATCCTGGAATTAATCCGAGACAACAAGGTGCAGGGCCTGCTGTGTTCATCCAGGCCTGCACCTTGTTGTCTCGGATTCTCCAGCATCTGCACTTCCTACTATCCTGGAATTAATGTATAGTGTTTGAGTCTTGTGCCTCAGTCACACCTAACAAGGTTCCATTCCCAGGATTGTCACTTTTTATTGTTCTGGTTCAACTAATTTGATCCACACAACTGCAATTCCTTATGCATAACAATAAGTGCAATTCAAAGTCCCTCCAAAAGCCACACAGTTTTCAAGGAGAGATGAAAAGTCATATTCAGATCAATTTGGGGTGGGATATCTGGAAAGCCATACAAGTTAGGATCACCCTCTGCATAAAGATTCAGTGAGATTGACCCAGAACCTATCTTATGCGAGTTTGTACATCTTGCACAATAGTGAGGCTGGAGCAGAACTGCAGTTGTTGTTTTGCCATGTAACATTGCTAATGTGTACTGAACATTTGACCGTATGTTCAATTGTAATAGATATTTGTTATTGGGAAGGAAAGCCATATCCTCCTCTTTGTTCTGTTGCACACTCTCTCTTCTCCCCTTATTGGATTACTTCAGTTCCTTCCAAAGGGCCAGATAAGATGTAAGAAGTGATCCCAGTCATATTAGGTAACCATTAGTCACTTTTGTTTCAATGTGATAAACTGCAGCACTTGCTGAAGCTGAAGTTTGACTCTTTTTCATCGTTGTTACCAACCCCATAGCTTTCTAGCCAAAGTTGAGGAATATATGTCTGGTACCACAGGCTGGAAATCTGCATCTGTTAATAGTGCTGAAAAAAATACAATAATCAGCATGAGCAAATTTACTGGTGGTGAGCTCTTTTCATGAATGACTGCAATGTGTATAATTTTGGTACATGTGAAGTACTGTTATGAAAGGAATTCCTAGATTTTGATTTAACCCCAGTGAGGGAACAGTGATACGGTTACATGTCAAGACAGTGTGGTTTTTCGTGAATGTAGGCAATAAGGTTAGTAAGTTTGCAGATGACACCAAAATTGGTGATGGTGGATAGCAAAGAAGATCACCTCAGTACAATGGGACCTTGATCAGACAGGCCAAGGAGTGCCAGATGGAATTTAGTCTAGATAAGTGTGAGGTGCTACATTTTTTTTGCTAGGGCAAATCAGGACAGGACTTGTACACTTCATTGTAAGGTCTTGGGGTGCATTGCCAAACAGAAATGGTGAAGTGCAGGTTCATACTTTCAAGGAAGTGGAGTCTCAGGTAGGCAGGGTAGTGAATAAGGCATATGGTACGCTTGCCTTTATTGGTCAGTGGATTGAGTATAGGAGTTGGGAGGTCATGTTGCAGCTGTACAGGACATTAGTTAGGCCATTTTTTTTGGAATACTGTCTTCATTTCTGGTCTCCCTGCTATAGGAAAGATTGTTGTGAAACTTGAAGGGTTCAGAAAAGGTTTGCCAGGGTTGGAGGGTTTGAGCTATAGGGAGAGGCTGAATAGGCTAGGACTACTTTCCCTGGAGCATCGGAAGCAGAGGGCTGACCTTAGAGGTTTATAAAATCATGAGTGGCGTGGAGAGGATGAATAGCCAAAGGTCTTTTCCCCAGGATAGAGGTGTCCCAAACTATGGGACGTAGATTTAAGGTGAACGGGGGAAGATATAAAAGAAACTTGAGGAGCAACTTTTTCACGCAGAGGGTGGTGCATGTATGGAATAAGGTGGTAGAGGCTGGTACAATTACAGTATTTAAAAGGCATTTGAATGGGTACACGAATAGGATGGGTTTAGAGGGATATGGACCAAATACTGGCAAATGGGACTAGATTAAAGTTGTTGACATACTTGCTGAACTGGCTTGTTTTTGTTCAGACGTTTTGTCACCATGCTAGGTGACATCATCAGTGGAGCCTCTGATGAAGCGATGTTATTTTCCTCTGCTTGGAATTTATACTGTCCGGTCTGTTAAGGTTGAGTACTGTCATTTCCAGTTTTGGTCTGTACGGGTTTGTATATGGGGTCCAATTCTCTTTGTTTGTTGATTTGAAGAACCATGCCTCTAGGAATTCCCCTGCGTGTCTGTGTTTGGCTTTAGCTACTATGGTTACTTTAAGAACATAAGAACTAGGAGCAGGAGTAGGCCGTCTGGCCCTTCGAGCCTCCTCCGCCATTCAATAAGATCATGGCTGACCTTTTCGTGGACTCAGATCCACTTACCCGCGTTCTCACCGTATCCCTTGATTCCTTCGTTGTTCAAAAAAAACCTACTTTTTTTAAAAAACGTTTACTGAAGTAGCGTCAACGACTTCACTGGGCAAGGAATTCCATAGATTAACAACCCTCTGGGTGAAGAAATTCCTTCTCAATTCAGACCTAAATCTGCTCCCTCTAATCTTGAGGCTATGCCCCCTTGTCCTAGCTTCACCTGCCAGTGGAAACATCCTCTCTACTTCTATCTTATCTATTCCCTTCATAATTTTATATGTTTCTATAAGATCCCCCCTCAATCTTCTGAATTCCAATGAATATAATGCCAACCTACTCAGTCTCTCCTCATAAGCCAACCCCCTCAACTCCGGAATCAACCTAGTGAACCTCCTTTGTCCCAGTTAAATTGATGGCCTTCATTAGCTACTATGGTTACTTTGTTCGAGACAAAGCCTAACACAGACATGCACAGGAATTCCTAAAGGCATGGTTCTCCACCCATACCTCAATCAACAAACAGAGAATCGTACCCCATATACAAACCCGTCCAGATCAAAACTGGAATTGACAGTACTCACCATAACGGACCGGACAGTATAAATTCCAAGTGGAGTAGAATAACATCGCTTCATCGGAGGCTCCACTGATGATGTCACCTAGCATGGTGACAAAAAGTCTGAACAAAAATAAACCAGCTCAGCAAGCAAGTCAACAACCTCCCCCACAACCTGAGCTACAGATCTTTGCCAAAACTTTAAAGGGACTAGATTAATTTTGGACATCTGAGTTGGACCAAAGAGTCTGTTTTTTGTGCTGTACATCTGACTATGGAGGGGTCTTGCATTTGGTGGTGTTCACATATATCTACTGCCTATGTCCTTCAAGGTAGTGGAGATCTTGGGCTTTCAAGGAGCTTTGAATTGCTGAAGTGTGTCTTGCAAATTTACACCCTACTGCCACTGTGCAATGGATGTAGAGGAAGTGAATGTTTACATGTGTATCTATCTGGAAATGTGGTGATAATAAGATCCGAGTAAAGTGTGATATCATCTGCTGTCAAATCGCCTGCTGATGCTCTCACATGAAGAGTTGGCATTTGACTCCGATACTGGGCCTGGTGCCAATGGGAATCAAAGACTTCAAAAGAAGATTAAGGGGTAAAATTGGATTTCCAGCAACCCATTTCACACTGATTGACAGTCTGTGGTATGATGAGTCTTCTCTCTGCAATACTTGCAATGCTACTTGAATTAGGTTAGGCCCAGGAACTGCTCCATGTTGCATAACCATGCCTCATCAGCACTAATTAATGTAACCACTTAAAAGCTCATCTCAGATTTAATCTCAATGTTGCAGAGCAGAAATTATTTCTGGATTTAGCTGTTTGTTCAGTGTGACTATCTGTTGATGCATATGCTGTACACTGCGTATATAAATATTACCACTGGGACACAATTTCACTTTGAAGAAGCTGGCCAGTGTTGAAGGAAACCCCATCTGTCAGGCAGAACACTCATCACATTTAATAAACTAAATGACAGGGACCTCTTTTACCTCAGGCTCTGATTAGAAAGATAAGTGTATATATATTTGTGGTTACTCCCCAGTAATATCTTGCAAGTGATTCAAATGCAATAAATTACTTCGAATGGAGGTGATAATTACGATTCTATGTATGGTAAGGACCCACCAATGAAAAGATAATCACAGGTTGATTTGCTTTTGATTTATTAGCCAACAAAATTGAAAGATAAAGAATGCAAAGTGGCAAAGACCATTGGGAAACTAGAAGACTGGGAAATATTTAAACGTCAACAGAAAGCCACCAAAAAAAGCTATAAAGAAAAGTAAGATTATGAGAGTAAACTAACGCGGAATATAAAGACAGACAGCAAATGTTTCTACAAATATATAAAAAGAAAAGAGTGGCTAAGGTAAACATTGATCTTTTAGAGGATGAGAAGGGGGATTTAATAATGGGAAATGAGGAAATAGCCGAAATATTGAACAGGTATTTTGTGTCAGTCTTCACAGTGGAGGACATGAATAACATGCCAGTAATTGATGACAAGACTAAGGTAGGTGAGGACCTAGTCACGATCATTATATGAAAAAGGAAGGCTTGGGCAAGCTAATGGAGGCTAAAGGTAGACCAGTCTCCTGGCCCTGATGGAATGCATGCCAGGCTACTAAAAGAGATGGCGGGAGAGATAGTAAATACACTCCTGGCAATTTTCCAAAATTTGCTGAACTCTGGGGTGGCTCCAGCAGATTGGAAAACAGCAAATGTGACACCACTGTTTTTAAAAGGTGTTCAAAAGATGGAGAATTATAGGCCAGTTAGCTTAACTTCTGTAGTGGGGAAAATGCTTGAATCCATCTTCAGGGAAGAAATAGCAAGATCTCTAGATAGAAATTGTCCCATTGGGCAGACGCAGCATGGGTTCATGAAAGGCAGGTCATGCTGAACTAACTTACTGAAATTCTATGAAGACAGTACAAGCATGGTGGACAATGGAGTCCCAGTAGATGTGGTGTATCTGGATTTCCAAAAGGCTTTTGACAAGGTGCCACACAAAAGGCTGTTGCATAAGATAAACATGCACAGTGTTATGGGCAATATATTAGCATGGATGGAGGTTTGGTTAACTAACAGGAAGCAACAAGTGGGGATGAACAAGTGCTTTCCTGGTTGGTGATCAGTGACTAGTGATGTGCCTCAGGGATCAGTGTTAGGACTGTTTACAATTTACATGGAATGTTTGGAGTTGGGGGACCACATGTATTGTGTCAAAGTTTGCAGATGACACCAAGATGATTGGGTAGAGCAAAGTCTGCAAAGGATTCTGAAAGTTTGCAGAGGATTCTGAAAGTTTGCAGAGGGATATAGATAGTTTGAGTGGGCAAAGGTCTGGCAGATGGAGTACAATGTTGATAAATGTGAATTCATCCATTTTGGTAGGAATAACAGTAAAAAGGACTATTATTTGAACAGTAAAAAATTGAAGCATGCTGCTCTGCAGAGGGACCTGGGTTTCCTTGTGCATGAATTGCAGAAGGTTGGTTTGCAGGTACAACAGGTCATTAAGAAGGCAAATGGAATTTTGTCCTTCGTTGCTAGAGGAATTGAGTTTAAAAGCAGGGAGGTGATGTTGAAGCCGTATAGGGTGCTGGTGAGGCCACACCTGGAGTACTGTGTACAGTTTTCGTCTCCTAACTTGAGAAAGGATGTACTGGCACTGGACGGGGTGCAGAGGAGATTCACTAGGTTGATTCCGGAGTTGAGGGTTGTCTTATGAGGAGAGACTGAGTAGACTGGAATTATGTTCGTTGGAATTTAAAAGAATGAGGGTTGATCTTCTAGAAACATATAAAATTATGAAGATAATACATAAAATAGAAACAGGGAGGTTACTTCCACTGGCGGGTGAAACTATAACATATGGGCATAGCCTCAAAATTAGGGGGAGCAGATTTAGGACTGAATTGAGGAGGAACTTTACTCAAAGTGTTGTGAATCTGTGGAATTTCCTGCCAGTGAAGTAGTTAAGGCTTCCCCGTTGAATGTTATTAAAGCTAAGATAGATAATTTTTTTGAACAGTAAAGCAATTAAGGGTTTAGTGGGAGGGTGGGTAAGTGGAACTGAGGCCATGAAAAGATCAGCCATGATCTTATTGAATGGCGGAGCAGGCTCGAAGGGTGAGATGGCCCACTCCTGCTCCTGGTTCTTATTTTCTGTAACACACTGGAAAACCTCCCTGCCCCTGTTTCAATAGTGCCTAAATTAATGCACAGTTTGTACAAATGTTAAAACAAGAGTAGCTGTGATGGTCCCTCAGTTGAAGAAATACCTTGTCAATGCAATCAAAGTACAAATAATGGTTGTGTGAATGAAGAACTAAAGGATTACTGGTAGATATGCTACAGTTGGATGCAAAGACAGGATTATGAGAATAGGTTGCACAAACTCGACACACATTCTTGAGTATAGGTAAAAGTTAAGTCACCATTGTCCTACTCGACCCCAGGGCAGCTGTTTTCATTAGAGAGCGGCAACTGATGGTGGTTTGACATGAGTTACTGCACCTTAGGCAAAGGGTGAGTCTGAGAAGATTAGTTCTTCACGATAACCTCAGCCAGTGCAGGAATTGAATGCACACTTGCTGTCATTCTGCATTGTAAGCCAGTCATCCAGCTAACTGAGTGTGGAAATTATTTGATTGCGATGTTTAAAATGTTAAAAGGAGTTGATGGAAGAGGCAAACTGCTTTACCCTGGTGGTTGGTTCAGGAACAAAGGGACATACTCTTGAAAAAAAAATAGCATGCAGTTGTTCAAGAGCAGAACATTTCTTCACAGAAAAGGCAATAGAAGCCTGGAACTGTTAGGCTATTCGGGGTTTACGCAGCAAAGGTAGATGGAACTTTGTTCGATGATGATACCAAGGGATACAGAGCGAAGACAGACAAATAAAGTTGAGGTGCAGTTTAGCCAAGAGCTAACTGAGAAGCAGGCAGAATTTGAGAGGCAGAATGGTTTACTCATCATGTTCCTAGAAGAGAAACAAAAGGAAAATAATTGGTAATAATAAACAATGTATGGCCATCAAGAAACCTCCCCGGTTGCACAGGTTTCTTAAAATTCAGTGTGAAACTAATATTCTCCTGATGGCTTAATTGATAGATCCACTGTAGATCAAAAGTCCTAAACCTGTGCTGTATTCCAGGTTCGGATGCTACAACTCACCTGTGTGTTCTGGGGAACAGAGAGAGGACCAATCCCTGCAGAAAACTGTTTTATTCTTTAAGTTCACAATCGACCTGGCTTGTGATAGCTGAGTAGCTCAGCCACTGACATCAGGTGCTATGAGCAGGTTGGCTGCCAGTGCCTCCTACAGAATTGAGCAACAGAATGTGTTAGCATCTTCAGCAGTAGTAGTGGTGGCCATCTACCTAAGGGCAGTTCCTCTGCTCATTTTTCCTCTGTTTCCTGGTCTTGTGCTCACCTCCTTAGTTGCTCATAGATGACTCCCATTTTCAATTACAAGTAGTCTACCATCATAATTTCCTTTCTCCTTTGTCTCCATTCCTGTAATCTACTCTCCATCACATCAATTCTCATGTCTTAGAATGCAGCCATCCAATCTTGTTGCCTTTTCTTCATGATGTTCACTGACTGTTTTTCCTCCTCAATTATCTTGATCATCTTTTCATAGCTATTGCTGGACTCCTCGAGTTATCTGCTTCATCCTTTTCCAGAATAACTTTTCACAAATTTCTAATCATTGCTTTTTTTCATGTTCTGGGTTTTGAGCTACTAAAATGAGACATTGCAATCTCATCAGACCATAAGACATAGCAGCAGAAATTAGGCCATTTGACCCATCGAGTCTGCTCCGTCATTCAATCATGGCTGATAAGTTCCTTGACCCCATTCTCCCACTTTCTCCCCGTAACCTTTGATAATCAAGAACCTATCTATCTCAGTCTTAAATGTACTCAATGACCTGGCCTCCACAGCCTTCTGTGGCAGTGAATTCCATAGATTCACCACTCTGGCTGAAGAATTTTCTCCTTATCTCTGTTCTAAAAGGTCTTCCCTTTACTCTAAGGCTGTGCCTTCTCTCCTACCAATGGAAATATCTTCCCAACATCCAATCTGTCCAGGCCATTCAGTATTCTGTAAGTTTCAATTAGATCCCCCCCTCATCCTTCTAAACTCCAATGAGTACAGTCCCAGAGTCCTCAAACGTTACTCATATATTAAGCTTCTCATTCCTGGGACCATTCTCGTGAACCTCCTCTGAACCCACTCCAGGGCCAGTACATCCTTCCTGACATATGGGGCCCAAAACTGCACACAATACTCCAGATGTGGCCTGACCAGAGCCTTATAAAGCCTCAGTAGTACGTCCCTGCTTTTATATTCCTCTCAAAATAAATGCCAGCATTGCATTTGCCTTCCTGACCACTGACCCAACCTGCAAGTTTACCTTGAGAGAATCCTGTACTAGAACTCCTAAGTCTCTTTGCACTTCAGACTTCTGAATTTTCTCCCCATTTAGAAAATAGTCCATGGTTTTATTCTTCTTACCAAAGTGCATGACCTCTCACTTTCCCACGTTATACTCCATCTGCCACTTCTTTGTCCACTCTCCGAACCTGTCCAAATCCATCTGCAGCCTCCCCACTCCCTCTATACTACCTGTCCCTCCACCTATCTTTGTATCATCTGCAAACTTAGCCAGAATGCCCACAGTTCCTTCATCTAGATCATTAATGTATAAAGTGAAAAGTTTTGGTCCCAACACTGACCCTTGTGGAACACCATTTGGTTGCCATCCTGAGAAAGATCCTTTTATCCCCACTCTCTGCTTTCTGCCAGACAGCCAATCTTCTTTCCATGCTAGCACCTTGCCTCTAACACCATGGGCCCTTATTTTATTCAGCAGCCTCCTGTGCGGTACCTTGTCAAAGGCCTTCTGGAAGTCCAGGTAGATAACATCCATTGGCTCTCCTTGGTCTACCCTGCTCATCACTTCCTCAAAGAATTCTAACAGATTTGTCAGGCATGACCCCCACTTGATGAAACCATGCTGACTTTGCCCTATTTTACTATACACTTCCAAATATTCAGAAATCTCATCCCTTACAATAGACTCCAAAATCTTACCCACGACCGAGGTTAGGCTAATTGGCCTGTAATTTTCCATCTTTTGCCTTACTCCCTTTTTAAACTGGGGTGTCACGTTAGCAATTTTACGGTCCTCTGGGACCCTCCCTGACTCTAACGATTCCTGAAAGACCACCACTAACGCTTCCACAGTCTCTTCTGCTATCTCCTTTAGAACTCTGGGGTGTAGTCCATCTGGTCCAGGTAGTTTATCCACCTTCAGGCCAATCAGGTTTACTCGCACTTTTTCCTTGGTGATGGCCACCATACTCAGCTCTGCCCCCTGACTCTCTTGGGAGATTATTCGTGTCTTCCACTGTGAAGACTGATGCAAAGTAATTATTCAGTTCCTCAGCCATTTCCTTATTCCCCATTACTATCTCTTCACTGTCATTTTCCAGTGGTCCAATGTCCATTTTTGCCTTTTTTTTTGCCTTTTATATACCTAAAGATACTCTTACTGTCTTCATTTATATTACTGGCTAACTTACCCTCATACTTAATCTTCTCCCTCCTTATTTTTTTTTTGTTGCCCTCTGTTGGTCTTTGTAAGCTTCACAGATCTCTGGTTTCCCACTGCCCTTTGCCACATTATATGCTTTCTCTTTTGCTTTTATGCTATCCCTGACTTCCTTAGTCAGCCATGGTTGCCTCATCCTCCCTGTACCATGCTTCTTTTTTCTAGGGATGAATTTTTGCTGCGTCTCCTGAATTACTCCCAGAAAGTCCTGCTATTGCTGTTCCACTGCCTTCTTTGCTAGGCTCCTCTTCCACTCAATTCTGCCCAGCTCCTCCCTCGTACCTCTGTAGTCGCCTTTATTCAGCTGTAATACCGTTACCTCTGATTCTATCTTCTCCCTCTCAAATTGCAGAGTAAATTCTATCATCTTATGATCACTGCTTCCTAAGGGTTCCTTCACCTTAAGCTCCCTTATTGAATCTGCCTCATTGCACAACACCAAACCCAGTATTGCCTGTTCCCTTGTGGGCTCCACCATGAGCTGCTCCAAAAAGCCATCTCGTAGACATTCCACAAACTCCTTTTCTTGCAATCCACTACCAACATGATTTTCCCAGTCCACCTGCATATTGAAATCCCCCATGATCACTGTGACTTTGCCTTTCTTACACACCTTTTCTATCTCCTGGTGTATCTTGTGCCCCAGCTCCTGACTACTGTTTGGAGGCCTATACACAATTCCAATTATGTTTGTTTTTACTTTTGCGGTTCCTCAATTCTACCCACACAGATTCTACACCATCTGACCCTACTTCATTTCTTCCTTTTGATTTAATGAAATTTCTCACTAATAAGGCAACCCCACCCGCCTCAGCCCACCTGCCTATCTTTTCGATAAGATGTATATCCTTGGATATTCAGTTCCCAATCCTGATCCCCTTGCAGCCATATCTCTGTGATGCCTACCACGTCATACTTGCCAGTTTCGATCTGCGCCACAAGCTCATTTATCTTATTCCTTATACTGCGTGCATTCAAATACAACACCTTCAGTCCTGTATTAACCCTCCCTCTTCTCATTTTCATTCATTTTTCCAGTGTTTGATTGCTAGCCCTTTCCAAACACTCTGTCCTATTTGTGTCTGTTCTGGAGACTTTAATAACCTCTCCTGAGTTCTCCTTCCCTGTCATTTCTTTCATATTTTTCTACGTAGTTGAATCCACCACTGCAGATGTTAACCTGCTGCTTTGTTTCCCGCTGAGGCAAGTTTCACCATTCCCTTCCCCCCTCACTTTCTAGTTTAAAGTCCTGTTGACCAGCCTATTTACCCTTTTCGCTAGAACATTGGTCCCAGCTTCATTCAGGTGGAGACCGTCCCAACGGTACAGATCCCTCCTGTTCCAATACTGATGCCAGTGCTCCATGAAAAGGAACCCCTCTGTCCTGCACCACTCTTTTAGCCATGTGTTTACTGCCCTTATTCTCATGTCCCTATGCCAATTAGCACATGGCTCGAGCAGTAATCTGGAGATTATAACCCTTGAGGACCTGCTCTTTAATTTGGTTCCTAGCTCCTGATAATCTCTGACCACTGCCAGAATATATGATTTCACTTACCCAGCAGTCCCCTCGCTCTATCCCAACTCCCGCCGCTCAGTCTTCTCAGACCTTCAAGACAATAGGAACAAATATTTGAATAAAGAGTATTTATTTTGGGAAACACAGCATTTTTAAACAAATTATTGCCAGCAGCATTCTTTTTAATTGCTGGAGCTCATTATGGGAGATAATAGCATTTTTAGATTTGGAATGCTTTAAGTTCCCTTGTCAAATGACCTTGAACATTTACGGCTAATTGTTTTTCATATCTTTCGTATGAAAAAAAGTGTTCTTCTGTTGAATTACTGACCCCCACTTATTTTAAAATCCCCTGTTCTTATCTCCAATCATAAGAATTAATTTCTTCACATGTACCGTATAAATTCCTTATAACATTTTGGTGAAATTGTCCTACTTTAGGAAGTATCTAAACAGTCTGATGGAATATTCCCAACTTGCTTGGATGAATGCATCTTCTACAACACTCAAGTTTGACACCATCTATGACAAAACAATCCCCACTTGTCTGGATAAGTGCAGCCCTAACAACATTCAAGGAGCTTGACACCATCCAGGCCAAAGTAGCCCGCTTGATTGGCACTCCATCCGCAAGCATCCACTCCCTCCACCACCGTGCAGCAGTGTGTACTATCCACAAGATGCACTGCAGAAATTCACCACAGATCCTCAGGCAGCACCTTCCAAACCCATGACCACTTCCATCTAGAAGGACAAGGGCATCAGATGCATGGGAACACCACCAGCTCCAAGCTCCCCATCATCCTGATTTGGAAATATATCACTGTTCTTTCACTGTCACTGGGTCAAAATCCTGAAATGGCACTCCCCCCCACCCAATAGCATTGTGGGTCAACCTACAGCAGGTGGACTGCAGTGGTTCAAGGCGGCAGCTTACCACCACATTCTCAAGGGCAACGAGGGATGGGCAAGAAATGCTGGCCCAGCCAGCAATGCCCACATCCCACAAATGAATAGAAAAGAAATCCACTTGATTGGGACACTTAATGGAACATTGAAAATTCATTCCCTTTGATGCACAGTGTAGCATCTACTGAATGCACTGCAATAATTCACCTTTAGCAGCATCTTCCAAACCTGTGACATTTACATCTTAGAAGGACAGGGCAGTGGATGCATGGGAACATCACCACATGCACGTTCCCCTACAAGTCTCTCACACATTCCAGACTTGGAAATATATTTCTGTTTCTTCAGTGTCAAAGGGGTATTGTCCTGGAACAGCCTTCATAATATCATTGTGGATGTCCCAATACCACAAAGACTGTAGCAATTCAAAATGGTGGCTCACCTTCTCAAAGACAATTTGGGGTGAGCATTAAATCCTGGTCTGGTCAATAAAGTCACAATCTCATGAATGAGTGTTTAAAAAAATTAAGCTATGCATTACATCATGATTACCCTCAGGTTTGGAGTAATTACCAGTCATGGCACAGATCTAACTCAAACCCCTGCCATCCATTTCAATAGTGCAATAACACCTTGTATTTATATAGCACCATGCATGAAACGTTCCAAGTTGCTTCACAGGACATAATGTTGCCCAATATCTGAGGCTGAACCAGTCTACCCACAATACAAATGTACTATTTGAATTCAGTTCCTGGCTCCAACATCGACTAGCAATTCAGAAGATACACACATCACTGAGACAGCCCACATCCACCTATGTAGCATTATCCATCTCAGTTCATCTGCTACTGAAAATCTCGTTCATAACTCTACACTCAAGATTTTGTTTTGCATGGCACAATGTTCCTGTACCTATCTTTCATGCACTGTGGGCAATGCTTTGAGATATTTTGTATATACGTGCCACTTAGACATCACTGGTTATGCTGTCATGTATTGCCCATCCTTAATTGTACCAGAGAAATTGCTGGTGACTTGCATTCTTGAACTGCTGCAGTCTTGGATGTAATAAAGCTCTGGATGAACTACACATTAAAATTCTGGTATTCTTCTAGCTTGTCCTCTCTGTAACCTAGTGTTTATCCAAAACTCTGTTCTTTGTATTCTTACCCACACTATGTCCTGTTCTTTCATCACCTCCCTACTCACTGCATTATATTGACACCTCACTCGGCAATGCCTTTAATTAAAAATGTTCGTCCTTGATTTCTGTTCCTGATGTGTGTTTTGCCTACAGCAGGGGTGTCTTTACCTGATGTGGCAATCCCGCTCCCTTCCCATAACCTAAGAAACTAGATATGAGTAATGAATCAGAGATAGTAGGAACTGCAGATGCTGGAGAATCCGAGACAACAAGGTGCAGGGCTGGATGAACACAGCAACTCTGCTCCTATGATGCTGCTTGGCCCGCTGTGTTCATCCAGCCCTGCACCTTGTTGTCTTAGATATGAGTAATATTGTATTGAAAGGTGCGACAGAAGGATCCAGCTCACTAACAGACCCTATCACATTCTATGTATGGGCTAAAATTAAGCTATTCAGTTACAGAAGAGTAGAAACACTCTCATCAACATGACATGCATCAGGTGGTCCCAAGTAAGATGGAATCTGGGATTTTTATATCCTCAGACCACACGCTATTGTTCAATGATTTTATTTTGAGGTTGTCTGTTAAAGCTACACTGACATACTAACTGTGAGACATAACACAATAGGTTCCTCAATGGTCTTACCCTATCCGACATACATAACCTCCTCTGGCTACAACCCTCCAAGATCATGAATAGGAAAGGTTTGGAGGGATATGGACCAAGAGCAGGCAGGTGGGACCAGTTTAGTTTGGGATTATGTTTGGCAGGGACTGGTTGGACTGAAGGGTCTGTTTCCATGCTGTATGACTCCATGACTCTGCGACTCTGTGACTCTATCCGTGCCCTCCTCTGATTCCACTCTCTGCAGACCAGTAATTTTTTTGTCACACTTTTGGTGCATTTGGTTTCAGCTGCTGAAGATCTAAGCTTTTGAATTCCTTTCCTGTTTCACCAAACCTTTGTGCCCCTGTCTGAATGTTCGCTGCGTGGCTCAGTGGCACGTTTTGACGATTCCTTGTGAAGTGCTTTGCATTGTTTTATTACATTAAAAACATAATATAAAGGCAAAAACTATTGTTTTCAATGATGGTCTAAAGAATTGTGTAGGAGGTTAGTTTTGATTAATGGTCAGAACCATTCCACCACATAACTTGTAATATGTTTTTATTTGACAAAAATGAAGAGAGATCAGTAATCTGTATCTGTAATAATGATGTAATCTCTCCTGAAATTGGGAAAGATATTCTTGAGAAATGTGCCCAGAGGCTGTGAAATAAAATTAAATTGCTTTATAATTGCAGAAACAATTGGCAACCTTACAACGGTTACAACACTCCTCACGGAAGTACAGCAATCACTCGTGTAAGTAAAAGCATATTAAGCAACTAATCATAATACAGACTCATCTCAGTGCTATGATTTAACCATCCTTCTAATGAGTCAAATACTCCACACACAATCGTAAACCTCACTTTACATGATCTAATGATAATGAACTGTTGACATCAAGCAATTATATTCCTTGGCTTAATTAACTGAAATAGGGTTACAGAGTCATACAGCATGTAAACAGACCCTTCGGTCCACCTCATCCACACTGACCAGACATCCCAATCTGACCTGGTCCCATTTGCCAGCATTTGGTCCATATCCCTCTAAATCTTATTCATATACCAATCCAGATACCTTTTAAATGTTGTAATTGTACCTATCTCCCCCATTTCCTCTGGCAGCTCATTCCATATGTGTACCATCCTCTGCATGAGAAAATTACCTGTTAGGTCCTTTTTAAATCCTTCTCCTCTCACCTTAAACCTATGCCCTCTAGTTTTGGACTCCCCCACCCGAGCAAAAAGATCTGGGCTATTCACCCTATCCATGCCCCTATGATTTTATAAACCTCAATACTGTCACTCCTCAGCATCTGATGCTTATTCAGCCTCTCTGTATAACTCAAATCCTCCAGTCCTGGCAACATCCTGGTAAATCTTTCAAGTTTAACAATATCCTTTCTGGAGATGGGCGACCAGAATTGTATTCAGTGTTCTGCAAATGGCCTCACCAATGTCTTGTATATCTGCAACATAATGTCCCAATTCCTATACTCAGAGTTCTGACCAATGAAGGCAAGCATGCCAAACGCCTTCTTCAGCACCCTGTCTACCTGTAACTCCACTTGCAAGGAACAATGCACCTGTACCGTTAGGTCCCTTTATTCAGCAACACTTCCCAGGGTCCTACCATTAACTGTATAAGTCCTGCCCTGGTTTGCCTTACCAAAATGCAACACCTCACATTTATTTAAATTAAACTCCATGTGCCACTTCTTGGACCCTTGCTCCATCTGATCAAGGTCCCATTGTACTCTGAGATAATCTTCACGGTCCACTACACCACCTACTTTTGGTGTCATCTGCAAACTTACTAACCATGACTCTTATATTCGCATCCAAATCATTTTATATAAATTACAAAAAGCAGAGGACTCAGCACCAATCCTTACGGCACAATGCTGGTCACAGGGCTTCCAGTCCACAACTCCCCACCACCAACCTCGGTCTCCTACCTTCAGGCCAATTTTGCATCCAATTGGCTAGCTCCCTTTGAGTCCTATGTAAACTAACCTTACCAGTCTAACTAGTCTACCATGCAGAACTTTGTTGACACTTTAGCTGACGTCCATATAGACTACATCTACTGCTCTGCATTCACCAATCTTTGTCACTTCTTGAAAAACTCAATATGTTGAATGGGTCATACAGATTAAACAATAATACGTAAAGTACTGAACAAGAAATCCAGTATCAGACTCTTAGTACACATGCTATGACTAACATAGTCATTGGAAATATTAAAACTCTAATTGCATGGAGAAGTACCAGTCTTCCTAAGGGCATATCGTAAAATAATCACTTGTCCAGAACATCTTAAACCAGAAAAACTTAGATCTCAAATGACATATCAATGCTCAATTACCCTTTAGAAAAATTTAAGGATAAAAAACCTTCCCAAAAGCAAAAAGGTGCTCCAATTGTCAGGCTGGAGTAACTGAAGAGAATAGTGACACAGCAATTTTGAGTGAAGTATTTCCCGTTCCTTAGCAGACTGGTCAATTGCTTTGATGGGTTTTGATTGGTACTGAAAACAAAAAAATGCTGGAGATCATTGCGGGTCAGGCTGCAATCATGAAGAGAGAGCAAGCTAATGTTTTATTGGTAGTGAATTGACTTGCATGAAAAAACTAACAGAAGGTATATTTGTAACCAATCACAGAACCAAAATGATGTAATAATGCGAGGGTGATGGGTAGAATTTTTTTTGGGGGGGTGCAAGGGAAGGCCCTATAACAATATTATAGATACAGTATTTTTAATCAACCTGTTTTAACACACCTCTAGTGCAAGTGGATCTTGAACCTGAAGCTTTTGGCCCAGATATAAGGGCATTACACTGTGCCAAAAGAACCCTTCTTATAATACTTTTTTCTAATCTGTCTGTTTGGATATGCTACTGGGTCAGATGAAACCTGAATCTAGAACATCTGTGTCAGAGGTAAGGCCACTGCACAAGAGCGTCTCATGACCTTATAACATGAACAACAGTGAGTGTCTCTTAGCCCTCAAAAGTCTAATTGACAAACACAAGATCAGTTTACTTGTTATTGAGGTAGAGATCAGGACTCAGACTTTGCTAACAGGAAGTCAAATAAAAGCCTTCAGACTTAATACTAACCTTTTGTTGTATGATTGTTTACACTTCTGTTTGAAAATGACAGACTTTGTTTCTAGATAACCAACATTTTTAAGTGCACCATTCATTTATTTAGGTTGCGTGGGATAACTGAACTTCATCAGTTTAAGTACACACTCTCCCCATTGCCATACATAGAAGCTTGTGTGTGCAGTATCTACAGGAACTGGACCACACCAGAAAAACACCATCGCCCAAATCCACAATCTGCAAAGACGCAAAAGATGAAGGGCAGCTGGTGCAAAGGAAAACAACCATCCCAACGTGGAAAAAGATCACGATTCCTTCCTCATCACTCGGTCATAATCCTGGAATTGCCTGTCTAGCAGAACATGGAGTGCAGCTGATCAAGTAGATTGCTCACCTCCACCACTTAGGATTGAAATGAGGAGAAATTTCTTCACCCAGAGAGTATGGAATTCACTACCACAGAAAGCAGTTGAGGTCAAAACATTGTATGGTTTCAAGGAGTTGGATATGGGACTTAGGTACCGATGGCTGATTTCTTTCCCTAATGGGCATTTTTAACAACAATTGATGTAGTTACATAGTCACTAACTGACTAGCTTAATGCCAAATTTTCCTTTAAAAAAGTTCAAACTTCAGCATCTATGGTGATAGGATTAGGAACTTTAGACTGGATTACATATATATTGACATTACCAATGCACCACTGTGCCACTAACTGAAACATTGGAGTTGGGTGAAAATTGGCTGTTTGACAGGCTGGATGGGTGAAGTTAGGAGGTCATTTAGATTAACAGATTTTTAGATATCAAAAGATATGGGGATAGGTGGGACAATGGGGTTGACGTAGACAATCAGCTGTGATCGAATGGAATGGTGGATCAGGCTTGATGGGCTGAATGGCCTATTCCTGCTCCTGTTTCCTACATTCCTATGTGATTAAACCTACAGAAATATGTTCACTCAAAGTAGAATCAACCTACTCTGTGTTGATGCTGAATGACGATAAGAAACACATTCCCCAAACAAATAATCTGCAGACACAGATACAGTGCTAGACAGAGGTCTTCGGTGAACCAACCACAAATGGAATTATACAGCAACAGGACTCAGCACCTTTGGGAAATGGAACAAAATGCACTTAATACCAACCTGTGGCACAAGGTAACGGCACTGGGCAGCTATTTTGTTGTTGATTTACACCAAATACAATCATTTTGCGGATGAGAAATGAATGCATAGAACAAAGGAAGTCCCTTCAACCTTCAGTTTAAAAGCAAAATGTTGTAGATGCCAGAAATCTGAAATAAAACAGTAAGTGCTGGAGAGGCTCAGCAGGTCTGGCAGCATCTATGAAGAGAGTGCAACAGAATTGATGTTTTGAGCCTGGTATGAGGTTTCTTCAGAACGGACAGGTGTCGTTAAGTGGTGGTTTGTATGCTGCAGGCAGGGCTGGGGGAGGAACAGAATAGAACAAATTGTGAGATGCCCAGAGCAAATGACAAAGGGAGTGCCAATGCTGGGAGTGATAGAGTTGTAAAAAGGTGTTAAATAGGATACAAAAAAAGGAAAATGGGCCCACTCTGCATCATGTAAAATAAATAAATGAAGAAAAGTGAGGCATTATGTTGATTTGGAGGTTTCCTGGCTTTGTCCCCACGCCCTTTGACGGTGGAATTTTCTTAAATTTCACAGCTCTGGGACTTAATCTCCTGTTCCCTGTTTGATCTCAGACACCTCAGTTCCTGATCTTTGATTCTTTGCAATCAAAGGAAGTCCCCTATATCTTCTCATTGGATAAAATCACCATCCGAGATCTTATTTCCTGAACTTTGACCCGAGTGCTCTCAAGCTCTGACACTGAAACCTCTGGAAGCCGGATTTAAGATTTCCTCCATACTGGCACCTGGATCTTTGACCGTGATCACTGTTATGATGCCACTTGATCAAGGTGATAACGAGACATTTGCTTTATCATTTTTCCCTGAATGTGAGCTTTGAGGTTGTTAATAGCACCGTAACCGCAATATCTTGTGAGTTTTTTGGAAGCTTACCAATCTTGACAGAACTTCAGAAGCATAAATGAAAAGTTAGCACAATTCAGATTGGGAGCTTGGTCAACAGAATCTGTGCCAATAAAGTGTACTTAAAGTTAATTAGAAGGACTAGTATAAACAGCACAAGGCAAGGCTCTTTGTTACACCGATAGGTGAGGATTTGTATCTGTCGCTTGCAAAACTCTTTGTTATGACTTGATTTTGTATTGAGGAAAGTCCTGACTGTAGAAGAGACACTTATTCAACCACTAGGATAATGATCCATGGACAGACAGCATTCACTATCATACTTTTGCTTAGACAGTGTTTAGATACAGTGTTGATACAGTGCAGCTACCATCCTGTGAGTGACATGGCTGAGACACCCTGCGAGATAGTAAGAACTGCAGATGCTGGAGTCTGAGATAACACAGTGTGGAACTGGAGGACCACAGCAGACCAGGCAGCATCAGAGGAGCAGGATAGCTGACGTTTTGGGTCGGGACCCTTCCTCAGAAATGGGGGAGGGGAAGGGGGCTCTGAAATAAATAGAGAAAGGAAGGGTGAGACTGGGGAAGGTAGGTGGGATAGTGATAGGTGAGTGCAGGTAGGCAGTGTGAGGATTGGTCAGTGAGGTGGGAGGGGCGAATAAGTGGGGCAGAAGACAAACAGATCAAGGAGGCGGGGATGAGAGGGAGATAGGCAGGAGAGAAGTAGGAGAGAAGAAGTTTATCTGAAGACACCCTGCTTTATCTCTTCAGGTTATTGTCCAAACTCCCACAGGGCAAATTTCAAAGAAGAGCAGGGGTTTTCTGACAGACTAATTGATATTCCTAGTTCAGCCAGTGAAGTGAGAAAAAGCAGTTGGAAGAGGCACTCATTCCAGACAGGAGTAGTGAGATCTTTATTGAGACTGGAGTAGTAGGACCTTTACTCTGCACCCAAACTGTGTTGTACATGGCCTGGGAGGGTTTCATGTTGTAACATGGCATGTTGCCTGTGTATCAACCACTTGGGGGCGGAAGCGGGGGGAGGTTTGTTGTTAGTATAGAGTGCTGTCACCAACCCTCCTTCCAATGTTATTCTAACATGTGAATTTTTTATTTATTCACAGGACATGAGCATCGTTGGCTGGACCAGCATTCATTGCGCGTTTCTAATTGTTAAGAGTCAACTACATTGCTGTGGGGCTGGAGTCACATGTAGGCCAGAAGGGCATTAGCAAATCAGATGGGCTTTCCCCCCAAGAATTGATTTCTGGTCACCATTAGACTCTTAATTCCAGATTTTTAAAAGAAATTGAATTCAAATTCCACCATCTGCAATGACAGGATTTGAACCCTGGTCCCCACAACATTATCTGAGCCTCTGGATCAATAGTCTAGTGATAATACAACTGGGCCATCATCTCCACTGACTCTGCAGTTGTGCAGTAGTCTTTGGTGGAGGATGGACCACAAATAAATATCAGCAGAAAAGGCTGTTGTCTGAGATAACAAGATACAGTTTATTACATCTCAACACTATTACATCTTGGGAAGGTGATGGTCTAGTGGTATTATCACTGGATCGTTAATCTAGAGACCCAGACAATGTTCTGGGGACCCAGGTTTGAATCCTACCACGGCAAATGGTGGAATTTGAATTCAATAAAATATCTGGAATTAAGAATCTAACAATGACCGTGAATCCATTGTTGATTGTCAGGAAAAACCCACCTGGTTCACTGATGTCCTTTAGGGAAGGAAACTGCCATCCTTACCTGGTCTGGCCTACATGTGATTTCAGATCCACAGCAACGCGGTTGACTCTGGGCAATTAGGGATGTGCAATAAATATTGCAGCAGCAATAAATGCTGCCTAGCCAGTGACACCCTCATCCTGTTAATGAATAAAGAAATAAAAGTAATTGTATAGTCATGACATTAGATATATTGACTATTACTAACAAGAGATAGAGGAAAGTATTGTGGCTGTGGCACACTCCAACTGCTGTCTGTCCAATGCTCCACTCCATATGGACAGACAGGAGCAGATGGAATTTAATATAGAGAAGTGCGAGATAACTTGTCTTATTCATCACCTGAGTTTCATGGTTTAGAATTGTGCAGTTATCAACAGGTCCAGGTGAATTTTTGGGGTTCTTTGGCGATGCAGCATAACATTAGACCTTGAAGGAATGAAAAATAATTTACAGAATGATTGTATCATTCAAAGGCACAAAGCCTTGTTTTAACATGTTAGCACCGGTCCAGTATTACATTACCTTTATGTCCGTGGTATGCTAGTTATTCTTTACATCTCAGTGCAGATTATACCTTAGTCAAACCACGCTCTACTAAATATAGATTTACCTGTTTACATCTAGAGATTTGCAGTTTAATCCTCAGTAAAGACGCACTCAGTACTCAGGGAATGCTGTGCTGTCAGAGAGTCAGTACTGAGGGAGAGGACACTTTCAGAGGGTCAGTACCGAGGGAGTGCCGCACTGTCAGAGGGTCTGTACTGTGGGAATTCTGCACTGTCAGAGGGTCAGTACTGAGGGAATGCAGTACTGTAAGATTGTTTATCTGAAGGAATGCTGCATTGTCAGAGGGTAGTACTGAGGGAGCAGCAAATTGTCACAGGACCAGTACAGAGGGAGTTTTGCACAGTTGGATTTGCTGAGCTTTTTCAGCAATTTCTGTTTTTGTTTCTGATTTCCAGCGCCTGCAGTTCTTTGGTTTTTAGTTTAAAGGAAAGCTGTAACGATTAGCTGATGCTGCAGGGACTAGGCAGCAAGGTAGTCAGGTTTTTGTGTAAGATTGCTGGGGTCATGAGAGGAAGGATTATATTTTTACATGGTCAGTAGTAATGAACTCACTGCCTGAGAGACTAGTGGAAGCAGAGATGATCAATCAATTCAAAGGAAAATTAGATGGGCAATTGAGAGGAAATAAATTTGCAGAATTATATGGATGGTGTTGGAGGGGAAAGGACGGTTTTCCAGAGATCTGGTGTGAGCTTGATGGATCAAATAGACCTGTTAGTGCCATAATACTACGTGACTCTTGCAAAGACTTAGTGGATCAGGAATGACAGAAGCAAATCTGGCCAAAGTCTACCCATTCCTTAAACCCGAGGGGACTTAGAGACTAAAAGCAGTTCTTTGGAAGTGACTGAACATCAGTACTTGGATCTGGGAATGTCACAAAGCCAGACTGGGCATTGCTTTGAATAATGTCCAGGTTGGAAATTTCTCCAACAGAAGGTGCCGAAAAGCCCACCCACATAAAAACAGGCTGGGTTTGAAACAAAATGATTATCAGGCATTCTTTTTGTTGACTTGTATTATCCTCGTCTTTCTGTGAAACTCTCAGCACAAACAGTTTGCAAACTCACCTATTGTTGCAGCGGGTGCTCTGCGTCCAATAATTAACCAGCCATGTGAGCTTTTTCATTCTCCCCGATAATTATCCTTGGTAACAATCAATGGGTAGATTAGTTACTGAACCATCAGCACTCCGAGCTTCTGCTGTTTGTGACTTTCAGTAAACACTGGTGACTAAGCAAGAATCATCAGCAGAAAATAGAAAGAGCCACACAGGAGGTTAATCACTTGCCAATAATTGTCAAAAACAGATTTATACATCAAACTCCTGCCCTTATTTCTGGCCTGCATGGAATTTGGCACATGTGGGATAGTACCATTCCAGCTGTCCTGTTACACTGCCAAAGTGGCCATTCTTCATGCACAGAGCTGGTTGACAGACTATTCCATCAGAGGAGGCATCATGGCCGTAGTAGATCTCTTTCTTCTCCAACATCTGTGTCATTGGAAGCAAGCAGGAATAGAAACTGTGGGCTGAATGGTCGTGTCCTGTGCAATTACCATTCTCTTAACCCAGGAACAGGAGCCAATGGGAACAGCCCAAACAAAGCTCGGCACAGACAGGTACACGAGCCTGGGATCTTGCTGATCAATCCCACACTAGAGAGTTACTGAGTGAATGTGAAGGGTTTCAGTGCTGTAAAAACGCAGACCCATCATCTTTCAGGATGGAGTGATTCCAAAGCACCCAGCTCTGAGTTAAAGGCAGACTATTTGAGCCTAGATGGTGCTGACAGGCTATTTAACTGCAGGAAGCATCAGCAAAACATGATCCTGTCCTCGAAAGAAATGGTGCTTGGCCCGGGGCTTAAGTCACCAACTAAAAGGGTCCTCATGCACTTTCTTTGAATACATCAACTTCACAAAGGGGTCAGGTAGAGCCATGCACATTCTACATGGTTGGGGAAGTGAGTGAGAAGGTAATAAAGAAACAAAAGTACTTTCATAGAACCAAAATACGTCTGATACTTCGATGCTACACTGAAGGAGCACAGCATTGTCAAAGTCACCAGACTTTGGATGGGATTTTAAAAGACTCCCCTCTTAGGGGGTTGTCAAAGGACCCAAAGGAACTATTGTGGCAAGTTCTCCATACAGCCCAGGGTCTGAATTGGATTGCTCTAGTGGCAGAACAGATCAGATCATCGTCACCGTGCTGTTCATGGGGGCTTGCTATGCAAAATCAGTTGCTGTGCTCCTTACAATTGCAACAGGGACTCCCCGTTCACAAGTGTTACAAAATGCCTTGGCCCGTTTGGAAATAATGAAGAGCTCTATGCAAATGCGCGCCTTTTCTTTATTTCTCCAAAGTCTCATATCCCACCAAATGACGAGGTGCTGTTAACACACAATTTCCTTCTGGAGGATTTTGTTAAGGCTGGAAGATTTTTGGAAGACGATTTTGTAAGTATTATCATCGTCGGTGTCCCTCACTGACAACGATGACTCCCTTCCAGTCTCAGGGTGAGTTTGTAGGTGCCTTACAAACTGATGCGGATACTGCAGGCTCTGTTACACTTGGAGCAGAAGGTGGTCACAGGAATGGGTGGGTGGGGCATTGGTGTGGCGGTGTGCTCCTTTCACCCGGCTTCCACTTTTTCCCAACAGCAAGTCTTAAGATGCTCGACACCCTCCCGGATGCTCCTCCTCCACCTTGGACGGTCTTGAACCAGTGATTCCCAGGTGTCAGTGGGAATGCTGCGCTTCACCAGTGAGGCCTTGAGGGTATCACTGAAGAAATTCTTCTGTCCAGCTGGCGCTGGGAATACAGCACCTGCTCGGGGAGACTCTCGTGTCGGTGAAGCGGACGATGTACTCAGCCCATCTTAGCCAATTAAGGGAGGTCAGCGTCTCAATGCTGGGTAATGTTGGCATGGTCAAGAATGCTGGCGTTGGTGCGTCTGTCTTCCCATGGGAATTCGCAGGACTTTGCACAGGCAGCGTTGGTGGTACTGTTCCAGCACCTTGAGGTGTCTGCTATAGACAGTCCGTGTCTCAGAGGTATATCGGAGGGTGGGACACACCACAGCTCTGTAAACCATGATCTTGGTGTCGAATCTGATGTTGTTGTCCTTGAAGACCCTTTTCATCAGGCGGCCGAAGGCTGCGCTAACACACTGGAGGTGATGCTGGATCTCTTCATCAATAGCCACTCCAGCCAACTGAAAGATGGGATGGAAGTGAGTCCAGTGGTCAGGTGGGGCAGCCCATAGAGGAATTGATAAATTGGGAATCAATACATTCCTGCGCCTATCCTGCAAAGAAAACCAAACAAATGTCTCCCTAATACGAGTTGGTGTAAAGTTTTAGTCAATATCCCTCTTGCTTTGGTATCTTTTACTCTTAAAATAAATGACAGCATTAATATGAAATTGTAACAAAACAATCTGTCCCTTCCGGAAGAATGGATGCAGCTCATTGCTGCCATCTGCTGTTAAATATTGATCCTCGTCACTGAGAGAGTGAGTGAAAAGGCATAACAAAAGCACGAACGCCTTGAAATAAACTTATGGTGTAAATGTTTATTGTTGGGGAAAGAAATTTACATTGGCTGATAATCTATAAGGGGAAAATGATAAATAAAAGTTTAATTACAAAAAGCTACTTACGATCACAGCAAAGTTACTGAAATGTAACTATGTTTACAGTTTTTACTTTTATACATTAATTACATCATTCATAAAATAATTAGGTTTTCATCCTTATAATTTTTTTTGTACACAGAATCAAGAAAAAT
Organism: Rhincodon typus; assembly: GCF_021869965.1. Taxonomy (NCBI): domain Eukaryota; kingdom Metazoa; phylum Chordata; class Chondrichthyes; order Orectolobiformes; family Rhincodontidae; genus Rhincodon; species Rhincodon typus. The sequence continues at coordinate 27,465,402 of NC_063364.1, read as the reverse complement.
ACAAGGTGTACCTTGGTGCAAGTAGATTTTTTTTATCCTCAGGAATATTTTTTCGAAAGCAGAGAGGTATATAAAATGCTTGAGAGACATCCTGAGCACGTCCACAATTCAGTTAGTGCATAAATGTTTTCAGTACAAGGCAGATGGGTCTGTATCAAGCAACTTGATATGGTGTGGAGAAACTGGGCATGGTCGTTTGGGATTGGAGGGGGCTGCTGTAAGTGCAGAACCCAGTTTAACTAACACTCAGTGAATGGTTTGCGATTCTGTGTCTTTGTCAGCAAGGTTGGTGCCTGCTGGCTTAGGAAAGATCTAGAAGTTTGAAACCCATCGAGTAGACAGCATTCCCGATATTCATGGGTTTACATGGAATGTCACTTTTTCTAGGAACGCAATGAGCCCAATGTCAACTCTATAAGTGAATAATTTCTGACTGAATTAAAATCTCGTCCACCTTCATGTCTTCTCAGTGTTTATTAGCCCTTTAGGAACTGGGTGATGGTCCGAGGTTATAGATGGGATTGAGAGGAAGCTGGAGGTTGGTGTGTATCTACCAAGCTTACGTTACTACAGAGAGCTGCATTCAACACTCAGTAAAAATTAACTCAACAAATGATCTTGAAGGATGTAAAATTCCAAAATGTAATGTTTTCAAAACTTAAATAAAATCTCATGTCCATTAAAAAAGTAAAAATAATTTAAAAATAACCACTTTTGGGGTTAAATTCCTCTGTGCGCTCTCTGTAATGGTTAATATTTCACTGTTATATTTCTGTCTATCCTATTTCAACAGTCAGATATATTCAACAGTGTTGAATGAATACAGATAGGGTATAAGGGGGAAGAGGGTAAATTGAGAAGTGTCTGTCTTTAGAGAAGATGGATTTAATTATATCTATGGGTACCTGCTTATTAATAGAAAATCTTACCTATTAAACAAATCCCACTCTTTTTGGATACTATATCCAAACATGGGTATTTCCAGTTTCAGATTTAAATGTGGATATAGTGGTCGACACTATACTCCTGACTACCGACAGACAAACTAAATCCCTCGGATTTATGACTGTTACAACAGAACACAAGTCACATGCAACTCTTAAAAAACTTAAATCTTGTGGGATTGACTAGCACCGATTCCCATCCTCACAGCCATTAGGAAATTAACCAGGGACTTGAGTAGTTTTGTTACTTCTCCTCCAAGATAAGAAACACTACCTAATTTCGTTGGGGTAACCCACTTTTCCAAAGTTCTTGGGAGCTTAACAGCCCAGACTGTCCCAGGCAGGACAGTCATCTTTGTTATGCCACACTGAGCTACTCTAATACCATGAGGAGTACATTTGTCCTTAAAAAGATTCTAAATAGTTCTCTGTATTGGAGGTCAGAGGTGTGACCGTGGTAGAAACTTTATAACAGTCGCAGGTTAGTAATGGAAGGAGGTGAGGTGGGAGGAAGACCACTTGCTGTGTCTCACTGACACCTGCAATGAACAGTACAGGGTATGCACACACACGAATATCTGATCAAGCCAAGGCTGAATTGGGCACGATACCCATCATGGTCAGAGGTCCACAATCTAAACCCTGATATGGACGAGAAAGAAATGGTCACTTAGGTGACGAGATATTCAAGGGCCATGAAACCTGGGTCCCACCAAAAGACATTACTCTGTCCTGAAAGTGATCAGAAATACCACATTGAAATAATTTTGGTCTTTTTTTTAAAGCAGGGTGCGTACAGAGCCTACAAAGACTCGCTGTCAATGGGTTTCCCGAGAGAAACCTTCATTCTCGACATTTCCGGTAAAGTTGGGCCTGTAATGCCCTTGGTAATGTATGGACAGCCTCAACAATGTATCAATGCACATTGCCCTGCTAAAATAAACACCAATTACCACAGCTATTGCAAAAACCTGAAGGGGAACCCCATATGGTTTTGGTGAAAGAAAATTTACAAAATTAATAGCAGCTCTTAAGATTGTAAAATCAAATCTGGACCACAGGATATGGTAGAAGCTTGCAAAGCCACGTGCAGTGGTTGTATTCTCCCTGGATTTGGATTCTGCCTTTGGTAAAATGCAGCCCCTTTCTCTTGGGCAGGAGGAAGTCCAAAACATAACGGAAATAGCATCTTGCATTAAAACTCAACGCTGTTTCTTTCCCTGACATGTGCATTTGGAATCCACAATATACAGCACAGGCCATGGAATTGTGATTGTCTTCTGATTAAAGCAGTAAGAAAGCTGACAACAGTGTACAGGTTTTTCAAACAAAAACAAGAAGTTTTGTTCCTTTAAAGTGCTACACAGCAACAAACAACAATCAGGGGATGATGCTGCCTTTCAAGCTGACCTTGTCTCATTTGGAGTGGGCCTTGATTTCAAGACAATGACTTTTGTGAGGCAATGGTACATTAAGAGCGCAGGAATCAAGTGGAGTTGAGATACAGAGCATCCATGTTCTAACTGTAGCAGACCAGGTTTGATGGGCTGAATGGCCACCGCCCTGTTTCTACATTCCTAACAGGAAAATGGACCATCGATTCCTAATTCCTCCACAAGTCAAAAGTCATCTGAGGTACCAACAGTTACTGCTCAGTGACTCCTCTCCACCTCATTGTGTCCCTCATTTGAGCTGCGCTCTTCCCTTCGTTACTGTAATGGGACCTTGTAGTAAGTTGGAGGTGTTAGAAGTAAAAGGTAAATGGGGTCAATTTTGTGGTCCCTCTCTCGTTAAACATGGCAAAATATCCCTCTGACTGTGAACCAAAAGGGGCATCCTCTATCCCTGTAGACGCATGGACTCCCTCGAAACGTTAGCACCAACAAGCCAACGGGTTTTGAGGAAACTGCCCAGTGTCCCTTGATGAGGTGTATCGGAAAACTGTCGGTGTTCAGTGATAATGGGTGAATCTGTGCTCAGTGAGTGAGTGAAGTTAGCGGAGTGGAACACTGTCCCACTTCGAGAAACTGGTGTGAACATTCAAGTGAGAGCAAGGTTTGCTTTGATTTACATCTGAAGTACCCCTGTAAAACCCCAGTGCGATGTCTCTCCGTTTTCTCTACCTGCGCCTGTGACCCCACCCCACCCTCCCCATTGCCCCACCCCACCTTGTGCGTGAGATTTCATAGTTAGTGCCAAATTACAGATAGTTGTGTGGTGTGGACTGGACTAATGCTGTCCAAACTCATTCCACATCAGAGTCTTCTCTGCTGACCCAAATATCTTGGAGCCCGTTTCAGTCCAGGCATGAAACTGAACCCAGGTTCCAGGTGAAAGGTTAGTGCCCTATACACTGCGCCAAACTGTGTCTCCTCATCAACACATATGCAGGCCAGCCAAAAGAAGACACTATTGATTTTAAAAATTATGAGATGATCGAAATAAAGACAATTACAATATCCAATTAACACTCTAGTAGAATGGAACTTAAAGCAAAAGAAAAAAAAAATCAAGTATAAACCATCGTGCGTAATTCCACCTTTGTAGTTTTACAGTTCTTGTTTTTAAAAACATTTTACATTCAGAATTTAATTTTACACCGATATTTGACAATTTCTACCCCTCAAGATTTAAATATTAACAGGTTTGAAGGAAAAGAAAATCTCAGGGATGAACCTTTCTCTCCCTCAAATGGGAGAAATGCACAAATTAAAAACCATTGCACTCACTGCAATTGTATTTACAAAATGTAGATTTATGGCGCAGAAATTTGAAGTGAATCAGCTAGCTGGCAAATTAATCTCTCTTGCCCTGAAATCCTCTTATTCTTTCTCGTTTCAGTCAGTGGTTTGTTTAGTCACTGGAAGAATGGCTGGATAGTTTTGGAGGAGTACGTTTAAAAAATCCACTCGTCACCAACCAACCATCTCCAGGTCAATGACCAAGGCCAGCATTAATGCAGGAGGGGAGCAGAGCGTTGAGACTGGCTCTGGAGAAAAGTGTTTTGATTCAAATACTCGTACAGGGTTGGAACGGTGCAAAATAGAATCATCCGCTGCTTCAATTCCAGAGGCTGATGCTCCCAAAAATGTTGTACTGGAAGAAAGTGCCTCAGGAACTGAGGTTCTGGTGACAACACAGCCGTTACTAGTTGGTGGCAGTTGGGGGAAGAAGGTGAAATAAGAATTTGACTCAAGCTCCCTTATCAGAACAGCGCTGAACACAAGTGACAACACAATGCTTTAGAAGACTGTAATGCTTCAAGAATATTGAACTTTTGTTTCACTGCTCTGATTTAATCTGCATCAATTTCCAATTCCAGTCAACAAGCTCCTGGCAAAGGTGGGTTTCAACCAGATTTTTCTTTGCACTGCCTCCTGGACACCATTTCTCCATCATTTGTTTTGTTATACAGAGAGAGAGATTGATGTACCAACTAAATATATATCTATTTTTATTATTTCAGCATGCAGTCCAAATCCATACCACCATCAGAGAGCAATGGGCAAGGCAGTGTGGATATCACACATCTCGTAGACAGCCACACGACTGAAGGGCGTTCCAGTCCTGTCCCTCCCCCTCTTCCAGCCCCATGTCTCCACACAGTCTGTAAAGCAGGAAAGCTCAGCAGTAGAAAACCTCTTCACTGCCCAGAAATTCAGCTGCAGGGTGCTTTTTATCTGGTGCCGTTTTATTCAGTGCTGAGCTGTCTGCTGTTGGTAGGACATCTGTGAAAATACAGAACAGAAAGAAATACATGTATTCCGTTTATAATAACTGATTTTTAAATCTATATAATTTACACGTACAACATACTTTTAATATATGTATATAAAGAATCATAGGATCCCCACAGGAAAGAGGCCATTCAGTCTGCACCAACCCTCCAAAGAGCATCCCACCCAGACCGAGCCCACCCTTGTAACTCCACATCGAGCTTGGCCAATCCACGTAACCTACACATCTTTGGACTGTGGGAGGAAACCAGAGCACCTGGAGGAAACCCACACAGACCCAGGGAGAATGTGCAAACTCCACACAGAGAGTTGCCTGAGGGTGGAATCGAACCCAGGTCCCTGACACTGTGAGGCAGCAGTGCTAACCACTGAGCCACTGCGCTGCTCGATATACACAGGGTATATGTGTGTACACATAGTTCATGTATGGCCCATGTGCACATGAAGGTAAAGTACACTGAGGTAGTCAGAAAGAAACATAAGAACAATTAAGAGTAGGCCATTGATTTTGCTCCATAATCCATTTAGACCATGGCTGATTTCTCTCAGCATTATTTTTCCCCCACGCTATGCCATGTCTCTTGATATCTCTAACACTTAGCAATCCGTTGAGTATGTTCATGACAGAGATCAATGATGGAGTATCCAAGACCCTGGGGCTAAAGAATTCCAAACATTTGCCACCCACTGAGTGGAGAAACACATCTTCATTTCAGTCCTAAATTGCATGGTCCTTTTTCTGAGATTTGCCCCCTGAATCTGGATATTGACATTCCATTACGCACCCCACTCTCTGCACCTCTACAACCAGGAGAAATGCCCTTCCTGCATCACCCCTGTCGAGCCCTGTGTGGAATGCTGTACTTTTCAATGACATCATCTCTTATTCTTCCTCTTCGCAATCATACTTCATGGGTCCATCCTGATATCCCAGAAATTAATCTAATGAACCTCCATTGCACTCTGGTCTATGGCAAGTATACCCAGGTATGGGAACCAGAACTGTACACAACATTCCAGGAGAACCTAACCAAAATTCTATACAATTGCCTCAATGTAGGGAATTGCATCAATGTAGCACCTTCAGCAACCTTTCCACCTCTAGTCAAAAAGTATTGATTCTTACCAAACTGTATGAGCTGAGACATATAAAAGGGGAAGTATGTACAAGCTTTTTCCTGTATGCTGCCTCGCTGTAGTGTCCTGGAGACTCCCCAGATAATCCTGAAAATTGGTAACTCATGTACTGTGCTGGCAACAGCCTTCTCAATCCCCAAATCTGATGAAAGATGGGGGCTTGAGGCCCAAGAGCCTAAGACCACTCCAGCTAGGACTGGCTGTCTCAAAGGTTTTAAACAATAAGTGTCCTTGACCCTGCAACACATCAAGTGCTATTCCAAGAGCCAGCCTCATAACAGTGAACCTAACACCCTACCGCAGATTAACTCCAAATGTTGGCCATAACACACCTGGATTGTACTCGGGTGGCAAGTTCCCAGAGCGGTGACCTTTGCCCTTACGGTGTTTGGACTTCTTCTCCTTTGGTTTTGCGAGCTTGAGTAACCGTGGTGGGAGGGGATTGCTGGTTGAGTTTGTGGTGTTCCGCGGTTGACTCGTGAGGTTCTTGGAATTGCTTTGTGCGGAGTCTTTCCAAGCCGGGCTGGGAGAAGTCTCCACATCCCTCTTCGTAAGGTGCATGTCCGAATGTTCCTGGTTTAATAAATTACAGCCAGAGGGCTTCGTTGAACTTAGGGATCCCTCGGTCAAAGTGCCAATTGGTGTCACAACCTCTCGATCTGAAGACTAGGATAGGGGAACGAGAAAGTTAAAAATTATGGAACTTGAAGTGAGGACAACATCTCTGCCCTGCCTAAGATTTTGCTATGCATGGTTGAAGGTGATAACCCTTTGGCCTGGTAACTGGACACTGGCCAGAAAAGTGGGCTTTGCCCAGGTCACTGGACACCCTTTTTCCCGGCTACTTGCCTCATCTACATGTCTTTTCTTTATATCAGGTCATAGCGTCTGTACGTTTGAAAAGATCTGATTCTCTTCTCAACTGTATAGGATTTGCCTCAGGAATAAAGAAAGTGAAGGATGTCATGCAAACCCCTTGAGTCTGTTCAATAATTCAATTAGATCGCGGTTAATCAGGATCTTAATTCCATTTACCTAGTTTGGCCCCACAATCCTCAATTCCCCAATCTAATAAAAATGCATCAATATCAGATTTGAAGTTTCAATTAACCCTTAGGTTTCCCGAAACCGGCCCCCCACCATTTATTTGGGCGAGTTTCAAATTTATGAAATGCTTTGTACATCCCGAAACCACCTCCCCTTAATTTTCATGTTATATTCCCTTGTTCTGAGCTCTCCACTAGGAGGAGAGCCTCTGGAGAGTCTGTGTCTACCCTGTCAGCTATGTTAATCATTGCAGGACAGCCAGTATTTGTGAAACCTAATGGAATGCTGGTATTTATTGTGAACGGAATTGAACACAAAGGAGAGAGGTTACACTTCAGTGATACAGGACACTGGGGAGATCCTATTTAGATTACGGTGTATAGTCCTGGTCACCTTAAAGGAAGGATATAATTATGTTGGAAGTAGTGCAAAGGTTTACTGGACTAATATCTGGAATGGGTCAGCGGTCTAAGGAGGAAAGGCTGGACAGGCTTTGCTTGCCTCACTGGAGTTGAGAATAAGAGGTGACTTGGCTGAAACATAAGATCCTGAGGGATCTGGACAGGGTAGATGTGGAGTGGGTGTTTCTTATAGAGAATCTAGAACTAGGTGTTGCTGTTTAAAATAGCAATGGGAACATTTTCTTTCCCAGAGGAGGTAGTGGGTCTTTGGAATTCTTTTCCCCCAAAAGGTGGTGAAAGTAGAGCGTCTGAATACTTTTAAGGCTCAGGTGGATTGGTCCTTAGTAGAGGGGGGAGGGGTGAAAATATTTTGATGCTTTAGTTTTCTTCTAGAAAGTCTCTAGGATCACACCAGAATTTCACCAAAGGTTAGTGGTCAATATGTAAAGGTTTCATGTTTGCATCTAAAAAGAAATTGCAACACCATTGTTGAGATTATGCTCTTGTGAGCCTGGTATGTGATTTGGGTCGCAGGGTAACAAGGTGCTGGACTGGTGGTAATGGTGGAAGTTATCCGGAAATGGATTAAGAGTTTCACACAAATATCTTGCACAATATTAAACTGGATGCGTTGAGGAGCTATTTTTCCTACACAGGGACCATTAGACGCAAATAACCTCAGTGAACTACCTTTGCTAATGACTGCTGCTCTCAGCCACAGTAAAGCACAGAAAACAGGAATCAGAGAATAATTGACATGAGTAGGGAAATAGTGCTGGCAAAGTCACCTAAGTGAGTAGTGGGTGGGTGAGTAGAAATGGACCAACCACACAAACTGTTGGGATTAATCAGAATGTGGAACTTGCAGCCAATAGGGCGGATTGAGGGGATGAGCACAACTGCACTTACGGGGCAGCTGGATACAAATGAAGAATAAAGGAACAGAAGGACATGTTGATGGGGTGAGATGAAAGAGTGTGGGAAGAGATTTGTGTGTCATTAACATCAGCATAAATCTATTGAGCTGAATGGTCTGCTTCTACACTCTTAAAGAGGAAGAGTTCTTGGCAGCTTCGGTTTTTACTGATATGTGATTGTAGAAATAAGTGAATTGAAGATGGTGGTGAATGGACTACAGCTGGCTGTCATTGCTACACCTATGGAAACCGACCCCACAACAGGATAAGGTCTCAGTGTGAGGATGCCAGCAACTAACTGCTGAATGTAAAATGTAGTGCTAGGTTTACCAGTCTGCTAGCTCCTTCAATTCTAGCAGACACTGTCACATCTTATTACAGTCCGTAAAGCTTGACCTTTGCCAATGTTTGCCCAAGTGAAGTGAACTCAGGCCAAATGCAGCAGACCGATGTATGTGTTGTACCAAATTGTGTGGATTTGGAATCTTTTAACATAACCAGAAATTCTCAAACACAGAACTGTTTGTTTGGATCTTCACACACACCTTTCCCTCGCAGGTGTAGTGGGGACCAGCTGGAAGGATTAACAGGGCAGCGATCAATGTGTTTAAACCACATCATGAATGTCCCCTGCCATGGCCAACAAGCTCTGGAGTGGGACTCAAAGCCTGAGCCACTGAGCTCCACACAACAAACAAGGGGAAGAGACAGTGGGCTGGATATTACATGGCCCCTCTCATGTATCATGGTTCAGGAGACTGTCTGCCCAATGTTTCTCAGATAGCATTATTGAGTGAAGCTTGTACCTGTGAACTGAGGGAGTCTGAGTGCGTCAGGCGGCTCTGTCTTTGATGAGCGATCAGCTCTTCCATCCTCTTTAGCTGCTCTTTCTCCTTGTCGAGCTGCTTCTGCGCAGCCCTCAGTCTCTCCAGGTCCTGCTGATACTCCTCCTTCCTCAGCTGGAGCTCCTCTCTCTGCTTCTCCACTTCCTTCTGTAACCGTGCCGTCTCAGCATCGTGCAGCGACACCTTGGACTCCCGCTCAGTCAGATCCTTCTCCCTCATCTCCCACTCCCGTTCCCATTTCTTCTTCTCCTCCAGGTGCTGCGCCTGCTGCCGCTTCAGGTTGGTCAGCTCCTGACGGTGTTTCTCCAAACTTCGCTGCTTCTCCTGCTCAATCAGGGAGCTGGGTCGTAAGGACGACCGTGTTAGGCGCTCACTCCTCTCACTCGACGCTTGCTTCTGGTCCTCGATGAATGAATCCTGTTGCACCACGACAGCCTGTTGGGGGCCAAAGGCAAAGTGATTATTAAAGGCAGCAAACATCAGAAACTGTCTGAAGGGGTTTCGGCCTGTAGAGCTGGAGCACCGCGGCCAACAAAAACACCCTCTGAGAATGGGAGGGGAGAAAATATGTAACAACATTCCTGCGTGTTTGGTGAATTTTGCAGCAAATACTGCCCCAGTTGGGCCTAAACTGTGTTGCACAGGAATCATTTCAAATCCAGCCATTAAATAGTTTTAGTCCATTTGCTGTTCCTAGTTTGGAAAAACTGAGTAGCTTGCTAGGCACAGTGGCTCAGTGGTTATAGCGCCGCTGACTTACAACTCCAGAGACATAGGTTCAATTCCAGCCTCAGGCGACTGTGTGGAGTTTGTCCATGTCTACCTGGGTTTCCTCTAGATACTGTGGTTTCCTCGTGCAGGCTAGGTGGAATAGCCATGGGAAAAGCAGCATTATGGGTAGGGTGTGTGGGTCTGGGTGGGACACTCTTTAGAGAGTCAGTGCAGACTTGATGGGCCACATGGCCTCTGCCTTCACTCTTTTATCTTCAGTCATTAACAGTATGAGGGCATTGCTGGCCAGGCAGCATTTATTGCCCATCCCTAATTGTCCAGAGGGCAGTTGAGACTCAACCACATCGCTGTGGGTCTGGAGTCACATGTAGGACAGACCAGGTAAGGATGGCAGTTTCCTTCCCTAAAGGACATGAGTGAACCAGATGGGTTTCTTTTGACAATCGACAATGAGTTCATGGTCACCATTCGATTCTTAATTCCAGATATTTTTATTGAATTCAAATTCCACCATCTGCCATGGCGGCATTTGAACCCGGGTCCCAGAACGTTATCTGGGTCTCTGGATTAACAGTAATTAATCTAGGCCATTGCATAGGATTGTTAAGAGTCAATGACATGGTTATGGGTTTGGCTCAAATCTGCCAGGCCAGATAAGGACGGCAGATTTCCTCTTCTAAAGGGCATTCATGATGCCAGTGGAGCTTTACAACAAATCAGTAAATTCACAGTCATTTTTTCCTGGTAGCATGGGGCTTGGTCCCTCTCTGGATTTCATTAAAATAAGAAGTTGATTTGCCTCTACGCTAGGTATCTCAAAGTCAACCCCAACACCAGAACAGATGACGGTGCATTGCCTGCTGACATGCTCGTACAGGAAGTCAGTGCTGTTGGTGCCATCACCGAGTGCCCACACTGCGATGGAACTGGAAGTGGTGTAGCCATTGTGTCTACCTCTCCTTCAAGCCTCTGCTGCTTGTTTCCTGTGGTCCCCTCCTTGTCCTATGGTGAACAGCACGGGCACTTTGGTTGCTTTGTCAGTGGTTTAATAACTTTAGATCTTACCCCTAGGAGTCCACTGAAATCAAATCACCGCATTGCTTGTGTCAGAAACATTGCCTTTTAATGGCAGGATTTGCATGTGTGGTGAGAATGCCCCCTGCAGGGGGCACTGGATGGAAATAATGATAGACTGATGAAAAGATGCTGCTAATTTAAAGTTGGACGACAGAGGGCACTGTCAGAACACAAACGAGATCCAGACTGAGTAAAGCCTGACCTTGTCTTTTTTTCAACTGCAGGTCACTTTCTCTGAAAAAGTTCTTCCATGCGCTCCTGGGGAATGACCAACTCACCCCTTATCCATTTCATTAAGCACTGAGCAATCTCCCTTGCCAGTTCAATGGGCAAATGCATCACCTACTGCAGTGCTGGAATTATATGCCAGTAAAAACCTTACTTTGATTCTAATCTGCAGCTAGGGAACTCTACTGTTGGTCTCAGTGTCCCCAGGTCAGGGAGGAGCAATTAGCTGCCCCTCATCACAAATGTGCATTAGTAGATACTGGAAAACAGCATCCTCAGCTGCTTTGTTAATGACCTTCCCTCCAGTAAAAGACCAGAAGTAGCTTGGGGAGGGGGTAGACCCCCACTTTCTGAAGCTGTCCACACTCCCATTCATCCGGAGATGTACAACATTTGGGATTGGGCCAGGAAGTGACAAGTAACATTTGTGGCACACACATGGCAGGCTATAGCCATCACCAACAAGGGAGAATCGAACTGTTACCACATGGCATTTGACCACATGACCATCAATGAATCCTCCACAATCAGCATCTTCTGGGGGTTGTGGTTGACCAGAAATGTAACTGGACCAGCCACAATAAAATCTATAGCTATAAGACTACATCTACCACTTCCTCTGGTAGTTCATTCCACATATAAACCACCCTGTTGCCCGTCCCTAGTTGCCCCTTGAGAAGGTGGGGGTGAGCTGCCTTCTTGAACCGCTGCAATCCATGTGCTGTAGGTAGACCCACAATGCCCTTAGGGAGGGAATTCCAGGACTTTGATCCAGCGACAGTGAAGGAATGACGATCCTTGATAGACAAGGTGAAAGTCAGCACTGTGATGAAATACTCCCCGCTTGTCTGGATGAATGCAAATCCCACAACACACAGTACAGGATGTTTGACAACAATTAGGATAAACTGATCAGCAGCCCATCCACTACCTTAAGCACTGACACCCTCCACCACTGGTTCAGTGAAAACAGGGTGTACCAACTACAAGATGCAATGCAGCAGCTCACTAAGACCTCTTCCTCAGCACTGCCCAAACCCATGAACACTTCCATCCTGAAGGACAAGGTCAGTTGATACATCGAAAATCCACCACCTGCAAGTTCCCTTCCATGTCACTCACCTTCCTGACTTGGAAATATATCGCCGTTCCTTCACTGTTGTTGGGTCAAAATTCTGGAAGTCCTTCCCTAACGGCAGCAGTTCAAGAAGACAGGTCACTACCACCTTCTCAAGGGCAACTAGGTGTGGGTAACAGGATGGCTTGTATGTGGAATGAACTACCAGAGGAAGTGGTAGATGCAGGTACAATTACAATATTTAAAAGACATTTGGATAAGTTCATGAATTGGAGAGGTACAGGCCAAATGCAGGCTAGTGGGACTAGTTTAGTTTGGGAAACTTGGTCAGTATAGACTGGTTGGACCAAAGGGTCTGTTTCTGTGCTGTATGACTATAACTGCCTAGGAACAGATGGAAGACAACAGAGGGGCAAATGCACATTATCGTGTTGTGTGGCCTCTGCTATCGTTAATTGCAGGAGCTTTAGAAATGACTATTAAAAGGGGATAAACATGAAAGACAAACCTGTAATCCAAGCAGCAACTGCTGTAGACTCAGCACCTTCTGAAGCACATACTGTAACAGAAACACATCATGTAAGATGAAGCAGGAACAAGAATTTTTAAAATCGATGCCCTTCCATTGAACCCAGAATGAACAGCATCTTCAGTGTGCAGACACAGAGCATGTGTACGTG
>NC_063364.1:27417790-27437579 GCF_021869965.1 Rhincodon typus | reverse complement strand
CTCTACATCTTGTTATCAGGGAAATAAAAGGAGTCTTTTGAATTTTTTGTTAATGTGTTGGGTCTATTTTCAAAAACAAAAAAAAAAGGAGCCAAGGTCCTCCCCAGTGAGGAGTTGCTTTCTCAACACGGTCCAGATGGGAAAGGTGGAAACTGGGGTTTGTGCTAAACTATAGATTTATGAAACACTTGTAAGTCTTTGCAAGTCTTTTGCTGACAAATTGAACATATAGATATTGGTCTGCGAAACACTATTTACTGAACAAAATGACTTTTTAATAGCCACGACCAGATGACTGACCCCAGGACCTCAGCGTTTCTTTCCTGCTTTGAACTGACCTTCTTTCATTGCATCCTTGAGCAGTGACTCTCCCTTTGGGGTATCCTCTGAATTTGCTCTGAACAAGGACCTGGTAATCAGATTCTGAGAAGCTTCTTCGTGCCCAGTAGCCTCCGCCATTTCCTTGTACAGTCTCAGTTTCTCCTCCAAGAGCGAAAGGATTTGTTGATCCCTTTCCTGCAGCTTCTCTGTGGTTCAAAGAATGAAATGAACAATCTTTACACTCTCAAGCAGTGGGTGGGTAGGTAGGAAGGGAGGAGGAAACAAAACCAACTCTGCGGAAGAAAGAAAACTAGAAAAGAGAAGGAGGCGACATCAAAATCTACTGTCCAGTGCAGTACTCAGCAACAGGGCTAAAAGCCCCAGTTCAATATTAACTTGACGTGGAATGAATGGATTGGAGTTGGCATTTAGAGAACCAGAATTGATGTCAATACCCTGGAACTAAGAAAGACTAAGAAACTGCTGATCTCTATCCTCTTATTGCGAAGTGAGGACACAGTAAATGTTCAACAAACAGAACGGACGAAGGTGATGGTTAAGAAATGATCAGGTAGTCTACATTCAGTGACTGGAACATCGCTGTTCCAAATGTGCTCTATTCCCCATGATTCTTCCCCACCATCTTCTGGAAGCGGCATGTTAAAAACCACAAACCAAGGAGAAAAGAACTCTGGAAAATTCCTCTCCGATTCCCTCAGACACGGGAATTCAGCTCAGCTGATCAGATTGACGGTGTCCAAGTTCAGAGGTGCAGGATGGTTCACTGACTGCTGATTCCCATTGTTCCTCACCTTCCCTTGGCTTCTGAGGGGGTGGGGGTCAGCGGTCAATAGGAGGAAGGGAAGGGGAACACCCAAAAAAAAATTCCTACAAAAAGCAGGTCAGGTAACAAAACAAACATGGAAGTGACATTTTTGAAATCAGACCCTATGGTCCTCAGTCAGTAATTGGTTCCTGATTAAAAGTGAATTCCCCTATGGTTGGCAAAAAAAGAACTTATTCACTGTATGTAATGATAGGTAGCAATATAAACAAGGGTCTTTTCAATAATCCTTGACCCTGTTAAATAAAAACGCTGATGTAAGATGCACAGATTTCCTCAGCAATCTTTTCATTTCCATTTTCTCGTTTTAAACTGATGAAAACTTGCAGAAAAGCAAAGTTCTTGCAAGCTTTACAGCTAGTTCCTAGAACAGTTCAGCTGGATGAGCCATAATTACTGAGGCCCTTGTAACAAGAGAGGATAGATCGGTTCAGGTTCCTCCTCCTGATCGCTAAACAGTGAGCCCTGCTGGAAACTGAAGGTATGAACCACACCCTCTGGTCACTCCACGAGAAAAAAGTTGTCATGGATAATCTAGCCTTCCAGCAGCAGAATATATTATATACTCAGATGTCACCGACTGCTGGTGCCCAGTTCCAAAGGGTGGAATGCCTTTCCTGGGATATTTTATTAGTTAAAAAGTGCTGTATATATACATGGATGACTCTATGACTCTAAGTTATTGATGATGCTCTCCCTCCAAATTATCACACAGGAGTAGAGCTAGGCCATTCAGCCCATCATGTCTGCTTTGCCATTCAATGTGAACACAGCTGATTGATATTCCTCAACTCCACTTTCTGCCCTTTCCCATAACTCTCGATTCCCTTACTGATTAAAAAGCTGTCTATCTCAGCCTTGAATACACTTAATGACCTAACTTCAATGGCTCCCTGTGGTAAAGAATTCTACAGACTGACTACCTTCAGAAAGAAATTCCTTCTCATCTGTCTAAAACAGGTGACCCTTTGATTAGAGATTGTGCTTTCTGGTTCAACTGGTTGACCTGTTGGAATTGACTGCCAAAGTTCACATGGTAACCACTGGAGAGATATGATTATGTTCCAAATCTCACTGCAGTATGTCAACAGTTATACAGACAATGGGAAAAGTGATTGCCAAGAAATGTAGTGGAGGAAGGTTCAATTGAGGCATCAAAGAGGGCATCGGATGATTATTTGGATAGAAGAGGTGTGCAGGTATTGTGGGTAAAAGGCAGGAGATTGGCTCTAGGTACTAGAACTAGGGTAGGTACTAGAACGGGCTGAATGACCTCCACTTATTCTGTGATTCTGTGAGAAATTCAATCTTCCTCTCTACAGGAAGTGAAAATATCATTTACTCATTGATCATTGACCATCTTATTCTGAATAACTGTCCGACAGTTGCTAATAGAATAGACATCAATAATCGTAATTAAAGCTCCCTGACCACTCACCCTTGTTGTGTCTCATGATGGGATGAAAAGCTGAAAATTTTTCTCAAGACTTCAAACAGAAAACCCAAGCCCCGAGCCCTGTCCTTATCCAGTAACCGGGGCAGAAACATTCAGTTATGGTATTTGGTGTCTGCACACGTTCCATAAATAAAGCAGATGTACCTTTCAGTTCTTTGGCTCTGCTTTCTAGCTGCCGCCGGTCTTCCTCAGACTCGCTGGGGATTCCTTCGTCTTCATCCTGACCCCTGTCGGATGAATCAGTGCACAGGGTCAAAGGTGGTACCAATGTCCAAGGTAATGTTCAACTTCATTCAGGGTAGGTGGAGAAAGGAATTTGATGTCGCAGGTGTTGGCCAGGTGAACGTGGGAAGGCCACGCATGATCCGATAAGTTTTGCTGGATGGAGTGAACATCCACATTACACTGATCTGGCTGAACAGGGTAGAACCGGAGCGGGGCTCCAGCCTTTCACAAGCTCCCCTGAGGATAAGACCTATCTTCACTTTAGGAATCTTTAAAAGTTTGGGTACCTTTACCTATGTGTTCTCCCATGGGATGTGGGTGTCACTGGCAGGGTGAGCATTTATTGCCCATCCCTAGTTGCCCCCTGCCTTCTTGAACCACTGCAGTCCCTGCGCTGTAGGTTGACCCACAAAGCCCTCAGGGAGAGAATTCCATGATTTTGACCCAGTGACAGTGAAGGAACAGCAATATATTTCCAAGTCAGGATGGTGGTGTGGCTTGGAGGGGAACTTGCAGGTGCTGGTTTTCTGATGGATATTTCTGACTAGTAAGAGATATATTTCTCAAATCAATTAGCAGGAATATGAGATGATGGGGAAAAAATGCTGCTTAGTAATGAGATGGCTTGTTAGCAGGGGCTTAGAACATAGAACATAGAACTGTACAGCACAGTACAGGCCCTTCAGCCCACGATGTTGTGCTGAACCTTTACTCTAAACCTAAGGTCTATCTAACCTCCACCCCTACCTTATACTATCATACTACTTGTGACTAACTATACAATCCTGAGAAACAAGAGTGAGCTCACAATCCATCACCAACACAAAACTTAAAGCAACATCCTACTGAATACCTAAAGGTCAGCTCAGATGGACAAAGCTATATTTGGAAAAATCCATCCTTTGAAGCCAACAATGCACAATGCACAATGCAAATATCTGACTTTTTTAAACGCGCTCAATTGGTTATCAGGGCCAACTATGGATCATAAAATGTGAAGGGGAAATTTTGGGGCATAACATTCTTTTCTTTTGTTGTCAGTCATGCACGTTAAAAACTACAGACTCCATCCAGGAGAGATCACTAGGTTTTGCTTTACTTTGAAGACTTGCCAAAAGAGGAACAGCATTTGAAATATTGATCTGAGGCAAATGCCAAAGGGGAAGGCAGCTGTTTGTTTCACTCTCTGCTCAGCTCGACTGAAATTGCTACACAAAGCTACTTACATGCTGCTGGTAGTCTGCTGAATGATTTGCATCCAGTTGGTCCTCTCCTCTTTAGAGCTGGCATGTACCTCATACATCTCGGGTACTTTGGCAGCTGCACTGATGAGGAACAAGCCCCTTTCCTCGTGTGCTACCTCACGCACAATGAGCTTCTGCAGTGGCACCACAGTAGACTTCTGGTCCTAAAACAAGCGTTTCAAAACAGGTGTCAACAGGTTGAGAAAAAAAAATAAATGTGGCACTGATATCAACAACGGTGTGCCATTGCATAGATCGCAGATCAGACTGGGCTGTGCCTCTAAGATAGCTACATATCATCAGAACACGTGATATTCCAATATAAAGGGACACATATCTCCTTCAGTCATTTTCTCAATGCAGTCAGTTCAGTGAGCACATAATGTACAATAACACCAGTAAATATAGACTGTAATAGCACAGACTTACACGTAAACAGTTAGTGTTGTTAATAAACTTCAAGACATCTGTCTCAACAAGAACCTGATCTTTGTGGCACAAGTTATGTAGGGGCAGCACTCAGTCCAGATCACACTGCCAGGGGCATGTCTCACAGCTGTTAGGAATTATTTACGGTGATGGAGAAAGAAATTTAATGTCATTTAAACAAGGCATTTGGCAGGTAGTGAGCATGGGAGCCCATAAAATATCAAACAGATTCCAATGGATGGATTGATCATCAATAAAAAACAGATCTGACTGAACAAAGCAGACTAGGCAAACGGCTGCAGCCTTTCACATGTTGGCCTGGGGATAAGTCGCATCTTCTCTCATGGGACACTTTAAAGGATGTAAATTTCTTACTAGTTAAAGGTAAATTTCTACCAAGTAGAGAAGAAACAAGGGCTGATGGGGCACAAGCAGATTTGAAGTAGAGTGTGATATTGGCATGCTCCAAAAAGTTGCCTCACATCAACATCACCCAGTGATGGAAACATGATGCAGTGCAATGGGCATGTAAACAACGAGGCAAATACATAGAGGAGAAGGAAGAGAAAGAGTGAGAGTGAACAAGAGCAAGACTGAGTGCCAGCAAATGTAAAAGATCAACAGCATAACAGAGCGTGTGCGTGAGACAGTACGTGAGTGAGAGCAAGAGAGTGAGAGCAAGAGAGAGAATTAGAAACCAAGAGAAAGAGTGCATGCAAGGGCAAATGAGAATGAGTGAGCGCTTGAGACAGTGAGTGAGAATGAGGCAGAGCTCAAATGAGAGAGAGAGTACATGAAGGGAGAATCTGAGAGTGAAAGACAGAGGCGGAGAGGAAAAAAAGGCGAAGCAGAAGAGAGAGAGACAGCGAGAGGGGAGGAAGAGAGACAGTGAAAGGGAGGGGAAGAGGAAGAGAAAGAGCAAAGAAGCGAGGAAAAAAAGTCAAGAGCGAGATGAGGACGAGGAGAGGAAGTGAAAGAGGAAATGGGGGGGTGGGAATGAGGGAAAGACACATGGTGCAGGGAGGGGTGGGATGCTCCACCAGCGATGGCGATGCTCCCATGCTGTAAACTGGGAAACAGTTTACAATATTCCCATTGTCAGGTTAGGAGAAAGTAGAAGAAATAAAGTGTGACTAAAATATTAAAAGAGGATATCCAATACAAGTGAGCAATTGGTGCAGGCTGATGGGACACCAATGCATTGTGCAAAAGGGCAGGAGAGCTGTAAGTTTGCACTGAGTGTGGAACCAACATTTGTTACAAAGGACGCGGGTTAAACAGCAGCAATCTGATCACAGTCGTGCTGGAAAACCAAACGGCTTTGTGACAATGTCACAGTGAGATCAGTGATGCTGGGTGCATTTGGATGAATGACAAACCTCTGAAGCACACCCTGTACAGTGTGTTCAAATGTCACCATGTTCTCATGCTGGGCAAGGGAAGCATTTTTAAGGTCTGGGGGAAGTACAGTGCTGTGTGACATTGACACCGCACCCGGCAGAGAGATTCTTGCAGCAGACACGTCATACTTGGCTACGGGTCGTGTAGGCAAACCATTAGCCCCATCACCAGGGAGAACAGGAATTGAGCTGCTTTGTTTCCAAGGGATTAGGCTTCAGATAAACTCACATTGGCTGCTTTGCCAATGTAGCCAATAGTACGGCTTCCAAGCAGGACCCAGGGAGGTCATCAGCCACCACGTTCCCAAAAGGAATAGGGCAATGCAGAGCATTTGATGCAGTTGAGTTAGAGAGAGTGTGTCACTGAATCTTCCATTCAGCTGGATTCTGTGGAATTGCTCACATAAAAATGTCTGAATCTGAACGGGCCTTTGGAATTAAACAGCCTATTAATGGGGGGGGGTGGGGGATATCTCTGGGTGGGAGGACGATAATATATAAAGATCTCTTCTGTTGATAACTTGAAGATTTAATCTACTGTGCTAAGTGCTTGTGAAATCAGAGTTCACAGCAAAAAAAACCCAACAATCAGCATTTTCCAACTGTAGTCACTCTACAGCAATAATGTCATTCTCACTTACAAATAGGAACTGCTCAGAGACCGAATAATTTATGTGTGAAATAAGAAGCAGACAGGAAGTCTAGTTATAGCTACTCAACATATTCCAGGAGACAACAACTTGCAATTCTATAGGGCCTCTAATGTAATGTGCCAGGCAGCTCACAGAAGCATTACAAAGCCAAGAATGGCACCAAGACATTAAGGAAGACAGCCAAAAGTTTGATCCAAGAGATTGGATTGAAGGAGTGGCTTACAAGAGGAAAACAAAATAAAGAGGGTTCAGGAAAGAATTGCAAAGTTTATTGTCAAGGATTCTGCTTCTATCTTCCTCCTGCTCCAGTGCAGCACTGTCCTGCTGTACCCTGATTCAAGCTAAAGATCAGACAACAAATATCAGCAAACTCGGAGATTGGAGTGTGGTAAATATCTTGACTCATCCAAATGCTTGCATATTTGTGTAAACTAGCTCATGATACTTGCTGCTTTTCATGCTTGACACTGAAATGGTCACAATAGGGGAATTTCTCCACACCAGATTAAAGCTTGCAATGGTTTAAAAATGTGACCTATTTCCTGTGATTACATCATTGCATTACAAATCCTGAGCATGAACTCAGTCTCCAGTCAGAGCTCAATTATTGGATTAATGCCGATTCCAGAGAGTGGAAAATCTGACCAAATCCAAGGTTTGCTCAGGATGGCAAAACTGTCAAGGATGCACAAGCCCTTGCAAAGCTTACTGGGATAGTCTCCTCTTATGACTGAAAACACAACAAAAAGCCTACTTTTTTGGAATTTGCTCTGCACAGGTATGTGACCACATTTTCTGTGTGACGACGGTGACTCTAAAAGCCTTCCTGCAGAGCACGAACACAAATGCATGTGAACCACCCCAACAGCCCCCCCTCCCCCCCCCACCCCCCACCCCCCCCCACCCCCCACCCCACCCCACCAAAGGCCAGGCTGAATGACCAACCTCTGCACAAGTGTAAACTCAAGTGCTAACATATCCAAAAAGACAGGTCTCCAGAGGACAGAACATACTGTTGACAATGGAGGCATCTTGCATGAAACAACAGCCTTATCCTCTCGATACCATTGGTGGAGTTTTAGCTCCACTCCCAGATGTCCCTTCTATTTGATCTAATTTGGAGTTAAGTGGGGTCAGGAAGTGCTATGTAATCTCATCACTTCACACAACCAGCCCTACTGACTTCCTGCTGCAGCTTCTGACACACACACCCAAACAGGCAGACAGCGACTCAGCTAAACACTGCATCCGAATCAAGCTCCGGGGGGAGGGGTTGAATGGCAGATTTCATTCTTGTGTTGTTATGAAAGAACAAGGCAGCACTCCCTCAGCACTGCAGTAGCCCAGGTCCTGCAGAATTCATCTACAAATGTAAGCATGAGATTCCCAAACAAATTGCATAAATTACAGCAGCTTCCACCTAAATGATCACTGTCTTTTCTTATTTGACACCAATTAGAATTAACAGCATGGCTGAGACATAAATACTAGCATTTGTGCAGGCTGTGATGTTACCTAGGCAGCTGTGTCAAGTAATATCTAGATATGATCGGCCCTCAAAGAATTACTAACTCACCAGTGCAGCAAAAGTATATTTCTGATCCTTCTCTTGAAGAAACACCAGCACGTCAGAAAGCAACACAGCCTGGACTTCTACAAAGCAAGAGATAAACATCTTAGTCAAAGGCTGTTGAAGCACAAGGCAATCATAACCACAAAAGAGTAAAGACATATCAACTCTGAGGAGGATGGTGTGCTGCAGCGTTAGTCATCCTTGGACAACTGGATTCTCCAGCATCTGCAGTTCCTACTATCTCTGCTCATCTTTTACATACTTTACAGCAAGTTCTTCATCAACTCTTTGTTTGGGGGGTGCGGGGGAGGAGTTTGAGAGGGGAAGGGAAAAGGGACTGCACTCCATTATACCCTCTATTTCTCTTTGACTAGCAAACAGAGAAACACATTACACATTGTTGAACCAAGCTACTGAGAAAATCACATATGTGTAATTTCCATTTGATTGATCTGGCATGTACTCCATCTCTATTGGCACACAATTTGCTGACCTGACTTCTAGGATTTAAAGCACTGACTGGCAATTTTTTCAGGAACTATGAATATGTGGAAAGACAGAGCTGGAGTTTATTCCATGAAAACTATACTGCTTCCAAATACATGGCACTGGTAAAAATGGAAGTGGCTGGCAACTTTTTCTACCATTAAAAAAGTACAGAACTGACTATGGGCACAGTTCACTAATGCCCTTTAAAGAAAGAAATCTGCTGCCCTTACTTGGTCTGGCCTACACGGGACAGCAATATGGTTGGCTTCAAACCATTCCTCTTACACGGTCGAGTAACTCATTCAGTTCAAGGGCAATTAGGGATGGTCAACACACATTGGCCTTGCCAGCAACATCCTCATACCATGAAAAGAGAAGAAAATGTGGGGAAAGAACAAGTTGGAGAAAGGAACAAGATGTGTCTTGGCCGTATAAAGGACTCGAGTGATTAGATTTCAAACATAAAAATTTGATATCCATAGCCTAACTTGGGCTTGGAAATGGCTATGACAGAAGCAAATGAGAATTATGGAGATAGGGAGCTGATATATTCTAGCAATTTGTAGCATGAAAGAGCAATTCACTCCTCTCATTCCCTCAGTTGCGGGTTGGCATTTGGAGGAGAAATGTTAGATGCAGTGTTACTGATTAAGGTCCTCAATGTTGCAGAGAATGGCCTCCAGCATAATCTGACCAATATCCCTTCGAAGAGTGATGCACACTTCATAAACCAGATAGTGCAGAGGCTGTACCTTTTAGTCTTCCCGCTGAAGTCTTTAACATAACAGGGCCATCGTGTACAAGCTTTCTCCGGATCAAGTCTTCCTTCGCAAACATCTGGCCGCTCTTCAACCTCATGATGGCCTTGGTCTCTGTCCTGCTGTGGATTTCCTGCAGCCTGGTTTTCTTTTCAAACTCACTTACTTTGTTGTCCACCGCTGCGATCACTTCTTTTATCATGGCCAGTGCTTTTGTGAGATCAGCATAATCGTCATCATTTTCTGCAAAGACGAGAGAAAAGAATAATGACATTGGGTCAGGCCGATTCCCAGTGCATGTTGGTATCAATGTTCTTCCTGAGCCTTGCCCCATCTAAATCTCTCAATGTTATCTTCTCTCCCCTGCTCCCTCAAATGCTGATCTAGCATGAAGTGGCTCGATACTATTCACTTCAACCCCTCTGTGTTAACATGTTCTACATTCCCAATGTTATGCAGTTTCCAGTAAAACGACACATGCTGGGTTGTGGTTCAGCAGATAGATGGGCTGCATGTGGGTTTATATACCGAGCATCGACCAGCAATAACTTTTTGGATGCGGTGGGGGTGGGGTGGAGTTCCCACTGGATATTGATCAAAAGAAGGAAACATGGCTGAGATGTCCTTCCAGAATGGCAATAGCAGAACGAGAGAGATCTACTCATCAGCCTGTTCAGAGATGTTAGTACACACTTCTGCAGCAGGTGGACATGAACCTAGGCTTCCTGGCTCAGAGGTGGGGACACTACCACTGTGCCACAAGAGCATAGCAGGAGAGGAGCGACAGGCTGAATGACATATTCCTGTGTCAGTGGTGACTTCCTACTGGGAAAGGACAGTGTAAACATTTAGAATGAGTTAGCAGCATCTGCAAAGAGGGAACTAAGAGAGAGAGTCACAGATAATCTGTTACCTTTGGTATGCTGAATTATCCTCTGGACAATCACAGGATACTTGGTAATCCTTTGAGTAACTAGTAATATACACTCCTGGATTCCCAATCTGCGAACTATGGAACTGCTCATTTTTTTCTGCAAACACAAAATAAAACAATTTAGGGCACGGATGGAGTTTTGGTACGTTTTAAATTTTTGAGCTTTACAATCAGCAGCTAGCAGAGCGGCTATGATGACGCACCCGGACAAAGGCCTGGAATTTTTTCTCCCGTGCCAAAAGCTCTTTGCAAAAATTGACTGCGTCGTTGTGCTGCCCACAGAACTTCCCATATGTCTTCTTCATGCGCTCAGCACTTGGACCAGAGAACTGTCGAATACAAACATGGTGTTTAACATTAGTGATAGTAATGATTCAATAATCATTGCAGGTAAAGTCTTAAAAAGTATCACAGAATTGTTACAGTGCTGAAGGTAGTAATCAGCCCATTGTGCCTGCACCAGTTCTCTACAAGCATTATAATTTATTCATGTTCGTAAACTCGTAGCTCAGAAGAAGCCCTTTGCCCCATTGAGTCTGTGCTGACCATCTACACGAGTCCCACTTTCCAGCACTTGGCCCATAGCTTTGAAAGGTACAACATTTCAAGTGTTTATCCAAGTTGTTTTGAAAGGTTACAAGTGCAGCGCAGTGGCTCAGTGGCTAGCACTGCTGCCTGACAGCACCAGGGACCCGGGTTCAATTCTAGCCTTGGGTGACTGTGTGCGTGGAGTTTGCATATTCTGCCCATGTCTGTGTGGGTTTCGTCTGGATTGCTCTGGTTTCCTCCCACAGTCCAAAGATGTGCAGGCTAGGTGGATTAGCCATGCTAAATTGCCTGTAGTGTTCAGGGATATGCAGGCTAGGTGGATTAGCCATGCTAAATTGCCTGTAGTGTTCAGGGATATGCAGGCTAGGTGGGTTAGCCATGGTAAATGTGGGGTAACAGGGATGGGGTGGGTCTGTGAGTGATGCCCTTCAGAGTGTCGGTGTGGACTCGATGGGCTGAATGACCTGCTTCCACACTGTAGGGATTCTACGATTTCTGCTGCCCTCCAAAGCAACGCGCACCAAACTCCCACCACCTTCTGGGTGAAAACATGTAGTGCCATTCTCCTGCCTTTCCCCTGTACCCCCATGCACACAGTTTCTATTCAAATAATCATTTAGTGCCCTCCTGAATGATTCAATTGATCCTGCTCCTCCACTGATAGTGTCCATGAAACAATTGTCGATTGTCAGGAGAAACCTGTCTGGTTCACTAATGTCCTTTAGGGAAGGAAACTGCCATCCTTACCTGGTCTGACCTACGTGTGACTCCAGATCCACAGAAATGAGGTTGACTCTCAACTGCCCTTTGGGAAAATATTGCCTGCACATCTTTGGACTGTGGGAGGAAACCGGAGCACCCGGAGGAAACCCACGCAGACCCAGGGAGAATATGCAAACTCCAGACAGTCGCCTGAGGGTGGAATTGAACCCGGGTCCCTGGCGCTGTGAGGCAGCAGTGCTAACCACTGAGCCACCGTGCTGCCCAGTATTATGGAATGCTGGAGCAGGCTTGAGGGATCGAATGGTCTACTGTGATCCTATTTCTTAAATTCTTATTTTTCAATGGCTTAGCCTGGGTCTGAAGCTTCTGTCTTGATGGATACCATGCTTGTGAGTCACATGTAATGGTTAAACTCCATGTTACCATTAACTTGGTGATGTTCTCATTGAGGATTCATTCAGCACTAAGACAACAGCTGAGTGTTAGGGGCAGTCCTGGCCAAGGCTGCAGCCTCTCTCAACTCCAACAGAAAACCAGGTAGCCTGAGGGTTGCATGCCCCAGGGTAAAATCCGCTCAGAAGAAAGCCACTTTGCCCATCCAGTCTTCTCTGAGGAGCAATCTGGGCAGTCTCAATCCCTAGCTCTATCCCTGTAACCCTGAAAATGTATTCATGCCTCTGTTTTACAGTCTGGACACACCATCCCCAACTTTCGTCTTAAAAAGAACAATTAAATGACACGACGGCTCAGTGAATCCTTTTTACCTGATTCACCAGGATGTCTCCGATCTTTCTAATGAAGAAGTTCCGCTCACTGTTTGCTACCAAGGACTCCTTCCTCTTCTCTAGAATGCGATACAGGAACTGTGTGTGGATATCTATCAGATCCTCCAGGCAGGGAAAGATACGTTCCACTGTTGAGGTTTCAAACTGCAGCTCTTTTGTCATCCCTTTGCTGTAGATTTCTGACATGATCTTCAGGGTTCGTAGATGGTGCATTTCCGTTTGCATTAACTCTGAAGAAGCAAACTTCAACCAGTCAGGTGCCAAGCATACACACAATTCTGCACCAATGCTGTACTGCACATTCAATGATATTTACATATTATCAAGGCCTTTTGCATCCTTACTCATTTTCTCATCCTTACTCCAGTTTCTCTTTCCTTGCTGCAATCTTCGTGGTCTTTGCTTTTAGTGGTTATATTTTCTATTGTCATTTGTAACACTTTCCCGAGCCTTCATTCTCGCTGCATCAAGACTCCCAACAGTGAAATTGCTCCCTCAGTATTTCCCAAACCTGATTCTCTTACAAACGACCTCTCAATTTACCTTACCTTCTCAGCCTCTCTAACCACAAGTGTCTCCCTGTTTGCTGGGCCTCATCCCCTTGCTGGAGATTCCTCAATATAAAATGAGAAGGGCAAATAGGAAACTTTTGCAACTGAAAGGTGAGCGCACTGTGGAAAGGCCATTGAAGCAGACAGCATAAATAGATTCAAGGGGCATTCATTTGCACGCGTGGAGAATTGATTGTAGATAACAGTGAGACTGTTGATTGGCGAGGTTCATATATAAAAAAGGACAAGACTAATTTGGATTCAGGGCCTGCTCCTGCTCCAGTAAATTCTTTGAATGTAAAATCACTCCATTTAAGACAGGAATAAGTGTCAACTCTTACCATAGATAACATCCTGCCGTTTAATCACATCTTTCTTCTGCTGACACACAAAGTCGTTGTCCACCACTAGACTCCAGGAGTCTGCTTCCAGTTCTTTAGCGTCGGACTCAAATTCTCCCATTAGCTGCCCGTCCATGACGTCTGTACCTGTGGGAATGTGCAGTACAAATGCAGAGTCTGACAATAAACACCTATGTTCATCACCTATTATAACATCACATCACCACACACACACACACACGTGAAGGGCAACACTTCTGATTAATACGTCGCCTTTCGGTGACGCCCTGATGAAATTCCGGTCTCAAAATTCATGAGGCCATATCGTGGCCCCTTCTCACAAACTGGAGGCATCTCAAGTCTCCAAACAAATGGTGCAATTTTCCCTTTTGTTAAAACGTACCTTAGATTAAACATTATTCTAGCCCAATGTAAATAACTTGCAAAACACTAGCTAGCTGCTAATACAGCTAGAATGAGAAAAAGTACTGGTAGCAATTTAAACGAGGCCCCGCATGGTGGGTGGCAGGGATGCGAGGCAGGTGCGAGTGAGGATGCGAATGTGTCTGCGAGAGCGTGCATGTGTGACGTAGGTGTTAAATTAGTTAAGTAACCTTCTCCACTGATGAGATGTTCTATCGACTTGGGTCTTGGCAGACTGTGATCCACCAAGGCGAGTAATGGAATCTCACCTTGGTGATTATGCGTTAACTCAGTGAAGATTACTCAGAACTGGATTCTGACCTGACCACTTTGTGTTTTATGTCTTGTGACGTCAGGTATCATCGATTGCCTGAGTTGAATCAGTCTCCTCAGCCTTCAGAATGATGCCCTGAGCATTTGTACCTGAACAGAGCATGAGGTGGGTTCGCCAGCTTCATTAGTAACAGCAGGCAGGGGAACAGTGTGAGAAGGCTTTGGGCTCTCACTTGCACAGTACACGTTTCAGGGAATTTACATACACACCCGCACACAGCCACCCACACCCACACACACACAGCCACCTACGCCCACACACACACAGCCGCGCGCACACACAGCAGCACACAGACACACACACACACCCCTGCCACCCCCACCGCACCGCACCGCACCCCCCCCCCCCCCCCCCCCCCCATAGTGATACAGCAATCCTCTACCAAGACCCTGTTGTTAAAAAAGGGAATTGTGTGTGATTTGCTTCCTTGCTGATTTATTAGCGTTTCATTCTGAGTGTTTTGAAGGCCCTCAAATTAAACATTTTAAAGCAGAATAAAGGAGCAGTGCACTAAACACTATCCTTACCTTCATCAGTCAGTGACTCCATTGACTCAGTCACTTGTTTGATATGGTTTAAAGAGTCCGTTGATTGAGACAAAACCCGCCAAGAAGCAAGGGAGGTTTCATCAATCGCAGGTCTGCACAGGACAACAAATAAATCATATGAGGAAGGGAATAAACTGAACTGTAACTGCACTAAAGTATAAAAACAAACAGTTTCTTGAAAACAATGGTTTGCTGGGTCTGGGAACCAGGTTCAATCTGGAGTTTGCACATTCTCCCCGTGTCTGTGTGGGTTTCCTCTCGGTGCTCTGATTTCCTCCCACAATCCAAAAATGTTCAGGCTAGGTGGATTGGCCATGCTAAATTCCCCCATGGTGTTCAGGGATGTGTAGATTAGGTGGGTTAGCCATGGCAAACGCAGGGTGGCAGGGATAGGGTAGTGGGTCTGGGTGGGATGCTCTTCACAGGGTCAGTGCGGATTTGATGGGCTGAATGGCCTGATTCCACATTGTAGGGTTCTACAGGTCTATCATTCTGTCAAGTTTATGGCTGTAAGCATTACCTACAATACAAAACCATGCAGATCAGAATGCCTCATTGCACTCGATTAATTAAGAATAACAAAACCATGAACTGGGGCATTAAAACTGGCCTCATCACCCTTAGGCTGGATAGGAGATAAATCAGTGGTGTCCGACTGTTGATTGCTGTTCAATGACATTTGCATAAAAATGTCTGCGTATAAATATATTTTAAGACTATACTCTCCCCTCAGGAGCTTCATCTAGGCCCACATTCAAAAACTAGGCACTTAGGTAAGGCTTACATTGGCCTACATAGAAACACAGCATAGAATAGGCTATTCAGCCAACTAGTCCAAGTTTCCTCCTATTTTTCCTCCTCTTAGTAGATCATCCAAACCTTCTATTTCCTTCCCTTTCATAATCTTACTTAGCTTCCTCTTAAATGCACTGATACTCCCAGTGGCTGCAAATTCCACATTCTCACCATTCTTTGGCAAAGTAGTTTCTTTGGAATTTCTTTCTGAATTTCTTACTGATATTGTTGGCCTCGAGATGCTCTTCCCCACAAGAAGGAACTCTCCCTTTGTGCCCACTCTATGAAAACCTTCCGTAATCTTAAAGGCCTCAAGTAGATCACCCTCGGTCTTTGGTCTTCCATAAGACCCAGTGTCTATTGTTTCATGATAATGTCTTTCCACACCCTTCTTCAGAACAAAAGCATATAGAGAGGTTAAGTGAGTGGGCTAAGATGTGGCAAATGGAGTATAATGTGGAAAAGGGGAAATTTGTCCATTTCAGCTGGAAGAATTAAAAAAAACATGTTACCTAAATGTTCAAGAGATTGCAGATTTGAGATACAGAGGGTGTGGGTGTCCTTGTGCATGAATCTCAAAATCTTAGTATGCAAGTACAGCAAGTAACTAGGAAAGCGAACAAATTGTCATCATTCAGCACAAGGAGAAACGAAAATGAAAGGAGGGACAGTTTTCTTTAGTTATGTAGGGCACTCATGAGACCATATCTGGTGTACTATACACGGTTTCAGTCACCTTATTTAAGATGGGATATAAATGCATTGGATGCAATACAGAGAAGATTTACTGGACTAATACCTGGAATGGGGAGGGATTTGTCTCATAAGGAAAAGGTTTGGACAGATTAGGATTGTATCTGCTGGAGTTTGGAAGTGTACAAAGTGACTTGATCGAAAGGTAACATCCTGAGGGGATCCGAAGGTAGATGTGGAGAGGATGTTTCCTCTTGTGGGATAGTGTAGGGGGTCACTGTGTAAAAATTAGGGATCGTCCATTTAAAACAGATGAGGCAAACTCTTCTCTCAGAGGGTCTTGAGGCCTAGGAAAAGAGTGGATGAGATTCTTGTTAAACAAGGGGCAGGAAAGGTATTGGGATAGGCGGGATTAGCCTGATCAGATCAGCCTGAATTCATTGAATGGTGTAGTGGGCTCAAGGGCTGAATGGCCTAGATCATATGTTTGCTTATTCATCAATTTCTGAAGTGTTCTAAACTCCAATGTTCCTTTTGGACATTGTACTAATTGAAATGTTTTAGGCAAGAACAACTGCTCACTATTTCCAGTTCGTTTAAAAAAAAAACTTTCACACAAATCAGCACTTGCACACACTACACAAAAAACCTGGCTTACCCTGCAATATTAGCTATTGACATGCTCTTGGAGAGTGATCGGTAGAGGGGCATTTTCCTGTTAGGAGCGTTCAAAACGTTGTCATCTTGAAGAATTATTGCTGACTTTGGGCGTTCTTTGGGTTGGAAAGCTAAATAGATGAAGCACAAACATAGTAAATAAATATGAAATTCTTAAATGCTATCCCACTCAGAATAGAATAGCAATTTATTGTTGTATGCGGTTTTACAAAAAAAGTTTTATAAGTCATCATACCACAGCACCTGTATTCATGACAAAAGTCATAGATAAGAAAAAACACAAGGTAGCTTATTATGGAGCAGAATATCCATGAAACACTTCTAAAATTCAACCATCTTTAATCTGGAGATATCCTGATTCGCTGATACCAATCCATCTTGGTGTCTGGATTAGGAGGTATTTCTAAGGAAGAATGATATGAAGAACAGCTCTTTGCAAACGCTGAGATCTACAATACTGCAGCAGGCAATGCAACCGGTGAGAAATACAACACATAGCTTGGGCATTAATGTCAGAGCCATTCCTGGGCAGGCTGTATTAGGAAGCGACCCCATGGAGCCCAATAAAAGACTAGAGAATCAGGCAACATTGACCAATAATAAAGAGTAAAAAAAAAACTAGAGATCACTCAATATTCTATTCATTACAAACTGCTACAATCACTGGCAGAACTCTGCCTAACAGTGCTCCACCACAGCACTACACAGCTCAAGATTCTCACTCCAAACACTGTCTACATCTGGAAAGCCAACATCTATAACTGCACAACACAGTATGGAGCTGGAGGAACACAGCAGGCCAAGAGGAGCAGGCAAGTTGATGTTTCAGGTCAGGAAGGTTTCTGAAGAAGGGTCCCACCCAAAAACGTAAACTTTCCTGCTCCTCTGATGCTGCCTGGCCTGCTGTGCTTCTCCAGTTCCATACTATGTTGTCTCTCCACCATTGGCAGTTCTTGCTATCTATAACTGTACAGTTGAGTTTATTCCAGATATGGAGTGACACACTTTTCAAAATTGTAGTGACAAAGCTGTGTAAAACCTGCATTCTATTAATTGGGTCAAATATATGAACATGCCCCAAGTCCTACATTTAATGAACTCTAAATATGGATCAAAAGATGCTTACTTTTATTTCTCATATTGACGACAGTGGGTAATGTTGAAGAGTCTTGGGCTGGAGGAGCTTTTTGTTGCTGAAATAGACAGGATTTGATATAAATCAATATGCTGTGCACGACACTGCAAAATATACAGATTGCCAAAGCCTCATCTTACAACTTCTCATGGCATGCTTGAATACTTCTGAACGTAGGTGCCTCTGAGGAAGAATTGAGGCAGCAAACAGTTCTAAAGGTGGCACAGTTCAAAAGGTATACATAGATCAATATGGGCCTCAAACCTTCTTTTGAGACATCAAATCATACTGGGCATTACTGTAGAATTTTTGCCTCCAATATTCCAACCAGAAGTTAATTTCAAATTCTGATTAATCTTACACTGGAACTAAGAGCAGGCCATTTGGCCCTCCGAGCCTGCTCTTCCATTAACTGTGATCATGGCTGATCCTCTATTTTGCAGGTTTTCAATGTAAAAAGCTTGCTGTGAAATTGTCAGGAGGCCTCACCGTTTCGCGTATACGTCCGATACTGTGTATGTGTGGAAATTCAGTACAGCACACATGCAGAAGATGGGGGATGCACTTGTTACGCAGCCTGCTTGCACATGTATAGGCCCATTTGGACTAAGCATGCACAACGATTGAGGATCATATCTATGGGATGAGAAGATACTGCACATGTGCAGTAAGGAGGCTTGCAATTGTTGAATGACGATTGACTTGGTCTCCCTGCCTGGACACACTCCCATTGTTAGCAATGATGCTAAGGGGAATATTTTCAGAATTTTTTTAAGTTAAGCCACTGATCTAAGTCTTAGAAGAAATGGATAAGTTGCTGTACGCACTATGTTGTGAACCTCTCTAGTAAATGTATGTAACATTTACGAACAATCAATTCAGCTGAAAAATAAGGGCATACCATGAACCTGTTTGTCTCGTTTGAAATGTGCCTTGATACTGAAATGCTGGGAACCACAGCTCTCAGTGCATACTCCTACTTTCACACCATACCCCTCGATGCATTTAAAATCTAAAAATTCATTAACCTTACCGAAACTGGAGGGTTCAAGTTACAAGGAGAGGCTGGACAGCTGGGGCCTTTATTCCCTGGAGAGCAGGAGGCTTAGGGGTGACTGTGAAGTGGTTCATAAAATCATCAGGTCCACAGAGAAGGTGAATTGTCAAGGCTTTTCTCCTGGGTAGGGGAACCCAAAATCAGAGGTTTAAGGTGCGAGGAGAAAGACTTAAAAAGGGCCTGAGGGGCAACTTTTACCACACAGAGGGTGGTGTGTATGTGGAACAAGCTGCCAGAGGAAGTGGTAGATGCAAGGAAAATTACAACATTTAAAAGACGTTCTGACAGGTGCATGGACAGGAAAGGTTTAGAGGGGTATGGGCCAAACGCAGGCAAATGGGACTAGTTTAGTTTAGGAAAACTGTTCAGCATGGACAGGTTGGGCTGAGGATCTGTTACCGTGCTGTATGACTCCATAAATAATTTCAGCAAATTAGCCTCCACAGTCTTCTGTGATATTGAATTCCACAGGTTCACGACCCTCCGAGTGAAGTATTCTTTCCTCATGTCAGTCCTAAATGGTCTATCTAGTATCCAGAGACTGCCCCCCTGGTTCTAGATTTCTGAAAGAGGGAAAACATCCTCCCTGTATCTAGCCTGTTAGAATTTTACACCTTTCTGCAATAATCCAGGAAGCCTGATTGGAAAGGAACACCACTTATTGTTAAACAGCAAAATAGTGCCACTTTTCATGGCATACATAGGCTAGTCTCAGTCAGGGACAGGTGGTTCAGCAGAACCTTCTATGGGGCTGCCTTTTTTTATTTTTACACATCTGAAATGTTACCACACACAATCAAACAGTTTTCCCAAATCACTGAGACTTTCTTTTTTTAAAAAACCATTAACTG
>NC_063364.1:27416480-27417290 GCF_021869965.1 Rhincodon typus | reverse complement strand
CTGTTTGTGTTTTGTATTATTTTTTGATATAACCCTAACGACAAAACTAGTTGCTCTGGATTAGCCTGAAATTCCCGCAGCCATCCACGCTGTCAGGTTGAGATTAATTTTTCTAATGTGTTTCATCTTAAACTAAATTCTGTATCTAATTATACAAATAAGTAAACAGGTGTTCAGATCCTTGTACTGAGAACACTTGTAAATTAACCTATAAAACGCAGCCTGCACCCTCCCTGAATACTTGACAAAAGATTTTCTACCTTTTTGCGAAAATGCCTGCCTTATCTGCTACCATTGCCAATTGCAGGATCATGCTGTGCCTAACTTGGGAGTTATTGATGGGGCAGTGTATAAGGAGCTTGAACTTTGCAGTTAACCCATGCCTGTTGAGCCAGTGCAGCAGGAGCTATAATCTTCATTAAAGACAGATTATAACTAACCTGGAAGTGTTCGATGCTGGAAAATTGAAATGGAAAATGAACTATTCCCAAATGTTAAGCTTTTCCTGGGCAAAGGCAAAGTTTACAACTGAAACAAGTTTTAATTAAAGGCTCACCATTTTCCCCATGCATGCCACCTATTAGCGTTGGTTCAAATCATATGTAGTGAATATTGGCTGAAGCATTTGGAATATGCAATCTTCCTCTCTGTCATTCTCACACTTTCTCCCTTTGTGTCTCTGTGTGTCTGTCTCTTATAGACACTCTCTATTTCTATCTCTCTCAAAGACACTCCCCCCCTCTCTCTCTCTCTCCCCCCCACAGCCTCTCTCTCTCTCCCCCGCACAGTCTCTCTCTCTCTCTCTCCCCC
>NC_063364.1:27415784-27416080 GCF_021869965.1 Rhincodon typus | reverse complement strand
ATGCTGTTATTGCCTCACTTACTCTCTCTCTCTCTTTCCCACAGACTCTCTCTCTCTCTTTCCCACAGTCTCTCTCTCTTTCTCCCACAGTCTCTCTCTCTTTCTCCCACAGTCTCTCTCTCTCTCTCCCACAGTCTCTCTCTCTCTCTCCCACGGACTCTCTCTCTCCCACGGACTCTCTCTCTCCCACGGACTCTCTCTCTCTCCCACGGACTCTCTCTCTCTCCCACAGTGTCTCTCTCTCTCTCCCTCCCACAGTCTCTTTCTGTCTCTCCCACAGTCTCTTTCTGTCTCTC
>NC_063364.1:27392290-27415774 GCF_021869965.1 Rhincodon typus | reverse complement strand
CTCCCACAGTCTCTTTCTGTCTCTCCCACAGTCTCTTTCTGTCTCTCCCACAGTCTCTCTCTCTCTCTCTCTCTCTCTTTTTTCTGTCTGTCTCTCTTTCACTGTCTCTTTTTCTCTCTCTCTCTCTCTCACTGTCTCTTTCTTTTTTCTCTCTCCCTCACTGTCTCTCCCTCTGTGTCTGTCTGTCTCTCTCTCTCTCCCTCTCTCTTTCTCTCCCCCCCCCCTTCTCCCCCCTCTCTCCCTCTCTCTCTGTCTCTCTCTCCTCTTCCCCCTTCCCCATCCCCTGTCTTTTCGGGTTAAGTTAGTGGTTGAGTTTGCAGACCAGGATGTTTCTGTCCTGAATCTACATGTCAGCTGATTGCTGTTGAACTACAGTAGGGATGGTTCACATTGAGTTAGGAACACTGAGCTGAGGATTTGAAAGAATCACCATAATTTCTGTTGCTGATCTAATATTTTGTCTCCTGCTGAAACCAGACGGGCTCGCGAGCAGGATTAGACTCAGCTGTGACACACCACCCATGATCGAATTGGCTGCTCATGCCCCTGGGTTTTCTGTGAAATGTAGCTAACTGCTGAGAAATTAGTGGATGTAGGAGACTAGAGAAGGGCAGACTGGCAGCAAGCTAAAGTAATAACTTGGCTTTAACTTTATTGTTTTGAAAAATAGTGCTGCTGCTCTGTAAATGAGATGTGCCGTTAGTGGAATCAAGGGAACAAGTTTGGAAGCAGAGAGGCTCATATGACAGTGGAGGTGCCAGAGAGACCTGGTTTCGCAGCCAATGCAATGTGAGGCCTGTTTAATCATGGGGAGGGGTGGCTCTGTCTTTCTTTTAAAAAAAAGCCAAATACTATTTTAATAGCATGTGGTTTATTTGAAGTTAATGGAGCAACCACAGGTTGTCCGGTGTGATTAGGGGAACCATTTCATAAATTAAATACAGGTGGAGCAGATAGGAATGACATTCTAAGTCTTAACATGTGTCAGAGACAGTTTGGGAGATAAAGATCCCCATTTGTTCCTACTTTATCTGCAAGCTGTTAGATGCCAAATGTTTACCATTTTAGCATTCGTAAATTAGTGGGAGGTTTTTTTTGAAGGGAAATTCTTTATCCGCTTTTGCAACAATCACGTTTCCATAGACTTAAAATGGACAAGTAAATAATCACAAATCATTTGTGTGTGAATACGGTCAATATTTCATTGTTTTAGGTACAGTCAATGATCTTCAAATGGGGGAGATGATGGAGTCATTGGTAATGTCACTGGAATACCAACCAGATGCTTGAGGCTATTGGTTCAAATCCCACCAGGGCAGATGGTGGAATTTAAACTCCATTAATGAAGCTTGGAGTATAAAGTTGGTCATAATGGCGACCATGAACAAACATTGATTACTGTAAAAAGCTGAATGGTTCACTATTGTCCATCCTTTAGGAAAGGAAGTCTACTATGTTCACCAGGTCTGGCCTATGTTAAACTCAAAATCCATGGATATACCCTCTGAAATGGCCCAACAATGCATATAGTAAAATTTGGAGATTGGCAATAAATGCTGACCTTGCCTTGAAAGAATAAAGAGGTTAAAAAAAGGGAGGTGATCTTCCTCCCCACTGCCTCTGGTGGGTACAGTGATGCCTCTTTAAAGACTTTGCTATGGCTCTTGCAAAATGCAAATTGCCCAGTCCCCTAATTCTCAAGCCTTCCTCTTTGTTCTTTTCAGATTCTAGCCTTGTACCTTCATTGGTCTCACTCTTCCCCTTCCTTAATTGTCCCTCACATCCAATTCTTCCTCCATCTCTGCAGTGACTTCCCGCAGGAGGAGCTCAAACAAAAAGCAAGTTATTTCAGCAATCAAAGTATCTTCAATGGGCCAGTGTCCTCCAGTGCTTGGGCATCTCGAAGCCTCTGCTATTAATTCAATTGCTTCCTGCACCCTTTAGTGTGAAACAACTTTGTTCTGGCACTTGCTGGAAATGTGGATTGGTAAACAGTATCGCATGGGCAATGAGGTGCACGGGATCAACTGTCTGTATTCTTTAGGCAAGAAAGGACATTCGCTGATGTCGTTTAGGGAAGGAAACTGCATTCCTTACCTGGTCTGGCCTCCGTGTGACTCCAAACCCGCAGCAATGTGGTTGACTCTTGACTGCCCTCTGTCCAATGAATTAAACTAAGAGATTTCAGGAAAGAAAATGTCACGTGTGAACAGGAACGTGATTTGGAATGAAATCGAGCACAGAAGGAGAAAGAGAGAGGAAAAGCGGGGTGAGATTAGAACAGCAGAAAGAAAAGACAAAGTGGAAAAGCAAAGAAAAAGTTTGTTTGCCCTTTCTGAAAATCACCAGCAATTTACTACAGAAGGATTGAGAGTCAACAGTTTAAAATCTTCTTTATAGTGGACCAGAGGGATTGACCATTGTTGAATTTACAATGATAGTTTCATTAAAGGGTTTTTGTGCTTTTAAGTTATGAGATCAAATAGTTCACAAAGTTTAATGCACAACTCATTTGTAAAAGCAGCCAGTTCTTAGAGGGAGGCCATGGTTGAGATCCAGTTAGTGAGAAATATATTGAGAAAGGGATCAAAATGTTTAGCTTTGTTTCTGTCTCCACAGGTTTTCTTTAAAGTAAGTGGAAAGTTATGACTAATTCTGTAAAGCTTTATTTACACATCCTGCAGTCATAGGTTTCGTTGATTCTATACTGTATGGTGGGTGAATGGCCGTAGCTTAGCATTGGGGTGCATGAGGGGCCATGTGATTGGGTCGGAGGGCATATGGTTGGCATGGATGGTTGTTGGGGAGTGTATGCTGGGATTATGAGGCATGAGACTAGAAGGCTTTTCTTCATCTTAGCTTGGATGAGATCCCACTGCGCTGAGTGGGCTATTGAGATGGTCACCTTTGGTAGCCAGCAGTCCCCGTGGATGCTTCTGGTCTTTTTACTGTGATATTTTAAACATCGGACCTTTAAGAATTGTTCATGGCTTGAGAGAATCAACAAAAAGTACTGTTACACACAAAGGGATCAGCAATAACTCTGCCTGGAATAAATGATTAAGGGACAAGGACAAACTTATGCAGGAATTGAAATCAATTAGCCATGCCTGGAGCAGTCGAAGCTGGATAAACAAAACTATTTGGATGTTGGCTTAATAACTGGCTGCTTTTTGTCTCAAGGGCAACTGATTGCCCTGCAGAAGAATTTAAGGAGTTAATCACAGGAAAGCTGTGTCTTCAATGAAATAACTCCATGGCAAAGTTACTCTTTATTTACACCTGGAAAGTCCTTGACACTGATCCAGCATCGTCAGAGCCAGCTCTCTGAGTGAACAGAACCTCTGACTAACCTCCTGTTATTGTCTGTTCAATATGGCTGCCTGATTGAGGCTGTTAACCTGGTCCGATCAGGGAGCTTCTATTCCATGAGGTCCACCTGGCTGATCTGTTACAGTCACTGTATCCCTCCTGTTTTGAGTCAGAGGACATAAGCCAGTTTTTTTTTTTTTTTTTTTTTGTAGCTCCTCCTGGGGTGTTTTAGCACTGGATCAGGTCCTCCAGACTCTGCCTCTGATATGGGGGTGGCATGTAACACACAGTAGCTCGCCTGTTGCACCCGGAGCATCTTGGAAGAAATTCATTCTCTTCTACAGGTGTCATCAAAAAGGCATTGAGGCATCTGCTGTGTCTATCTCTGATTCAGAGGTCTGTTTGCTTGATGGAAGGGAGAACCCCATGGGTTTCAGAAAGGCAGTCAGGAGCAGGGCACCTTTTGCTCCTGCCCCGTTTGTGAGTTTGAAGCTTTCGTATGGTCCATGTGCTTGTTCAAGACCATCGCATCTACCTGAAGTTTATACATCACTAGACCTGACCTCGGGTCAGCCATGCCTGTTAGCCATGCAGGGCCGTTCCCACAGTTCCTACACCAAACTTCATCTCCTGAAGTAAACTGTCTCTCGCTTAGCAGAGTCTTATGTCTGCCATTGGTGTTCCTGATACCGTGCCTCCTTTCCCCCTAGGTCCGGAATGATCAGGTTTAACCTGGTGCAGGGTCTTCTGTCTATTAACAACTCTGCTGGAGCTCTGCCTATAGTTGGTGGTCCCATAATCAAATAGGAACCGGGACAGCTCGGTATCTGGTGAAGCTGTAAGCCATCTCTTTAACCCTGCCTACAAAGTTTAGACTGCTCTTTCTGCCAGACCATTGGGTGATGGATGGTACAGAGCTGACCATATCTATCGAATACCGTTCAGCTTTAGAAAATTCTCAGATTCCCTGCTGATAAACGATGGCCCATTAGCTGTGACCAACACTTCTGGGAGTCCATATATTGCAAAAGATGCACGCAGTTTTTTGGTCGTCGTCATCTCCATGTTTTACGAATGAATACTATGCACATCTGGCCAATCTGAGTGGGCATCCACAATGACTAAGAGCATTGAGCCCATGAACGGAGTCCAGGGTTTACCTGGCCATTCCTCCTTGTTGGCACTCTGGGCTGTCCCCCACAAGTCCTGGCCCCCAAGACATAACTTCTCACCAACATCTTCATTTTGGAAACTCCTGGATGACCCTGGTGGAGTTCAGCCAGCATCTGGTGGTGACCTTTGCTCGGGACAATCACTCTTGCTCCCTATAATAATATGTCATCCTCTCCTGTGATCTGGTCTCTCCGGGTCTAAGAATTTTCAATTCTGGTTGTGATGGCCCTTTGGTTTCCCTCATCACCACCAGCTGTTTTAAGTTTTGCAGGCACGGATCTTTGTGTCCAATGTCCAATATTGTCAGCTGTGACTGGAAGAAAATTGAAAACCATTACAGACTCTTCCTGAAAAACTTATGGGTAGTTAATTAGGACTTCACTCAGCAAGTCATTTTCTAATTGAAAAATGTTGAGCCAACCTAGGTGAATCTTTTGCAACCGATTTTACCCCATCAAGCTTCAGCCTGAGACTTTAAACTATAATCAACGGTCACTGAATCAGCTGCTTCTTGTAAGAGACCAAAACTTATTCTGTAAAGCTTCCCCAGTGTAGGTTCTCAGTCTAGCCAAGGTCTTGCACAAAGTTAAGGGTTAGAGTCCAGAGCGAATATTGTTGAAGACTGGTTCTGCGATCACTGAAACAGCTGCACTGGCATTGACTTCCAATAGAACCAGGTGACCATTTAACCAGACGTTTATTTTTGGTTCTGGTTTGGATGTTGCTAAACAATATAAGCAAGTCAGCTGTGGGTGGGTGTGCGCTCTCCTGGGTACCGGTTTAAGAGGTCCCTCACTCCATTTTAGGTCGAGTGGGAGTCTTTTGCTGCATTGAACCTGCACACCGGATCCTCAAGAAAATTTTAATCGTTTGGCCAAGGCTTGGCTTTGTTTTGGGGTTTTGCTGACCTAGAGAGCCCCTGTTCAGGTTATGTCCTGAATGAGACGTGTAATTGCTTTTACTCAATAAAAACATAAGAACTGTGGATCCTGTAAATCAGGGACAAATCAGGACTGAAGAAGGGTCACTCGACCCAAAACGTTAACTCTGATTTCTCTCCACAGATGCTGCCAGACCTGCTGAGCTTTTCCAGCAATTTCTGTTTTTGCCTTTACCCAAGTGGTGTTCCCCAAGCTTACTCATCCTGGTAAGGGTGTCCACTTCTTTCAGAATGCACTGCAACTCATGTGCTCCACATGCTGCATTTGCCAATTATAAGGGCAGTTGTAGTACCTGTTTGAAGTCCAGTTGGGTTTCAGCTAGTAGGTGCTTTTGCATGGCTATGTCATTAACCCCACATACCAAATGGTCTCTCAACATCTCATTCAAGGTTAAACCAAAGTCAC
Source organism: Rhincodon typus (assembly GCF_021869965.1). NCBI lineage: Eukaryota > Metazoa > Chordata > Chondrichthyes > Orectolobiformes > Rhincodontidae > Rhincodon > Rhincodon typus. The sequence continues at coordinate 27,409,943 of NC_063364.1, read as the reverse complement.
ATGCCTCTGCCAGTTATCTTAATCTAGTCAAACATCCCGACACAGATTCCTCTGGTTTGCGAACTACCAAGTAAAACCGATAGCATCTCGGAACTGGAGGAGGCTTGGGGACGCAATATTCCTTAACTAAATCCATCAACTCTTGAAAGGTTTTCGTATCCGATGCCTCAGGGAAAATTAGGCTTCTAATAACCAAAAGAGCTGCCGGTCCACAAGCTGTCAGGAGAATTACTTGTTGCTTTTCATCTGCCCCAATATTATTTGCCTGGAGAAACTAATGCATTCTTTCCACATAACTGGGCCCAGTCCTCGATGGCAAAATCAAATGAGTCAGTCTTCCCAAATAGCAGCATGATAGTAGAAATGCTTACCCCAACTCAAAGTTGACTGTCGCGCTTGAATTTCTTCAGGTGTGTGCTTTTCTCTCATTGCCACTGAAATAACTCCACAGAGGCTGATATCCTGTCATCCTTTATTTACATGTGGAGAGTCCTTGACCCTGATCCAGTTCCCTCAGAGCCAGCTGTCAGAGTGAACAGGACACCTAACATTCCTGTTCCTATCTGTCAGCCAGGGCTCCCTGATTGCGGCTGTTAATCTTCTCCAGTGAGGGAGCTCATATTCTATGAGGTGCTCTGGCTGACCTCTTTACAATCACTATATTCAAATAAACAGCTAACATTGAATCTGACAAGGAATAAAGGAGTTACTTCTGATAAGGAAGGAAGCTGTAGAGTCAAGGACTCCAGAAGCGTAATTAATATTTTGGATGAACGAATCTAAAATTCATCAATATTGTGACACCATAGACCTGAAGGATGAAAATCTATAAGAATTCAACTTCAGAACCCTTTGTTGGCAGAACTTCAGCCAGGAACACTTCACACGGATCAAACTCTGGACACTTCCAGATACAGACACCATTGGTTGGAGTGGTAGCTAAATTCCACCATTAATCGGGCAATAACCAAGTTGAGTTTTGAGGCTTAACTAACTTACTTGAGGAGTCTTATTTTGTTTGCTACATGCAATATAGTTTATATCATTGTTCAGTACTTGGTAGTTTGTGATTCCTTAATATGTGACCAAATTAAATGTAATTGTGGTGATTTACACACAACGTTACCAATTTAGCTGACCTGACAACAATCTGCACCAAATCAACAACCCCATCTTCACTAGCATCTTCTCCCAAGGTGGTGAGGCCAAGCAGGGAATTTTCCCAGCTCCTGCTGCAGACCCCAAGCATGAGCTCTTTCTCTCACCACGAATAGATCCTGATCCACTGAGTGTTCTCAGTGTTTTATTTCAGATTTTGCGCTTAGCGCAAGAAATTTGATTCCAATGCAGTCGGTATTTTTACATATATAGGCAAAAGATGCATGCAAATTCCATAGCTCGTGATGTACCATCCTGATAGAGCAGGACTTGATTTTTCCTGGGTTCTGACAATCCACAGTTCATGGAATCATAGAATCCCTACAGTGTGGAAGCGGGCTGTTTGACTCATCAAATCCGCACCGAACCTTCGAAGAGCATCCCATCCAGACTCAACCCCCTACCCTATCCCTTTCCCATCTAGCCTGCACACTCCTGGACATTATGGACAATTCAACATGGCCAATCCACCTAAGCTGCATGTTTGGACTGTGGGAGGAGACTAGAACACCCAGAGAAAACCCACACAGACACGGAGAATGTGCAAACTCACACAAACAGTCACCCAAGGGTGGAATTGAACCCAGGTCCCTGGCGCCGTGAGGCAGCAGTGCTAACCACTGAGCCACCGTGCCGCCATTTATTGTCCCTGTTCAGCCTGTGCAGAACATGGTTTTCTTGCCCTGCTAACCTTCTCCCTCAAGGAAATCACAAAGAAATAATGCTGGGACCTGTGCTTCTTACATTGCCTATTAGAGGATAGTTGCTGCAAAAATCACTGCTTGCTTTAACTCAGGATATTTGTGCCAGTGTTCAGCCATATAAATCTCCTGCCACACTTCATCTCACCCTATCAGTGCATCCTCCTCTTCATACATTTACCCAGCTTCCTCTTAAATGCTTCTGTACTGTTTTCGTCAACAACTATTTGTAGTGAGCTCCACACTTGAACCACTGTCTGTCTACTGTGTTGTCTCGTGAATTTCCTATTGTATTTATCGGTGTTTAACTTTGAGATCAAATGTTGCATTGCCTCTGTGTCAATCTCATCAAACCTTTTCAAATGCTCTTAAGATCTCTTGATCCTCTCTTGTAGAGAAAAACATTTTCAGTACCTTTACTGCTCCTGAAAGGTAAATGTCTCAGATCTGGTATAATTTTAGTAAGTGATAACATAGTGTGGAACTGGAGGAACACAGCAGGCCAGGCAGCGTCAGAGGAGCAGGAAAGCTGACATTTTGGATCGGTATCTTTCTCCAGAAATGTCAGCTTTCCTGCTCCTCTGATGCTGTCTGGCTTGCTGTATTCATCCAGCTCCACACTGTGTTATCTCTGACTCCAGCATCGGCAGTTCTTACTATCTCTAATTTTAGTAAGTCTTGTTTTTAATCCTCTCCAATGCCTCCATATCCTTTTTTTAATCATAAAATGGAGACCTGTTCAAAGTATGGCCATCCTTGGTTCTGTATACATTCAGTGTAAATTTCTGGAACTCCATTTGCTTTGTTGTGCTTTTTTAGATGGCCTTCTCGACCTGTGTCATGACCTTTAGTGGTTTATGCAACTCCTGGCACTCCTTCTGTTCCTCTCCCTCAATCAGGCTTTCTAGGGTTGTGTGAGTTTCTATTATTCTCCCACCAGATTGTACAACCTCACACATACTTCCCCACACTGGAGTTCATTTTATGCAGCGCTGGCCTATTACTATTATAAACAACACTTTGGGTGACCCAAACTATTAGTTTTAATTTTGGCTGCCTGTGCTAAAGAGTCAAAAGCAGATGTAATATTCCACCGTGTAATACAGTGAGAGTCCCTCGTAAAAGCCAACAGATTTACTTTCCTGTTGCGTCAAGTTTGATTTAAAGCTTTAATTTATGTGTTGTTTCTTTGCAATAATTGGCCCTTTCTCACAAAGACTTGTGTACCCTGCACTTTGTGTAGTTAACGTCCGGGGTAAACATTGTGCCTTGTTGCTGCTGAATGAAATAGTTTTTACAACTGGATGCGTTAATGGGAGGAAAAGGAAGTGAAGAGAAAGAGAGTGTTTTATCCCAGGGAGACTGAGAGGCACAGACGCAGGAAACAGCTATGTGGCAGTGTGCGTAAAGCCCAGCTGATCTGAATAAGACCATTGACTGGTGTGCAGTCCATAAGCTTGCACAGAGTCACTTTGTCCAGCTACCTTGAAGGAAAAAAAGAGGAGGGGGGAGGAGAAAACAGCAGCTTGTTATTTTCATTTGACAAACTACTTGGAAAATATTTCGTCAGTTTTATTTTCCCTTCTGACCATTGCCTTTTTTTCCTCCTGTGTGTGGCTTCCCTCGCGTTTGATTTTGAAAGGAGGGCGTTTATCCAACGGTTTCAGCTGCAAGGGTTTCTTCCTGCAGTTCAGAAGCAATTCAAAGGAAATCAGCAACACACATACACGTGTGTGTGAGCTTTGGTACCTTTTAGTTTCCTATGTTCCATAAAGTGCAGTCTGGAGTCCATGCTGTGGAATTCGCCTCCTTTTGCATATCCCTGACAAAATGTATGAAAGGCACAAAAGGCGATACAGCCTATCAGGAATCTCAAAACACGCAAGAAGTGTTGATGTTGTGCTGCTCAAGGTATGTTGTTTTTAAACTACAAAAATCCAGAAAATTCATTGACTTGTAAGTAAATTTTTATCGCACTTTATTCATAAATTTGAGATGGAACAAATCTTGAAGCTCAGTCTGGGAGTTTGATTCAGCTTGAACTTTTACTGTTTTTGGATTTGGCTCCTTTCCTGGTAAATTTGATGGAAAACGGAGTAAGGCTAAGTGACTTCATGCTCTGTACATACAAATTTCCCCAAAAGAGTGCAGACACCTTGATGGGTGTGCAGCGGGGTGTCTTCGGATGGCGATATCAGTGAACTTCAGCTCACAGCAGCTACCCTGAATACTAAACCAGTTAAATTAAGTAATAATCTCAGTACTGTGAATGTGATTCTGTCTCCTGTACCTGTTACTGCAGCTGACTTACTCTCCCATGATTGGAAGTCAAATTTGGCCAGTCAATAAATTATTCGCCTGGAAGGCGATGACTATGTCCAAATTTAATCGTGCAGATTGTTGGTGTTTTGTGCTGGTTTTGTTTGCGAGGTTGTGTGGTTCTTGTCGAGAGATTCATTTGTGCAATACAGCCCTTATCCATAAACTGATAGCTGATTCCCAACCTCTCAAAAAAACAAGTTGTGTGTTTTTCATCCACTTGCTAATGTTAGAATAGTAGCTGATGTAAATATACAGCAGGTACACCAGCGTTATCATCAGCAAGAGAGATCCGCACTTGTAGTGTCCCCCAATTGACCACCTCAAAGCAATTCACATATACTGAATTTCTTTGAAATGGCTGTTATTATCTAGGCAGATATGACAGGTATTTTAAGAGTAAGATCCCACAAAAGAGCAATGAGATTAATTTTTGATTGTTTTTATTCCCTTTCTGGTGTGTTCTTGGTGAAGGGAGGAAAGTTGGTCTGCGATCCACACGAACTCCCCGCTACTCAAATGGTGTCAGAAAACTCTTTGCTATCTTTCAGAGCAGGATGTTGTTTCAATTAAACATCCCAACCCAACAAGGAGTGCAAATGTAGCCCTCGCCATTTCAATTTTTATTTCTAAAGTTTAAGAATGAAGAAGGGTTGACACTATCACAACTGTGGTAGTGATGTATAATTATCTTCGAAACTGTATATTTTATCTGGAATGCATGACTTAATAGGCAGAGCAACTGGAGAACTGGACAATAGCCAGAGTGCATTATTAAATTATGACTGAGTACAGAGTAAATTTAAATTTAGAATTTTGAACCGTTTTTAACGTTTTCTTCCTGAGTCCAGTTTCCAAGAGGGTAAGGTTGGGGAACAGTTGTAGCCAGGCACACACTGGCAGAGCCCAGCCTGTGTGCCAGCTCGCCCAGACATTTGACATTCTGGAAGGTGGTGGGCTTTTTGGAACCTTTGTAAACATTGAAGCCTTGTTGCAAATTCCAGTCCTCACCCTAAACCCCTTTTTCTCTTCCCCTGCTTTGCACTCACTCGCTCCCTTCCCCTCGCTCTTTGTCTCTGTAAACCTTTCACCATATTCATGTGAGTACCTGTGACAATAAAGCTAATTCTAATTCTCTGTCTGTCCTGCTGTCTGTCTCCTCTTCTCTCTCTCTCTTTTTTTTCTGTCTGTCTCTCTCACTCTCTCTTTTTTCCGTTTCTCGCTCTCTTTCTTTTTTCTGTCTCTCTCTCTTTCACTGTCTCTTTCTCTCTTTTTTCTCTCTCCCTCTCTCCCTCACTCTCTCTCTCTCTCTCTCTCTGTCTCTCTCTCTCTCATTCTCACTCGTCTGCCTGCCTGCCTGCCTGTCTCTCTCTCTCTCTCTCTCTCTTAGTGTTCTAACTTCCAACAGTGGCAACTACCCAAATAAAATATATATGATTTGCATCCAACCTGAAGAAGATATAATATAACCAGATGCTGGTAGTTCAGCAATTACAGGATATTTGGGACACATGAAGTGAAAATCATTGTAGGCTGTTCTCCCATGACTCCCAGTGAGATTGATTTGATACTCACCACCAATATTCCCTCTAATATTTTCTTGCTGACAGCAGACCTCCAACATCTGTGGCTTCCAAAAGCCATGCATCCACATGCTGATTGGCATGTGCAAGCTTCCCAGCTTTGAGGGAATGCTGGTCACCACACCTCAGATGAGGGCCTTTGTAGTCACCTCAGCCAGTAGTGGAATTGAATCAATACTGTTGGTGTCACTCTGCATTGCAATCCAGCCACCCAGCCAGTTGAGTTATCCAACTCCCTGCAAGGCTGCATAGTTTCCAAAGAGATAGTAGGAACTGCCGATGCTGGAGTTAGAGATAACACAGTGTAGAGCTGTATGAACACAGCAGGCCAGGCAGCATCAGAGGAGCAAGAAAGCTGACGTTTCAGGTAGGGACCCTTCTTCACACCCCGAAGAACCACCTTTCAACTCAGACACAGACCCTGAAGAAGGCTCCCAACCCGAAACGTCAGCTTTCCTGCTCCTCTAATGCTGCCTGGCCTGCTGTGTTCCTCCAGCTCCACACTCTGTTATCGCATAGTTTCCAAACCTTGGTTCAACCTGGCCATCAAATAACTCAATGCATTTCTTCTCATGGACATTTTTAGAAGCGCAATTTGTTTGAACGACATTGGACATTTTGGAGGATCAACACAATGGCTAATTATATGCACGGTCTCCCACAAGATGACTGACCAGTTAGTGTATTCCTGGTACCAGTTAAAGTAAAAATGTCAGCCAGAACACCAGGGGACAAATCCCACAAATCTCTCACAATAAAGCTTGCCAATTAAGCTAAAAAGTGACTGATCTCACTGGCCTCAGGTTATTGCAAAGGAAAGTATGAAATTTCCCGTTATAAACATAGAAGCTTGCCAAATAAAATCTTGGTTTCAGAAATGGAAAGTTGGAATGGGTGAATATTCAGCAGAAAATCCTGGGAATCTACAGCACATCGGCATCTAAAAAAGGAAAGTCTAGTTGATGTTTGAGGCTCTAATCTCCTTCTCACAAAGACTGCAGCCCAAATAGTCTCTTGCTGCTATTTTCAGTTTTATTTTGCTTCGTTTGAATGCACTGGGAGATGGGAAAGTGCTTTCCATTCCAGCATTTATTTACCACTTCCGCAAGAAGCCAGCAGCTTTGACACAGGGCTCCTTGATGTCAGGGACAATCACTGTCACCTCACCCTTCATGGGTTATTGTAACAAAAATAGATGATTGAAGGATAATCCATGATGTTTACAGAACAATGCAATCCAGGCTAGCTATTATTAGTTACTGGGTTACAGTGGACTCCGTGAGACGTCAGGAGATGGATCGACAGTCAGATGTTTTCATGTCTTTGCATAGATTTCTGTTTCAGCTGTGAGGGCAGGTTGCAAGCCCATTCAGAGAGGCAGCTGGGTGAGGAGGTCTCTCAAGTTCTTGAGTTCATGTTAGGTTCTGTGACCCAGTTTTTCAGTGATTTTGTTCCTCCCTGTTCCTTGCTTATAGCTCTCATTGCACCTTTCAGTTGATTGAAGGTGTTCAAGAATTTCCATCTTGACCGTAGCCACCATTGTGCTTTCAGTGGTGCAGATCCGAGGTTGGGAGTTCTGTGGAGAGTAACTTGCCTTTCCTGTTCTCCAAAAACCTTTTATTTGATCCAAAAGGCACCATGGAGGAGTGTGATGAAAGACTCTTCACTTGCTTGCAGCTCCCACAAACCTTAAGAGGTTTGACACCATGATCCATCTCAGCCTCCTCCAGAGGCCCCCAACTTCAGAGATACCAGGTTCAGTCAATTTGATTCTCACTGTGTAATGTTAGAAATGGTCGCAATCACTAGATATTGCAGCGGCTGTACACCCTGACAGCATTCCAGCAATATTATTGAAGACCGCTCCCGAGCTTAACCACATCTCAAACCAGCTGTTTGAATATAGCTACATCACAAACATTTACCTGATGATGTGGAAAATTGCTCAAGCATGTCCTGTACACAAAGAAGGACAAATCTAACCTGGCCAATTACCACCCCATCAGTCTGCTCAATCATCGCTAAAGTGATGGAAGAGATCCTCCACAGTGATATAAAACCACACTTGCTTACTAATAAACTGGTCACTGACACTGAGTTTGGATTTGCCAGTGTCTCTCAGCTGTTGACCTCATTACAGCCTTGTTTCATGCATGGATAAAAGAGGTGAAGAATTCCAGAGAGGAGATGAGAATGCCTGCCCTTAACATCAAGGCTGCAGTTGACTGAGTGTAACCTAGCCACTAGTCCTAGCAAAACTGGAATTAATGGGAAGGTAATTCGCCACTGGTTGGAGTCATACCTGACACAAAGGAAGATGGAACTCAGCTCCAAGATGTCTCTGCAGGACTTCCTCAGGGTAGTGTTCTAGTCCCAACCATCTTCAGCTGCTTCATTAATGACCTTCCTTCCATCAGAAGGTCAGAAGTGATGATGCATGGTGATCTGTGAACAGTGTTCAGTACTATTCATGACTCTTCAGATTCTGAAGCAGTCCATGCCCAAATGCAGCTTGACCTTGACTTTATCCAAGCTTGTGCTGACAAGTGGCAAGTAAAGTCTACTCCACACAAGTACCAGGCAATGACCATCTCCAACAAGAGAGAATCTAATCATCATCCCTTATCATCAATGACATTATGTTCAGTGAGTCTCCCACTACCAACATCCAGGAGGTTACCATTAACCATAAATTAACCTGGACTTGCCTTATAAATACTGTGGCTGTAAGAGCAAGTCAGTGCTAGGAATCCTGAATGACTTACCTCTTGACTCCCCAAAGCCTGTCTACCATCTACAAGGCTCAAGTCAGGAGTGTGATAGAATACTCCCCACTTGCCTGGATGGGTGCACCTCCAACAGCACTCGAAGCTTGACACCATCCAGAACAAAACAGCCCACCTGATTTTTTTTATCATTATTCTTTCGTGGGATGTGGGCGTCGCTGGCTGGACCAGCATTTATTGTCCATCCCTAATTGCCCAGAGGGCAGTTAAGAGTTAACCACATTGCTGTAGATCTGGAGTCACATATAGGCCAGACCAGGTAAGGATGGCAGATTTCCTTCCCTAAAGGAAGGACATTATTGAACCAGATGGGTTTTTCATTTGACAATCGGCAATGGTTTCATGGTCATCATTAGACTTTTAATTCCAGATTATTATTGAATTTAAATTCCACCATCTGCCGTGGTGGGATTCGAATCCAGGTCCCCAGAACATTACCTGGGTCTCTGGATTAATAGCCTAGCAATAATACCACTAGGCCAGCACCTACCCAAGTCTGGAAACATTCACTCCCTCTACTGCCAATGCTCAGTATCAGGAATGTGTACTGTCTATAAGATGCATTGCAGAAATTCACCAGGGCTCCTAAAGCAGCACCTCCCAAACCCATGACCACTCAGCCCTGGAAGGACAAGGGCAGCAGATACATGGGAACATCACCACCTGTAAGTTCCCCTCCGAGCCACTCACCATCCTGACTTGAAAGTATATCTCCAGTGTCACTTAGGTCAAACTCCTGAAATTCCCTCACATGGACTGCAGTGGTTCAGGAAGGCCGCTCGCTGCCACCATTCCCTCTCAGCTACACAGTTGCTGGGAAACTCTGCAAATGTTAGTCCATGTGCATCACACGTTACACAAAGGAATAAATTCATGGACAAAACAGTCCATTTGATCAGTAACCCTTCGCACCTGCCTTCATTGACATACAGCTGTGAACATGCTTCTTGAATAAAATACTATTAAAAAGAGCAGATATTTCAGGTTACATCTGTACAAACACTGGTCAGGTGCATAAAGGCCACTCTGTCACTGACTGCGTTTGTTTAAAAGAAAATTCTCAGGTGCTGATTTATTCATTCTACCATCAATAGGAAGCATTCTCTTTATATACAGTAACATTTAAACACTGGTTTTGAGCAGGAAACAAAGATATTTCACTGTTCGTACCCAAGGGATTTCAGTGTGTTTAAATGATTGTGAAATCATAAAATCCCTACCGTGCATAAAGAGAATGTTCGGCCCATTTGAGTCTGCACCGACCTCCGAAGAGCATCCCCAACATACCCAGCCCCCGGCCCTATCCCCGTAACTCCATGTTCTCCCATGGCTAATCCACTTAGTCCACACGTCCCGAGACATTATGGGCAATTTACTATGGCCAATCCACCTAACCTATGCATCTTCGGACCAACACAGGTGTGTTAGTGTCATCGATGTATAATCATAAAGAATGATGTCTACAACGTGTAGCTGATGCTGGCTTTCAAAAGCTTGAGTAGGGAGAATGCAAGGAGCACACGTCATTAAAAAGCCGAATAATACTTAATGCAAAGTTACCAAAAAATGATTTCATCAGTATCAACACACAGCATTTAACAAACAAGATTTGATACCGAACCACATTAGGACATTACAAGAAATTGAGATCCAATCTGCTGGTTTTTGTCACAAGATGAGGTGGAGTGTTGGAGAGGGGAGCTTCTGCTATTAATATGTGGAACTTTGGTTGACCACTCCTGAAATGCTGTGTTTTAGTGGTCTTACCTTCAAGAGTGCAATGAATATCTACTGGATTGGTTCCTTGTCAAGAAATCTATCATGTGAAGAGTGATCCCATACAATGGGGCAGCACAGTGGCTCAGTGGTTAGCACTGCTGCTTCACAGTGCCAGGGGCCCAGGTTCAATTCCACCCTCAGGCGACTGTGTGTGGAGTTTGCACTTTCTCCCCATGTCTGCATGGGTTTCCTCTGGGTGCTCTGGTTTCCTCCCACAGTCCAAAGTTAGGTGGATTAGCCATGCTAAATTACCCATAGTGTCCAGGGATATGCAGGGTTATAGGCTAAGGGCAGGGGGGCTCTTTGTGGGCTGCTCTTTGGAGGGTCAATGAGGACTCAATGGCCAGATGACCTGCTTCCATACTGTAGGGATTCAATAATTCTCTTCTATGATTCTATTTCTAACTTCGTACAAAAACAGGAACGAGAGCAGGCCGTTCGGCCCTTTTGAGTGCGCTCCAACATTCAATGTTTGGCTGGTCATCCAACTCAGTCCCACGTTCTTCCCCCATACCCTTTGATCCATTTAGCCCCAAGAACTACATCTAATTCCTTCTTGAAAGCATTCAAGTTTTGTCCTCAACCGTTTTCTGTGGCAGAGAATTCCACAGGCTCCCCACTGTCTGGGTGAAGAAATTTCTCCCATCTCAGTCCTATGTAGCCAACCCTGGATCCTTAAACTGTGACCCCCTCGTTTTGGACTCCCTCGTGGACAGCTTGACTGGGTAGGTGCTGAGAGGTTGTTTCCCTTGGAACTAGAAAGTCATGGTCTGAAGATAAAAGGTTGTCATTTAAGACTGAGATGAGAAATCAGGTGCATTGTTCCTTGAAAGTAGAATTGCAGGTAGACAGGTTGGTGAAGAAGGCATTTGGTATGCTTGCCTTCGTTGGTCAGAGCATTGAGTGTGCAAGTTGGGATGTCATGCTGCAGCTGTACAGGACATTGATGAGGCAACTTTTAGAGTACTGTGTACAATTCTGGTCACCCTGCTATAGAAAAAATGTTAAATTTGAGAGGGTGCAGAAAAGATCAACAAGGATGTTGCCAGAATTGGAGGATTTCGGTTATAAGGAGAGGCTGAATAGGCTGAGGCTTTTTTCACTGGATTGTTGGAGGCTGAGGGATGACCTTATAGAGGTTTATAGAATCATGAGTGGCATTGATAAGGTGAATAGCCAAGGTATTTTCCCTTAGGATGGGGGAAGTCCTGGAATCCCTTCCCTAATGGAATTATGGGTCAGCCTACCACAGGGCATTTGCAGTGGTTCAAGAAGGTAGCTCACCACCCCCTTCTCAAGGGTAACAAGGGACGGGCAATGAACACTGGCCAGCCAGCGACACCCACATTTCACAAATGAATAAATTTTAAAAAGTCCAGAACTAGAGGTCAGACATTTAAGGTGAGAGGGGAAAGATTTAAAAAGGACCTGAAAGGTAACTTTTACACGCAGAGGGATGTGCTAACAGTTCCCTTGTACCATGTCAAAATGAAGATCAGTCATTAGTATTGCCAGTTAATTGGTCATTGAGGACACCACCACAGCTGGTGTTGCCCAGCAAAGATTGCTGCATAACCTACAGAGGGGAGCATTCCCTTCTGGCCTATACAACTGAGGCTGCCACTCATGCCCTGACTCCTAATAGTTACCAAAATAGTTCTAAGTAAGCTTTTTGAAAGGAATGGGGGTTTTATTGAAAGATTCTTTATTCAGTTAGTATAAACAATGCAAGTTTTGTCAAGTGACATGGTTGTAATGGAGCTTGTTTTGTTGAGGGCCTAACAGTATCCTGTAGCAACCACATAAATGAAGGAACTCCACAAATGGCATCTATTGACTGTGAAGAAAACCTCTTGCATTTCATGAACTATAGTCAAAGCCAAACAGGAAACTTGTTTCCAATTATTTAAAAATAGGTTGCCTTATTTGGGGAGCCTATTCTGCTATTTTTTTCCATTATGTCTCCAGTTGTCTCTCAGTGTAATTTTTATTATTTTAAAAGCATAAGAGTTCCCTCTGTTCCCATCCCCACATCCAGTCCAAATATTAAATATAAACTTAGTTAAAATAATTGTCTTCTTGCTTCTTGAGCCAGAAACTCAACTCTCACTGCAGACTTGAACACGAAATCTAGGCTGCGGTGCTGACAAAATGCTGAACTGCCAAAGGTATCCTTTATTGACGATGCATTAAACTAAAGCCCTGTTTATCTTTTTAATGGTTCAAGTGATAATTAAGTATAGCAGAACACTAGTTTGCCCAAGTTCTTTTCCACAAAAAGCTCTGAATAGAAGTTAAAGCATTGAGAATATAATTCTTTTTACTTTGATTCATCCGTGGAATGTCAGTATCACTGCCAAGTGTTTGTTGCCCATTCCTAGTTGCCCTTCAATGCAGAGGCTGATTGGCATGAGTGGCCATTTTACAGGGGTGCTCAGAGTGCCACCCACCTTGCCATGTGTCTGAAGCTGCTTGTAGGCCCGACCAGATAATGAAGTCACATTTTTGTTTCCCTCAAACAATAACAAGCCATATGGGTTTTACTGCAAACGATGGTTTCATGATTACTTTTCTTTATTATTCACTTCTGGGATATGGGCGTTGCTGGCTGGGCCATTTATTGCTTGTCCCTGGTTACTCTGGAGAAGACGGAGGTGAGCTGCCTTCTTGCACCATGTACTGTGGGTTGACCCACAATGCTGTCAGGGAAGGAGTTCCAGGATTTTGACCCAGCAGCACCTGAAGAAATGGCAGTATATTTGCAAGTTAGGATGGTGAGTGGCTCAGAAAGGAACTTGCAGACGGTGGCGTTCCCATGTACTTGCTGCCTTTGTCTTTCTAGGGGATAGTGGATGTGGGTTTGGAAGGTACTGTCTATGGGGCCATAGAGAATTTTTACAGTGCATCTTGTAGATAGTACACACTGTGCATCAGTGGTGGAGAGAGTGCATGATTGTGGGTATGTGCCAGTCAAGTAGGCTGCTTTGTCCTACGTGGTGTCAAGCTTCTTGTTATTGGAGCTACACCATCTGGGAAAGTGAGGAGCATTCCATCGCACTCCTGTCTTGTGCCTTGTAGCTGTTGGACAGGTTTTGGGGAGTTAGGAAATAAGTTATTTGCTGCAGTATTCTTAGCTCTGACCTGCTGTTGTAGCCCCGTGTTTATATGATGAGTCCAGTTCTGTTTTTGGTCAATAGTGCTGATAGTGGGGGATTCAGTGATGGTAACATCATTGAATGTCAAGAGTCAATAGTTAGATTCTGTCTTATTGGAGATGTTCATTGCCTGGCATTTGTGTGGTACAAATGGTACTTGCCATTTGTGGATATTTTCTGGGGCTTGCTGCATTTTGACATGGACTACTTCAGTTACTGAGACTTTTTTTTTAATTCTAGATTATTAAATTTCATTTAAGTTCCACCAGCTGCCATCATAGGATTTGAATCCATGTCCCCAACATATTAACTGGGCCTCTGAATTACTGAACCAATGCCATGACTGCTACACCACCATCCAATGTAGAAAGCAATTTTTTCAAGTTACTGGCTATGGCCAAATCTCCCCCTCCACCCAGACTGTCTGGTGCGTGGTCTGTCCCTGAGCGGCTGTTGATCTTTGTCTGAAAAAGAGGAAAATAGATTTGTTTGTAAGCATGCTCTTCTTCGGAGCTCCTAAGGATGAAGGGCATGTCTTACGAGGTGTGGTTGAGGACTCTGGGCCTGTACATGATAGAGTTTAGAAGGATGAGAGGGAATCTCATTGAAGTTTACAGAATACTGAGAGGCCTAGATGGAGTGGACATGGAAAAGTTGATTCCACTAAAAGAGAGACTAGGACCTGAGGGCACAGCCTCAGAATGAAGGGATGACCGTTTTGAACGAAGTTGAGGAAATTTTTTTTCACCAGAGGGCAGTGAATCTGTGGAACTCATTACTGCAGAGGGCTGCAGAGGCAAAGTTGTTGAGTGTATTTAAGACGAGATAGATTCTTAATTAGTAAGGGGATTAAAGGTTACAAGGAGGAGACAAGAGAATGGAGTTGTAAACATATTAGCTATGATCAAATGATGGAGCAGACTGAATGGGCTGAATTTCTTAATTCTGTTCCTATATTTTATGGTCTAATGCTCGGATCTGTTCAGTTCAGCACCAGAATCCAATCCCAATTCTTCCCCGAGTTCCCAATCCATTAGAGAACACCTGCACCTCTCCCTTCAAGTCCAAAATAATTGAAGTCAAAGGAATAAAAGAATCACATGACTATCAGACTTCCTGCCTTCCTTAATCTAGCCTTGAAGAAGGGCCAAGGCCTATGGGAAATTCTTAACCACGATCAGAAAGGATGGGGGCGAGATGAGAGAAACTGTAAACACGAGCAGCCAATGACATCAGACTTGAGTCTAAGAGGTGAATCAATGATGAGAGGAAAGGGAGTTGAATGGGTCTGCAGTTTCCAAATTTCTGGAAAAGAAATTGTAATTAGAAAGTGATGCAAGCCCTGTGAGATTTCAGAGTAGAATGTGGATTAGATAGGGCAGTATATTTTCAAACTTTCTTTGGCACCTTAATCACATTGTCTTGAAATATTACACACACAAGAATAACATTGACTGGACTCTACCATATTTGCAAGTTCAGAAACTTGATGGACTGAGCCAGGAGCATAAACAAAATAGAGAGACCAGAAACGATCAGTCTGTCCATGCATTTCCTTTCCAGTCATGTAATTTGAGCAGTTCTTGAATAGAGCCTGCTCGTGATAGTTGGAAACCAATGTGTCTCAGTCCGGTGTTTGAAGCCGTGCTGAGTCCCTCAAATACAGCTGCTCTCAGACCCTGATGTGGGTGGACTTCAGCTGAGCCACTAGGAATTTTGCAACCATGGTCCAGAAATTTGAGCTGGAGTCCAGCTTCCCAGATTGCTAAAAGAATGCGTGGGCTGGATGTCAACTGCATGACTTTCTTTACCCCCAAAGATTTTAAAAAGCGATATTTGAAAGGTAGGTAGGAGAAAACAAAATCTGTACTAAAAATAGATTGCACTGGCTATTAAAGGTTTGACATTGAATCTTTCCCAAAAATGTATGATAGCCTTTTGCTTTCAGATGTCAATTGCGCTAACTTCAGATTTTTTTCAAAAAGGAAGTTGACTCTCGAGCTATTTATAATTACCATATGCAAAACTTGCTTTTGTTTAGAAACAGTACAATAGCTATTGGCACTAGTGCAGATTTATCGAGCACACTGACGACTGCAAGTTCAACTGTTGCTTGTTTCAAAATCCTTTGGCTGCTTGAGCAGTCACTTGGTTTGGTGTTTCTTGTTTATTTGTGCCCCCCTCAGAGAGTGCTTCATCCTGACTGCCTGCTTTCACCTTACAGATTAGCCGAGAAAGCTGGTATCCTGATCCCACGCATGGCCAATCAAAGCAGAGTGCCAATGCAGCCGGTGAGTAAAGGAGTTTGAGTGGTATGATGTGTTGTGCTTTGGAATCTGTTCTGCTAATGGTAACTCCACCAAAACCCTAAAGAATTGTAACAATGAATTAATGGGTCAGCATGCTGAGATATCAAAGTTAATTAACATCTCCAAAACATTTTTAAAAGTTTTCAGATGATCAAAGTGAAATTACCTTTGTCAACTCTGCTTCCGATTCCCAAACCTAAGTGTCGTAAGCAATGTTTGAGATTGCTCATTTCTAAAGCTAATGATTCTTTATTGTTGAATGTTCAGACCAGGATTTAAAATTCAAATGTAATTCAAAAAACTGGTGCAATAGGCTGTAGAGATTGGAACCAGGTGGATCTTATTGACTGAGATCGTTGGGGCTGTTAACCTGGGCCAATCAGAAAGCCCTGAGTGACAGACATAAACAGGAGATTCAGAATCCCCTCACTTCAGGGACTGACTCCGAGCTGGCTGGCCACAGCCTGTGTACTGTGCACAAGTAAATAAAAGATGACTTGGTGATGGGATACCGGCCCCTGTGCAGTTATTTCATAGGGCATGTTGATGCTTTCCTTGTTGGATGGAAAAGCTCCACAATTTATCTCCCTTTACATTGTTCAACACCCCACCACCACCCCACAAATTAAAAGTGTAAAATCCACTTGGGGTGCACTTCAGATTGCGGGCAATCCGGGAAACACACAAATCTCTTAAAATAGTTACTGCCACTATGATGGCAACTACTTCTAATTAAAATGCGTATAGGAGGAAGAGCATTTGGCCTCTTGGACTTTTTTTCCAAGGTTAACAAATGGAAAAACTTCCTGCTACTGATACCATATCTAGGTGGAAATGTTATTCAGTTTGCATCTACAACGTGGTTCAAACCCGATCATCCCTTTACTACGCCATTGGCACAACTTCCATTTCTCATGCTGGCCTTTGTCTCTCTGAAGATAATTGTTTGGCACCTTTTTTTGGGGGGATGGTGTGGGTTCAGGCCTACGTCCAAGAAGCCTGATCTGAAAACCACTCCACCTCATTTCAAGTGATATTTATTGAGAGTTGACTTTCAATCTGAGCTTGGGTCGAATCCATTATTGCAGCAAACGATTGTGTTCAACATAGCAGTTGTTACCCTAATCTCACATGTGGAATGATCTCATGAGTAGTTACTTCACAACTTTCTGACTGTACTTTGTACTGGGTCCAAGATTTTTTTAATGCTGGTTAGAACACGCATAACACGTCATGTGATTTCAATTCTCTTTCCATTAGCCAAGCCATGGAAAAAGCTCACTGTTACATACCTGAATAGTGGAAGTAGATAATTTGTTGAAATCCATTCTGCTTTTGGATCTGCTTGCTTACCTGGAAGGTTTTCTGAACCAACACTTAGTGCTGGTTTCATACACTTAATGACTCAAGCATATGCTGCACAGCATATATAATTATATGTAATCACTGTTAAATATATATGCACTCTTGGTAAATTATTATATACATTTATTGTGGCTTCAGCAGCAAAAGCAGCCAAACTCCTTTGACAACCATGACGATAGCACAAAAATTAATTCAGACCAATTTTGACTGTTTTGCGAATTAGCTCAGTTGAGCCCTTTTTAAACCTTGTAGAGTTCAGAAAATAATTCAGTCAAGTCAATCCAACACTCTTTTGTAGTTTGTGGTTAACTGATTACAATATTCCTGTTACATAGTATTGTGAGTTGGAAGAGAAGGACCAGGAAATTGACAGCAATTAGAGAATTCAGTTTGCTCAATTAACAATAGATCCTCTGTACTGCAGAAACAGAACACACATCTGGGACCTTACCAGTAATTTGGACTGTACAACGCTTGGACTGGGACTGTTTAGGATAA
>NC_063364.1:27366790-27391790 GCF_021869965.1 Rhincodon typus | reverse complement strand
TTTGTGGGATGTGGGTGTCGCTGGCTGGCCAGCATTTCTTGCCCGTCCCTACTTGCCCTTGAAAAGGTGGTGGTGAGCTGCCACCTTGAACCGCTGCAGTCCACCTTAGGGAGGGAAATTGTTCACTCCGTTGTCAATGTGATGATCTCTCTTTTTAAATGTCATAGAATCATCGAGTAGTATCGTGAGTAAGCAGCTCTTTGACCCATCATGTCCACAGTAGTCATCAAATATCTATCCGCTCTAATCCCATTTTCCCTTCATCCATAGCATTGAATGCTATGGTGTTTCAAGTGCTGTAATGTTAGATTGGGAATCAGAGTTATAACCTTCTGCCTCAGGCAATGAACTGTGCCATAGCTGACAGCTAAACTCCAACCCTCATGAAGTTCATTCTCCTGTCCCTTAGTTTTCACTTCCCTACTTTCAAACTTGTCTTTCATCTCATTGTTATTTGTGACTTTGCTACTGTAAGCTGCTCCACTAACCTATCCAATAATGGACATTACACTTCAAAGGTGAACAAGGTGACTTGAGATATGCTTTGATGCTTTACCATAAATTTATGTACGTAGTAGTTTCAATAGTTAGGAAAAGAGTTAAATAAAATAAGACATAACGAGAACAGAGCAGGAAGATTTTAAGGTTTTTTATCTTTATTCATTCATGGGATGAGGGTGTCACTGGCTAGGCAGCATTTATTGCCCATCCCTAATTGCCCAGAGGCAGTTAAGTGTCAACCATTTTGTGGTAGGTCTGGAGTCACATGTAGGCCAGACCAGCTAAGGATGGCAGTTTCCTTCCCTAAAGGACATCAGTGAGCCAGATGGGTTTTTCCGACAATCGACAATAGATTCACGGTCATCATTAGACTCTTAATTCCAGATATTTATTGAATTCAAATTCCACCAGCTGCCATGGCGGGATTCAAACCCGGGTCCCCAGAACATTACTTGGGTCTCTGGATTAACAGTCCAGTGATAATACCACTAGACCATCGCCTCCCCTCTTTATGTTTTATTTAGGTTTAAAGTTGTTTATGTTCTTTTTGAGCTAGTGTTCTGGTCATACAGCTATCGATTTGAGAAGCTTTATTGTACTTTGAGTATCATAGAGGTGTTGGGGGGTTGGATTTCACGTACTCGTAGGTACAGTATTTGAAAATCATGCAGCCTGTGTTTTAAGTTTTGTAATTTACCTAAAAGGCCAATCTGATTAAAGGTAAATGTACTTGATCAGTTGGCCTCATGAGCTTACTTGTTTATGCATGAATCCCAAGGAGTGAGTGGTTGCAGATCGTTTGACTGTAACTCTAAAAGTAGGACCCATCCTGTAGTTCACAACCTCGCAACACTCAAGCAAATGACAATGGTTGCTTTTCTTCTGAATATTTCAGAATAATTTACTTCTAAAGAAAATTCATTGTTATTGGCTTCCCCTTGATTTGAGGATGATCTCAGTATAGGGTCACAGATTTATGCCATGCGCCTTCATATGACTGAAAGGGCCAATTCTCAACCAGAATATCTTTAGGTAGATAATGAGAAACACTGGTATTTCCTCGAAGACCAAGTTTGACTGCAATAAATGCAGCTGCAAGACTTTGAATATTCATGGCCAACTAGGAATGCATTTCTGCATTGGAAAGAATGGGTTCATACAATCATAGAATCCCTACAGCGTGGAAATCGACCCTCTGAAGAGCATACCATCCAGACCCATTCCCCTACCCCTGCATTTCCCAATGGCTAACCCACCTAACCTAAACATCCCTGGGCACTGTGGGCAGTTTAGCATTGCCAATCCACCTACCCTGCACATCTTTGGACTGTTGGAAGAAACCAGAGCACCCGGAGGAAATCCACACAGACACGGGGAGAATGTGCAAACTCCACACAGACAGTCGCCTGAGGATGGAATTGAACCTGGGTCCCTGGCGCTGTGAGGCAGCAGTGCTAACCACTGTACCACCCCAAGTGCCCTGTGCCTGTAGCAAATAGCAGAGGATGGTCTTGATGCATCAACCTTTGGATTATGGGCCATGCACACTCCTGGTGTGTTACTCTGCTTGGGTTGACATGTTGACAGAGAGAAAAAAAAAGGTCTCCGACTTGTCTTGCAAAAAAGGAAATCTAGTTCTTTCAGGTGAAATCTAGTTCTACAGCAGATGTATGAAATTTTTGACTGTAAATTTTAATGTAGAGTTACTAAGGGATTTGAAGAGAAGCACGGTGCAGATCACGAAACCAAAAAAAGTGTGTTTGTTGTTTGCTTTTCCTTATCTGTTTTAGTCTGGCAGGGTTGTATTTATTCTTGGAGCTGCTTGTCCAGCTAGGAGGTACGTTCTGCTGAGTTTTGTAAACTATAGGGAAGGAAATTTGAGCTCCTAATGCCCCCTGCTCAATCTGACATATGCACAGCTCAAGTTTCGCAGTGTGATTCTCTTGGTTCACTCCTATCCTTTAGAATGCTATCTTAATTGGGTGTTTACTCGACACTTTTCATGGACTCATTAATAAGTTAATGAATTGAATAGCATCACTGACAATTTAAATGCTCAACCTCCAGATTTTTCTTTCAGCACAGTACTCGTCATATGCAGTATGCTGCTATAGTTGACCTTCCTCTTTAAGACAGTAATGTCATTCCAAAGCTTCTGCTTTCCTTAGAAAAATAGCCTTTTCTGAACTTAAGCATCAACTACCACTGGGCTCTTTCAATTCACAGAAAATGACATAACTCATTTTCTAATGCCAAAATTCGAGCCATTCTATTGAGGCTTGTTGTGTTGCACTTCCCCCACTGGATTGTAGGCTAACACCTAGATCAGCTAGCTGACTGTTCCCTGTGTGGAAGTTACTTTAAACTCTTGGTGGGGGAGAAAGACAGACCCTGTCTGGCTGTCATTGTTCAACAACTGAATGTGCACTTTCTAGCGTGGGCCAACTCACTTTGAAGCATTTCCTTTTGCCAACCCTGGCAGGTACGTGGAAATCATACCTAGGGGTACTTGGCCACAGAGCCAATACAAAAGTCACTTCCTCTAGGTAGTAACCAGTAAGCTTTAGAAGATTTGCATCATCGAGCAAACATAATTTAGCAACCACGTCATCGCTGAACTGCATTGTGGACTTCGTTAGTTCTCAGATTTTTTTTGAAGGAAACTTCCAAGTTCCTGTTAATGCTGATATTCTTAGTCATGCATCATGCACATTGATCACCCACGCCCTGCCAGAGAACGCTATCACAAATGCAAAAGTATGTGACTATCTGAAATTAAAAGACTTCACGCGCACATTCAACTACTAAAAAGGTTGCTTTCACACAGATATGAATTGCAATGAGAAAGTGCCTTTATGGAGTATTGTATCCCGAGGTTCTTCACAGCAGCATTACAAAATAGAAATTTGATACTGAGCCACACAAGCTATAAGGTCCGGGACCAAAAGCTTGATCAAAGAGGAAGTATTCAAGGATCATTTAAAGGAGTTAAGTGAGATGGAGAGATCTGGGGACCAAATTCTGGAATTTAAGACCGAGGCTGGTACAATGTACTCACCAATGGCAGAGAAATTAAAATTGGAGGTGTTGTAATTGGAGGAACACTGAGAGCTTGGAGGGTAATGAGGCTGTAATCATTAATGATGAGGAAAGATACAGTTCCACAAATGGATTTGAAAGCTAATATGAAAACTAAGCTCTTTCTTAAATGACTCCAGAGAGGCCAGTATCCTGCCACCAAGTCACCCTTTGTTTACACGTGGAGAGCCCTTGACGCAGAGCCAGCTCGTGGAGTAAACATGGTGTCTGACACTCCTGTTTATGTCTGTCGGCCATAGCTCCCTGACTGGACCAGGTTAACAGCCCCAATCAGCGAAGTTATATTCTATGAGGTCCACCTGGCTGACCTCGTTACAATCACCACACTTTGTTAAACAGGAACCAGTGTGGATGTGAAAGAAGTGATGCAAGGTGGGGACAGCAGCAGTTAGGTTTTGAATGGCCTTGTGTTTACAGAGTTGGAGTTTGACTGGGTGTATGTTAGAAAAGCCAGGTCCAGAAGTAACGAAAGCATAAATGAGGATTTTGGCTGCTGAGGAGTTGAGCCAGAATCTGAGTCAGGTGATGCTGCAGAGATGGAAATGGTGGTCTTCCAAGGGATGAATTCCTGGATTCATTTGTCACTTTGTGTTGTGCTTGCTGGGGATGGGAGGGAGTGGTATGGAGCAAAACAACAATTTACGATTATATAGTGTCTTTAATCTTCCCAAGTGCTGTACAAAGGAGGGGGAGGTTTAATGAAAATAAACTTGTTTTTCCAAAGATAATACTTTGGACAGATCTGCAAGGTGAATATGAGGAAGAATGTTTTATATGTAGGAAGTGATAGTGAACTGGAAAACTGCCTCACAAGAATGGGAAACGTGGAAATAATCAATGAGTTCAGAAAGAACTTGACTGGGTGCTTGAAAGAAATAAACTGACAGGGCTACAGGGATCAAGTGGGAGGAAGAGACTGACTGGACTGTTCCACCAGGACTGGCATGGCCCTGTGCTGTTTATGATTCTATTATGATATTCCATGGTGCAAGAGTTAAATAAAGAACTTAAAGGTTGGTTTCCAAGAAGGCTTTAAAAACCAGCCAGTCTTTGTCTTGAAGGCTAGTTTAATAGGGTGCTGGGGATACCAGTTCCCAACATGCAAGCTGCATTTATCTTATAATGAGTCATTGAATAGGAGGAGACAGCATTGGTATGAGTAGTCACCTATTTAACTGGAACTGTATATTCTCTCCTGTGTTTTAGGGGAAGAAAAATGGGCGGCATGGTGGCTCAGTGGTTAATACTGCTGCCTCATAGCACCAGTATCCTGGGTTCAGCTCCAGCCTTGGGTGACTCTGTGTAGTTTGCACATTCTCCCTGTGTCTGCGTGGATTTCCACAGTCCAAAGGTGTGCCGTTTAGATGGATTGGCCATGGGAAATCGCCTATGGTGTCCAGGGATGCTTAGGTTTTGTGGAAAAGCAATGAGAAATGTGAGGTTACAGGGACAGGGTAGGGGTTGGACCTGGGACTTCAGAGGGTCAGTGTGGACTTGATGGGCTGAATGGCCTGCTTCCACACTGTAGGAATTCTATGATTCTAATCAGAGGTAAATTTGCTATAGGCACCAAGACTAAGTCTTAGTGCCGTCTACATGGACCACTCTGGAAAGTTTACCTTTCAAGTTGTCACCAAATACCTGACAACATAGGTAAGGAACCAACAGGAGTAACTTGGTACAAGAGTGATACCTTTAAACGTTGGTCAAGTTTCCCCAAGGTTTGCTGAGAGCAGTAAGCTTTTCAAATGTTAATGATGCGTCCAGTATCCTAGTGCCAACAAGTAACACTTTGTGCGTGCATTAACATCTTTAATTTATTGCAGTCGTTTGAAAATGTTGGCAACTGCCCATAAAGTGGGAGGATCATGGCGTTTGAAAGGTGCCTGACCAAGTCTCAAAGCATCTTAATGTCTTTCATCTGCAGCAAACAGCAATTAACATTGCATTTCTAAAAATAATTTGAGTTACTGGACCAAAATTATACACATAGATTAAAAGCATAGGCAGCTGGCTGATTAATGCCTTTCTAGTGTTTGTTGAATAATGGGAAACCGTGTGAATATAAGTGGCTAGCTGTTCTGAGAATATACATGTCTTGTACAAAGATTAACTGCAGCTATCAAACTGAGGCCTGCCACTTCCTTTGGAACTAGATGAGCTAGTTTGCTTTTCCTGAACAGATCTGTGCAGAATTTGAGCAATACTTGCATCAGGCTGAAATAATGAATGCCAGTGACTTTGCTTTAAGCTTACTTAATACGCATGAGCAACGTACAAGTCAGCACTTTGAAAGAGATGGAAAGACTCTGTGACTGTGGGTGGAGTTACTAATGTCTTATTTGAGTGCTATTGGAAAATTTTGTCTTGACATAAATTAATGGAAGGCAAATAAACAGACAGGTTAAATGGGAAAGTTTTATGTGGGTCATTTGGACCAAGTTCCATAAAAGGGTGTAGATTCAGAATAAATAGCTGTGTCTTGCTGTCATGTTGTAATAAAGGAAGTAGACATATGCTGTGTGCATGATGCACTGATATTTAATTTTGAAATTTGTACTTTAGTAATCAATGACTGGAAAATATCTCAATGCTTTATTAATGCTATTTGTGAACATGGAACCAACTGAGAATTGTAGCTGTCTGGTTTATTGACGTCAAAGCTAAATTGTGAATCTCTAAAGTTTATTGGATCACGTAACTACCACTGATTATAGTTTGAAAAGGCTGGGAGGAGGCCATTTGGCCCAGTGTGTCTGTGCTGACTTTGATAAAACTAGTAGTTTTGTCATGTTCTCTCCGCAAAGATCTGTATTTCTGTTTCTCAAATAATAATTTAATCCCTTTTTTGAAGCTATCATGGATTTTACTTCAATCACTCTTCATTTGGCAAGAATGTCATGTTCCAAGTCCTCAGCTTGTTTAAAGAAAATCTCCCAAGTTCCTTCCTGCATTCTGTTAACGAGAATCTTAAAATGTATGAATTGGCCCTGATTTACAGCATCCGCGGTTCTTTCGTTTTTTTATGAATTGGCCCACCCAGTCCAGGAGGGTTTCCCTATTTATCTCGTTAAAACTCATTCAAATTGTGAACATCTACATCTTCTCTGCACTGATGGCAGCACGGTGGCTCAGTGGTCTGCTCTGCTGCCCCATGGCGCCAGTGACCCGGCTTCAATTCTAGCTTCGGTCTGTGTGGAGTTTGCACATTCTCCCTGTATCTGCGCGGGTTTCCTCCAGGGGCTCTGGTTTCTTCCCACAATCCAAAAATGTGCAGGATAGGTTGGATTGGCCATGCTAAATTTCCCATAGTGTGTAGGTTAGGTGGATTAGCCATGGGAAATGCATGGTTACAGGGACATGGTCGGGGGGTGGTGAGCTTCGCTGGGATGCTGTTCGGAGAGTTGGCGTGGACTTATTGGGCCGATTGGCCAGTTCCAACACTGTAATGATTCTTTGGTTCTATGATGAAAAGTGCACTAGGTTTTCAAAATTGAAGTCCTTTATACAAAGCAACATCCTGACATTCCAAAGACTTGACATCTTTCCAAAGGTCAGGTGCCCAAAATGGCCTGAGTGTGACTTTAATGATCAAGGTATTTATGTTTTCTTTTCCGTTCCTTTCCCACCAAGTCAAACTACATGGAGAACCACCGCACCACTGCCCCACCGCCCCCCTCCCCCATTCCCTGCAGCTACAATGCTAAACTCGCATCTATAATCTAATTTCTCTAAGTTTCGTAATGCACTCCTGGTTTTGCAATGACTTCTTCCTGCACCATAACAATTCTGTAACGTTATCCTTGTCCTTTTCCTTGAGACTTAAGGGAGCTTGAAGGGCGGCATGGAGGCTCAGTGGTTAGCACTGCTGCCTCCTCACAGCGCCAGGGACTCTGGTTCGATTCTAGCCTCAGGCAACTGTCTGTATGGGGTTTGCATGTGTCTCCAGGTGCTCCAGTCTCCTTCCACAATCCAAAGATGTGTAGGTTATGTGGATTGGCCATGGGAAGTGCAGGGATGGGGTAGTAGGGTGTGAAACTGGTGGGATGCTGTTCAACGGGTCGGCGTGGACACGATGGGCTGAATGGCCAGTTCCCACACTGTAGGGATTCTCCAATTCTGTGATTACCTGCTGACCTTCTGATGCCATATGCACTAAATTGGTGGCACCTTTGCCTTTGAATCATCAGAGATGATTGAGAGGAGATTTGATAGAGGTGTACAAAATCAGGAAGGTCTGGACAGGGTAAACAGGAAGCAACTCTTCCCAAGGATTGAGGACCAGAGGACATTCTATGGGGGAGGGGTAGGTTCTAAACACAGAATGTGGTTAGGATCTGGAATTGCTGCCTCAGAGTGTGGAGGAGGCAGATTCAACCATAACCTTCTAGACAGAATTAGATCATGATCTAAAGAGGAACGATTTTCAGAGCTCCAGGGAAAAGGCAGTGCCTTGACATTGGTTGAATGACTTTTTCAGGAAGCCAGTACAAACATAAGAAAATCTGCCTCAACATAAACCAAGATTTTCTCAAATTTGTATCTGTACTGTAAGTATTGATTCTGAGCTCATTAATGATTCCAAATTTAAAGCACTATTAAAGTAGGTAAAACTATGTTAAGGAAGAGGCAATAATTCATGATATTTGGTGAGATTGGGAAAATCCTTTGCTCCATTTTTTGAATGGGTCTCTCCTTGGCTATGCTGTTCCTAACAAAACCATGTCATCATCCTTACCTCAAGATCCCACTTGGATCCCCAGGCTTTGCAAACTACTGCCCCATTTCTGATTTGCTTTTCCTCTCCAAAGACTCTGAATGTGTTGTCACAACCCAATTTCGTGCCTATCTTTATCGCCCATCCACATTTGAGTCTCTAAATCTGGTTTCTGTCCGTGCCTCAGGACAGAAGCAGCGTTAGCCAAGGTCTTAAATGTTAGATAAATCATTCTGCCTTAACACTGTGCCTGGCTTGGTTCTCATCTACTCAAAATAGTCCCGTCAGTACGCATCTTCACCAGTGCTTCATTCAAGTGCTGAAAATGCTTTCTTTCAACAAGCCGAGTTCGGGAGCAGGAAGATCTGAATTAATACTGCTGGGTGCTTTTCATGGGTTAAGTGGACATAATCTGAAAATATTACATGCCCACTAATATACTTTTACTGACATCCTAGTGACTACATTACCTCTATTAGAGATAAATGAGAGAATAGATTTTGCGTACCAAACTGCGAAAGGGCCGGTGGAAACACTGATTTGAATTCTTTTTCAGTTTCTACATTAAAATAATAAACAATTAAAATTGGTTTGTTACCTTGAACAATTCATCTACTGTTAAAATCTAATCAGAGAATGCTTTGATCTGTCTCCGGGCTTGAATTCTCAATCTACTCTCTTGTTCTTCACAATGAATGCCAATTACCAGCTGGTGATTAAATCATTGCCATTAATCTGCATGCAGCCCTGCACTACGTACACCTTGCTGCTTGGCTTTTTGCTTCATTTGTTGTGGAAGAGCTGTAGGCAGATGTCAAATGAACCTGTGATTTGGTTCCTTTCAGTGAAATGCATGCTATAATTCTGCTGTTAACAGAACCTGGACGCCCCAGGCCCAAGAAGAGAATCTCCTTTTCCTTGAGCATTTCTCCACTCCTTCCTAAGCCTAAAACTGTCTTTTCTCTTGGTTCTTCCTCAAGTGATGATGAATTTGATAGTAAGTAAACCTTGGAATTAAATATCTATCTTGTTGTAATTTGTTCTTTTAATGTTTACTTCAACAGTATTCCAGCAGGACTGAGGTCAAAATTTGGCAAAAAGCAGGCATAATAATGGGACCATAAACTCCCAAGTCGCTGGTTCTACATGGTTACATTTCAGGAGTTGTCTGAATATTGATATGTGTATGATTGAAATTTGTCAAGTCATAAACTGCAAGTCAATTATTTGTAAAGTCATATACTGCTTTCAGCAGGTTATTGTGTAGAATTGCTTTCTCTGTTTTATTTTGCTACAAAGTACAGTCAGAACTCCAGCTCACTGTAAGGCTGGAAGATTCTTTCAGTGTTATATTGCAAAATGACATGCACGTTCTTCATAAATGGTTTGCTATGTGCTTGCTTGTGGCCCACCTAGAAAACATGGCATAAGAAACACCCTGCTGAAATATTCCACTGCATTCCAATTCAGTGGTATTTATTGGAAAGTTTCATTATTCAAGGTCCTTCTCTTTCAAGTGTTAAACTGGAAAAAATGTCTAATACCCAAACTGTGTTTAAGCTGCCAGGTTCTAGTTATCCTTGAGTGATTAAAGTCTCTGGTGATCTCAAGTTTGGTTTACTACCAATCGGGAATACGACATTCAGATGAGCATTTTACTGTGCACGAACAGAAACCAGATCAGGTTGTCTACAGTTTTTTTCATTACATCTTCAAACGTAAAATGATCTGGTTTCCAAACGAAGCTTTTTTTAAAAAAATGGTATAAATAGGCCAAAAAGGAATCTTTTTCATCGTAAACCATGATTTTTTTCAAAATCAGTACTGAGAATATTGTTTCTGACTTCATTACTGCCTCTATGGCTTGGATTTTAATACCTGATTGAAAGAAGAGAATTAAAATGGTGCCACACTATGAAGATGCTTGATATTATCTTGTTTGTATTTCATTATTCTGACCCAAGTAAAATTGGCTCGAAGTTACCATGGTCTTTACCAGACTGTAGGGCTCCTCTGTGTCATTAGAGAGAAATGATTAGTGGTGGTTTAATCTGAGGGCCAGCACACCTCAGGTGAGGGGAGAGATTCAGAAGGAGAGTCCTTCATGGTAACCTCATCTGGTGTGGGAATTGAACCCATGCTGTGGGCATCACACTGCTTTGCAAACTAGCTGTCCAGCCAACTGAGCTAACCAACCTGCCCCCACTCCTGGGCTCGGAAGATGGAGATATTTGTCCAGTAGCAGTACTACCTTTCTCTGTATAGAAACCCCTGCTAGAAAATGTGTGTAAATATTTAGTCATGATGGGTTGAGTTCAGCTGTGAAGGTTTCCATAGTTGGAGAGATTGTCTCGGCTAACTGGATATTTGAGCAAGAAGTATTAGCATATTCCAGCAAAGAACCATGGGTGAGAGAATAGAGAGCTGGCAGAAAAATGTATCCATATATTTTACAGGCCATTAGATTTTGCTGGCTGCCAAAAATCGTGGATTAAAGTCCTGGAAATATGCCATCTTACATTGCCTGATGTACCAGGGAGATTGTTTTCCAGTAGTCATGTTCCAAATCTTCCCATGGCGATGAATAGTATAAATAGGCCATAAAGAAATCTTGCTCGACATAACCCAAGATTTTCTAAATTTTGTTTCAGTACTGTGAGAGTATTGTTTCTGAGTTCATTACTCAAAAATGGAGTCAACTCAAAAGCTGTTAAATAAGATTAATGAAGAGATAATAATTTGTGATGTTTGGTGAGGCTGGGAAAAGCTGTTGTTCATTTCTGGAATAAGCCATCTGTTTCAGTCAAAGGTCTGCAGATCCACAGGTTGTAGCTCAGTCATGCACAACTGACCTGATCCCCAGTTTGAGTCAATTACTTTGTCTCTGAGTTCCTCTTTCAGAGCAGTAGTCACTCTGAAAGAAGAAACACCAGGTCCCAAGCCTTTGAATGGCATCTACAGGTACCCCCCCCACCAAATATCCGCTGCTGTCATTTTGATTTATGCAGCAGGGCTGTAAACTAAACGAGGCAAGTGTTCTTTGTAGGTGACCATGTAAATTGACGATGCTAATGTTGGTGGTTGAGTTGCTGAAAGTACGGTAAAGTTTGGGAGAGGGGTCAGAGTCTGGGCGTCCAAAGATGCCTTCAAAGGTTGAAGAGCTTGTCGGCCCTGAGAGTGTAGGATTCCACATGAACAAAGACCATTCAGGATCGTGTCTGTGGAATTGTACCCAGCAAAGGATCAGTACCTTTAACGTAGAAATTATTTAGACATGATATCCTGCAAGATGACTCTGTACTGAGAAGAACCTTCTTATGGAAGTTAACACCCAAATTGCACAAAGACGGTTCTCTGTGTTAAATTTCACTCACTCGCTACAATTCTGCCTGGAGCAGAAGCCTGTTAAATGGAAGCTGGTGCTAACATGAAGTGAGGTGGCCTGGAACTCTTCTGGAAAGTCAGCACAGAATGGACGAGCCCTCTGTGTGGACCAGTGGACAGAATAGACCTGTTTGTATCCTGTATTTAGGATGTCACCACACAAAAAGGCAGCAAACGTTGTCCTAATCCTGATGTGCACATGGAAGGGAGTTGTGTGACAATGGAAATTGTTTCAATTTCTATATTAAAACAAAGAACTGCAGATGTTGGAAATCTGAAACAAAGTTGAAAGTTGCTGGAAGAACTCAGCAGGTCTGGCAGCATATGTGAAGAGAAAGCAGAGTTAACCTTTCAAGACCAGTGACTCTTCTTCAGAACTGAGACACTCCACAGATGCTGCCAGACCTCCTGAGTTTCTGCAGCAATTTCTGCTTCCATTTCCGTATTGTTTGTTTCAGCACCAATATTTCAGAGTTTCCTGGATCCTTCCCACAAAATCACAACCAGCAGAGGTGCCCTCAAGTGACCTTCTGCCTCATGACCTCTAGCTGCATCCTTTAGATATGTATGCAGCTCCAAGATTTTAATGGGGCTTTACAAATTCTTAAGAGTGGCAGTATCACTGCTGAGATTACAGATGGTGTTTCATTTGTCTAATATCATACTGACTGAAGTGAAATTGTGAGAAATTATGTGACTTTGGAGCTGAGATGTTAAGTATTTGGTTCACAGTGTACCTATAACTCTTGCCTGAAATTGTATGTGAGCATTTTGTGATATGGGGCTGGTGTTGAACTGTGAGGTCTTCCATACCTGCCTAGGCCCATGCGGGTTACTAAACAATGATGGGCTTTATATACCAACAGAGAGCCAGTGCCTTTGGGCTGGGAGGTGGAACAGCCACTTGCCTGTCCCCTGCAAGGCAAAGCTGTAATGGGTTGGGTGATTACAACTGTACAAACCTACCTTTGGTGTGGTATCATTGTGACTTGGCGGTAACCCAGTCAGAGTTTGTGGGTTCAAATTGTGGGTAGAGATCAGACTGTGGTGTCCCCTACACAAAGAAAAATAGTAGAAAATGTTTATCGTTAAACAGTGAGTTTAACAACTCTCACAGCAGCAGAGTTTGTGAGCATTCTGGTCATAATGCTCAGCCATAGACAGACCAATTCTGATAGACCAATTTCGATTCACCATGAGAACCCTCTCCAGGCTGGACACATGCTTCCAGATCAGTTTAAATGGGTGAATCATCTTTTGAAAGAAAGCTCAAGAAGATAACACAGTTTGATGAAAGTTCAGTTCCTTTGGCAGTTATTGAACATCTACAGATAGACTTCCTTGCTCGATCTGTTTTCCCTTCCTACATCCTGTTTGAAGACTTGATTCACTCTGTCCTTCCTTGTGCTGTTCCTCACCTGTTTGTGACCACCTCCCCCCCCCCCGCCCCCCCCCCACCATGTGACTTCAGCAGTGGCTTGTTTGCAGCCTTCTCAGACATCAAAAGGGGTCAAATTCAATTGTACACTTTGCACAATTCAATACAATTGTATGTTATATGATTATTTATTCACTAACTGCGTATTTTAAACAAAACAAAAAAGAGCAATAAAGTGAAGGTCAAGAACAACAGTCCGATCCACTCCAGTACTATCTGATGAAATAGACCTGTTTAACCACAGGAACGTTACATACATGGGCCAAGAGGTGAGGAGTGTGACTTAAATTTCTGAAGCAGAAAGAGCTAACATTTCTATGTGTCTGCTGTCGCTCCAGGCCACCTCCCGAAATCCCACCCTCTTCCCAAACATGCCACCCTCACCCTGTGTGCAACTTCTAAATAAAACTGTATTCACAAGTAGCCAATCTCCCACTGTGCTGCCCATAGGATATCAAGATTGTGGAGTCTTCAGGTCGTTTAGCAGGTGGGAGATCATTGAATCACAGTACATTTTTAAAGCACATAAATATGTTCGTGTTGTGATCAGCAAGTGAGGGACTTTG
Source organism: Rhincodon typus (assembly GCF_021869965.1). Lineage (NCBI taxonomy): Eukaryota > Metazoa > Chordata > Chondrichthyes > Orectolobiformes > Rhincodontidae > Rhincodon > Rhincodon typus. The sequence goes on along the minus strand of NC_063364.1, from coordinate 27,378,085 downwards.
GGTTAGGGTTATTTTAGACTAGAAATATTGTGTACTGCTGTAAGTTACAGTAAAGGTCACCTTGCCATAGGCTTACCAGATCATTGGGCTGCTCTCTCATAATAGAGAGACAACTGGTGGTGGTTTCACCCGAGGATTTCCACACCTTGGATGAGGAGAGAGATTGAAAAGGAGAGTTCTTCATGCTAACTTCAGTCAGTGCAGGAAATGAACCCATACTGTTGGCGTCATTCTGCATCACAAACCAGCCGAGCAGCTAACTGAGCTAATAATACCCCCTACTGCTATAACACACTTCGCTCTAAAAAAAAATGGAGATCTACGTGAATCTCATTCTGATTTTCTTTGTAGTTTTTTTTTGCTTTAAATGCTTCGAGGAAATCTGTATAAATAACTCACTTTGAGCATGTGAAATTGATTATCAGCTGACTGCTTTGAATGAAGCTATTCCCACTGTCTACAATAATTCCATCACTTTATACCCATCATCTATTAATGTCCTTTGTAGTAATTATGTGTACATTAGGACAAATGTTATTTGTCATTTCAGTATTTGTGTTATTTTTGATTCTTAATAATTAGCAAATGTCTGCACTTCTGAATTAACAAAAATATTAATATTGGAACTTTCCTGTCTAGGTTTAAGATCATCCACCAGCAACTGTCTGGGCCAGAGGTAAGTGACCACAGTTCACTGTTAGTCAGTGGAACTTAATTTTTAAAAAATAATTTATTTGAGCTAGGACCCGGATGCAAATTTGAGCATCTTTTCTACCCCCTACTTTCCTGAACATTTTCAAGTTTGTTGAGTATTCTCAAAGGAAAAAGTCATGTCATTAGAATGATTACACCTCCAAAGTGGGGTCTTCCAGCTCAACATGCCACATCCTGTTTCTGTAAGAGCACCTCATTCCCCTGTCTTTTCCATGCAGCCCTATAAATCTTTTCAGATATTGATATAATGCTCATTTGTAACATGACTAAATCTGCTTCCACCACATGGTCAGTCAACTCCACTCCATGCAAAAACTCTCACAGTCACATGTGTGCACATCTTCCAGTGAGAATTCTTTAATTCTCTCGTAGAATGTAAGCATTGCTGGCAAAGCCAACATTTGCGGCCTATCCCCAGTTCCCTTTGAACTGCAAGGCTTGTTTGGCAATTTCTGAGAACTCTTTAAATGCCAAAGCTGGCTGTGGGTCTATAATCATGTGTAAGCCAGACTGCGTGTGCACTGGCTTTCTTCACCCTGTCTCAACTCAGGACATGGAGACCAAATGAAATGTCTTCAGCTTTTCTACCACCTTACCTGATGTGTATTGCAGATAAAGAATGAACCTGAACCTGAACCTGCTAGTTTCCATGCTTTATACCTGATATTAACAGGGCATTTAGTCTGGCATTGTTTTTAAAGCAAAATCCTTAACTAACCCCTACTTTTCCTGACAGATCCCTTGTTCTCCTCAACCCTGTACACACACTGCCTACTGTTTTTTGCTCATCAGTGAGTCCCTGATTATTTATGAGCGGCTATTTTATATTGTCCTACATTGTGTTCTGACTTGTGTACAAATCGACTTGCAAACAGACTCTGGGACAGAACCTGTTTGTAACCTGGGGACTGCCTTTATTAATTCTTATATCTCCTGCGTCTCATGCATGATTTAATTGCCCATAAAATCATACAGAAGTTCAGAGGACCAAGTCTCTCTCAAAACCTCAACCACATTTTAAATACAAAAGCAAAATTACTGAGAATGCTGGAGATTTGAAATGAAAACACAGTGCTGAGGAAACTCAGCACCTCTGTGGAGAGACAAATAGAGTTAATATTTCAAGTCTAAAATGACTCTTTCTTTGGACTGAAGAGAGGTGGAAAAGTGGTGGGTTTTATATTGTAAAGAGAAAGGCAGGGAGGAGCAAGTGGAGCAGCACGGCGGCTCAGTGGTTAGCACTGCTGCCTCACAGCGCCAGGGTCCCGGGTTCGATTCCACCCTCGGGCGACTGTCTGTGTGGAGTTTGCACGTTCTCCCCGTGTCTGCGTGGATTTCCTCCGGGTGCTCCGGTTTCCTCCCACTGTTCAAAGACATGCAGGCTGGGTGGATTGGCCGTGCTAAATTACCTGTAGTGTTCAGGGGTGCGTAGATTAGGTGGGTTATAGGGGGATGGGTCTGGGTGGGATGCCGTGAGGGCTGGTGTGGACTTGTTGGGCCGAAGGGCCTGTTTCCACACTGTAGGGATTCTATGAATGATAAGTGCAGGTCAGGGTTCGTGGGATAGTCATGCATGAATATGCATAGGCAGCCTATCATTGAAAATGAGTGAGAAAGGGAAGAGAAGTTTCAGAGATGCATCTGGTAAAGGCACGAGAAAGGTGGACATTGGAAGCAAAATTCATGTATTTTCAGTTTTCTGTAGGCTGGGGAATTCTACTTAAAAACAGAGAAAGCAAAATGAAGGATCAAGACAGTTGAATAACAGCAAGGCTGAAATAGTGTATGTGGTTACTCAAGAATTCTGGATGAAATAATCTTTCTGAGATGACACGACATGCTGCCATCTCATCCAGGAGAAGCCTCAACGGCGACAAGAATTGGCCGCAAAAGAAATTAAAGTTGAGATTCAAAACTGAAAGCAGTAAAAATACTCAATGGGTCAGGTCGCACTTTTGGGGAGAGAAACAGAGTCGCCATTTTGAGTCCAAAATGACTCTTGTTCAGAACAAAGTTGTGTGTATGTTGAACATGAAACGTGAAATCTGTTTCTCTATCCAGAGAGGCTGCCAGACCTTCTAAGTCTCTTCAGTAAACAGACGCTCAGCAGGTCCAGCAGCATCTGTGAAGAAAAAAAAAGAGTTAACGTTTCGGGTCTGGTGACGCTTCCTCAGCACTTTGTTTTCATTCCATATCTTAAAAAGTTGTTTATGCCTTAATTGTACAGCATTTCCGAAGAGGATTATAGCCAAGTGCCCCCAAGTCTGACAAGGAAGGATTTGGAAGGGAAAGGCAGCACTAAAGTATCTCGAACTTTCAGCTACCTCAAAAACAAGATGTCAAGTGGAAAACACAAGAACAAGGTATGTACTGATGACATTCTTTACAGCCTTATCCGTACACCAATTATAGGTCAATGATAAAAGTCCTGAGAGAACTGACTTACTAATGTACCCTGTTGTAATGCTTATCCTCACGCCCTACTTCATCACCCCACTCTGCAGGATCAGCCCAGACTACCTCACTTGAGCGAGGTTGCTGAAATCTGTGAAGATTATGGAATGGGGAAAGAACATCTTTAGTTGATGTTTGTTTGTGGGATGTGACTGCCGCTGACAAGGTCCAATTTACTTGCTTTGAGGAGATGGTGGAGCAGATTCTGTTTAATCTACTACAGCATTGCAGTAAGGATATTCCCATTGTGGTGGCAGGAATTTTTAGGATATCAATCCAGAGCTACTGGGGAAATGAGGCTATGTGTCCAAATCAGGATAATGGGATATTTTGAAGGAGAACGTAGAAGTGTCAGTGTTCCCATGATATTAGTGATCTTCTTTATTGTCACTGGCAGGGAACCCAGGGAAAGAAGGTGCAGTTGCAGATGTGAGAAGCTTGTATAAAATTAGTGATAATTTCTGGCGTGTTTCAGACACCAGCCCTGTCGGCCTGCTGTTATATGTCGTGGTTGTATCCACCAGCTCTATCTGAGAAGCTTTAGGTAAATTTATTGCCACCAATCCTTCTTGTTGCCAGTGCCGTCAAGTTACTGATACTGTGTGGGAAAGAATTCAGTCTGGTAGAGGACAGGCTTGGTCTTGGTAGACAGGGGAGGTTTGTTACGTAACACTTATTAGCTAGTTACATCAGATCTGAGTTGCATGAGAGACTCTTCTAAGACCTCAGGCAGGACCTAAGCTTAAATACATGCGTGGCACGGTGGCTCAGTGGTTAGTGCTACTCCCTCACAGTGCAGGGACCCCGGTTCAATTCTAGCCACTAGCAACCATCTGTTTGGTGTTTGCACATTCTGTCTGTGTCTGCATAGATTTCCTCCAGGTGCTCCAGTTTCCTGCCACCATCCAAATTGGATTGGCCGTGCTAGGTTGTCCCATGGTATCCAGGGATGTGCAGGCTAGGTGGGATTAGCCAAGGGAAATGCAGTTTTATGGGGATAGGGTACAGGTTGGGACTGGGTGGGATGCTCACCTGAGGGTCAGTGAGGACATGATGGACCGAATGGCTTGCTTCCACACTACAGGGATTCTATGATTCTATGTTACTGTTACATGCATAGAATCTAGCAGTGAACTGGAACCGTACGAGAACTGGTAACAAAGTGGTTAGCTCCACCCAAGAGCCATCCTTCATACGACAGTGGGCTTATTTTATGAGGTCTGTTTCAGATATTAACTATCTTACACAACAACATCAAAAGTGTAATGACGAGATAATTTATCCTTACCTCCTCAAATCTCAAGTATAAGGGGCCTTGTGTAGCTTTTGTAGGTGAGGGACATCTTTGTTAACTCCTTCAGGGAGCTCTTGCTCACTCTGGGACTTTACGGCAAAGTTTTGAAGTTGCTCATTCGATGGGAGGTGATGCTGTGCTGGACTAGGTTTTGGTGAGGGGGCAGGCCTGTGCTGAAATTCCAGCGAAATTCCAAATGCAGGAGGAGGTCACCAGCAGCAGGTGGGCAGCCAGTAGCGTGTCCCAGAACCCTGGTGATGAGGGAGGGGAATGTATCTGTGTAATGCAGAGATCCTGCACCAGAATTGCAAGGGAGCTTGAAGTGTCAGTGGTTAGCAAAGCGCTGTTTGTATCAGGTATGTGTATTCCTTGTTCAACACAGCGACAAGATGTCGATCATGCTGCAAGCAGCAGATATCGTGTTTCTAGCATTTACCATTTAACTTCAAATATATGACTTTTGTAAATATCAGTCTACTGTAAAATAGGTGATTTTTTTTTTAATTATACAGCCATTTAAATGCTTTAATTTGGGAGGGTATAATGCAAACAAAATATTAGTTTTACAACATGAGCACATAAACCAACATATTTCTTCAAATTATTTGTTTTTAAGGACGGAGTTATATTTGTACTCAGTAACTAAGTTGTTGGTTGCTTTGTGAGTGCAGGATGATCATAATCGTGGAACACTCGTGTAGTCTGGCGTAGTTCTAAAATAGTAATTTTCTATTCAACTTGTTCAGAAATGTTATTTTACACCTCTGGAGCAGGTGGAACCTGAACCAAGGCCTCCTAACTCAGAGATAGGGACAATACCACTGAGCCACAAGAGCCCTCCTGTCACATACATAAAATATATATTTTCCAACCAACCTGATCAGAGATGTTATTACGCACTTCTGGATCAGGTGGAACTTAAATCTAGGCGTCTTGTTTTGGAGCTAGGGTCTCTACTAATGCAGCAAAGGATCCCTCCAGTGCTGTCTTGATTTTATTAATTAACCTACTTTTCTAATCACCCTGTTCAGAAATGTGATTACACACCTCCAGAGCAGTGGGACTTGAACCCGGGTCACCTAGCTCAGAGGTGGGCACAACTTCTACACCACTTGATCCCATTAAAGGCCAGCCCTTCATGGTAACCTGAGCTGATGCAGGAATTGAACCCTTGCGGTTGGCTTTAGTCTGCATTGCAAACCAAGCATCCAACCAACTGAACTAGCCAACCCCTCTGGCCTGGAGATAAATTCATCACTTGAATAGCATTCACCTGCATCCACTTCAACGTTCAGCAGGGAGACTGTAAAGTTTCTCTGAAAGTTTCTCATTCAAGGGACATTAATGATGGGGAACAGATGCTGTCAGCATCATCCACAGAAAGAATAAGATTACAAAAAGAGAGAGTGCAGCATTTTTAAAGGAAATTTAATTGATTATTTGAAATGGTGCAAGATTTTGGACTAGGGAGCAGATTAGTTTTGTATTATTCTTGGATGTGGCTGAATAACTGCTTTCCATGCTATACTTCTCAGTGTTAATCTAGAGCGCTAACCAGGCTGTAGGCTTTTTAAAAGGTGGTTGAATTTTTTCATTCAGACTCTGTCGTTTGGAAGTTTTTCTGGGTTCTGTTTCTTCACAAGATTGTGGATTATTAGCACAGGGGTGATGTCATCTGAAGAAACTTGCGGTCATTAGACTCTCTCAGTTACACTTGCAACTTCAGGAAATACACCAGCTGGTAACTTGATCAATTATTCCCATCCATCCTGCCGATCATCTTCCGTCTGTTCCTGAGAGCACTGGCCCAAATTTGGGTTTCTTTATTCTTTAATGAGATCTGGGTGTTGCTGCCAAGGCCAGCACCTGTTGCCCATCTCTAACGCCCCCTTGAGTTGTCTGGCATTGCTGAGTAGTTACCGACGGCATTTTTGGGTCAACTACATGGCAGTGGATCTGGAGTCACGTGGATGCCAGACTGAGTAAGGTAGACTTCCTTCCCGTACGGACGTGAGTGAGCCAGGTTAGGTTTGATGGTTTGTGATCGCCATTAGTAAAATTAATTTTCAATTTCCACGTAGTCATTAAATTCAAGTTCCACCAGCTGTCATGGTAGGATTTGAGCCCATGTCATTCCATGCCCAACCCCCTCCCTCCCCACCCCACTCCTCTTTCCTTCGCTCCCTCCCTCCCTGTATCACTCTCCCTGCTGTCTTGCTCTCCCTGCTCACCACCCCCCAACCCCCACCCCGTCGCCCTCCTCCTTCCTGCAGTTCCCCTGTGCCTCTAGTTTTTCACTCTTAGGCCTCTATTGACGTGTGAGCCCAGATTGAGTGTCAGCAAGAAATGTGATTGCCGTGGATTTCACATTTGGGTCATGTAGTTGTATTTGCATCATATCCATTCACCCATACTTCCAAAAGTATGGAAAACAGCCAGTTGCAGAATCCCCTCCACCATTTCTCCTCTTCTTCCTGATTTACTTCCCTTCTCTTCCACCCCACTTTTGGTTTCAAAGCATCCATTCATTTGAGCAGCACAATGGCTCAGCGGTTAGCACTGCTGCCTCACAGCACCGGGGACCTGGGTTCAATTCCACCCTCGGGTGACTGTCTGTGTGAAGTTTGTACATTCTCCCTGTGTCTGCGTGGGTTTCCTCCAGATGCTCCGGTTTCCTCCCACAGTCCAAAGATGTGCAGATTAGGATGGGTTGGCTGTGGGAAATGCAGGGTTACAGGGTTAGGGCAGGGGTTTCTGGGTGGGATGCTCTTTGGCATGTTGTTGTGCCGGGCTGAATGGCCTGCTTCCACATTTTAGGGATTCTATGAATAAAACAAAACAAATTGATCATTTATCCATCTGTTATTTATGGGAGCTTACTTTCATTGGATACTTATTGGCACAAAAGGAGGCCATTTGACCCATCAAATCTATTCCTCCTGCATTCTTCTACCCTTCAAATTTATTTTATTCTCAGAACTGTCCATTCAATTATCTTTTATCTTTGGTCTCTCCTTCCAGCACCCTTGCAGGCAGTGAGTACCTGCTTATTATCGCTCAGTGAAGCAGCTCCTCCTCAGATCCTAAAACACATCACTTGCCCAAAACCTTAAATCTGTGTCCACTGTTCCTTGTGCAATGAGCTAAGAGGAGCCAATTTTCTTTGTATAGGTATTTTTAAATCAGCCTGTGCTATCGTAGGTCATTCCTTCACTTCCTATTCAGCAGTTGACGCTTTACTCAAACCATTTGACACTCTTGATCACCTGCAAACACTTGTTATTCAGCCTGTCGACATTCCACTCACTATCTTTTGACACACTTAATTACCTGGAGCTATTTTGCAATGATCTCTCCACCTATAAATTCTGTGCCTGTACACTCCCTCCACTTCACCTGATGAAGGTGTAGTGCTTTGAAAGCTTGTGATTTCAAACAAACCTGTTGGACTGTAACCTGGTGTTGAGTGACTTCTGACTTTTTGTCCACCCCAGTCCAACACCGGCACCTCCACATCATGTACTATGACACATCTCTTGAGTAGATCCAAACCTGGGTCTCCTGCCTGAAAGATGTTCATGTCCATCTGGTCAGTGCATATTTGTCTGTAAGTGCTATCGGTGCTCCACTTCTCTGTGAACCCATTGCACGTCCAGATCTGTCATTGGCAGGAAAGCTCTTTAGAATGTCCTTACCATGTGACGTGCACCGTTTCAATGCAAACTCTGCTTTCTTCCCTGTAGTGAGCCTCATTTGTACCATTGAACAGGAATAACGAGCAGAGGGCAGGCACTGCTCTAAGGGAGGAAAGGGTAAATTGAAAGCAGAGGAGAGTGTACATGGACATAGTCAAGCTTTCCATGTTTCACACTCTGTAAACATGAGCTCATCCAAATCTCTACCACCAGCAATCCTAAACTTGTGGCATCGCATCTCCAACCATCACCACTGACCCATTTTGTCTTCAGTTCCAGCAAAGCTTCAACTACTTCATCTTGGCCTTTCAGCTCCGTGCACAGCCTCACCTATCTATCTGTCTGTAATCTCCTTCAGCCTTATGACTTTCCACCATCTGCGTTCCACTAATTCTAACCTTTTGCACATGCCCAGTTTTCATCATACATTGATTGTCAAACATATTTGGGGTGACCTTACCAAGGTTCATAAAATCATGAGGGGCATGGATAGGGTGAATAGCCAAGGTCTTTTTCCCAGGGTGGTGAGTCCAAAACTAGAGGGCTTAGGTATAAGGTGAGAGAGGAAAGAGTTAAAAGGGACCTATGGGGCAATTTTTCATGCGGAGGGTGGTGCGTGTATGGAATGAGCTGCCAGAGGAAGTGGTGGAGGCTGGTACAGTTACAATATTTAAAAGGCATCTGGATGGGTACATGAATAGGAAGGGTGTAAAGGAATATGGGCCAAATGCTGGCAAATGGGACTAGATTAATTTAGGATATCTGGTCAGCATGGGCAAGTTGGTCAGAAGGGTCTGTTTCGGTGCTGTACATCTCTATGACTCTAAGGTCTGGAATACTCTCTCTCTATCTCTCTCCCCTTACTTTAAGACAACCCTTTGAAGCATATCTCTTTGACCAAACTTTTGTCATTTGGACTAATATCTCCTTATGCAACTCCCTGTAAAATTTAACACCTCTGTAAAGCACCTAGCTGGTTGTCACCATGTTAAAGCTGCTACATAAATCTAAGTTTTTGTTGTTTGGCTTCCAGACAGATGGTTACAGATTGACACCAGTAGAGGCCAGGAAGACACCACAGTAAAAAACCCTCCCCAGGACTAAAGTGATCTGTGGGTCCCTTTTTAAAATAAAAGTTGACTTTATATAATCGCATGTTATTTTGCATTAGATATTACTTTTAGCTGCACTGATAATCACTATTCCCAAGTAACTGTCTTAAAAAAAATCAAATCCTTAAAGCGAAATGACCATTAAAAAATGTACTTACTATAGTTACATTAACCCATTTTACTAACCATAGAGCATGGAAAGTGTAATCATCAAGAATTCGGTTAGAAACAGTTAATTTTATTATCGAACAGAAATGTTGCCCAGAGTTTAGCTTTTGGTTTAATTTTGAAGAAGTGAAGATGTCTCGCTATTTTAAGAATTAGTGGGAGTCTTTAGAAGACACCAAGGTGAAAAAAGAAGGCTTTAGTTTAAAATGAAAAGGGAGAGGAAACGTTCCTTTTTTTTTTTGAAGCTTAATGCTTCTGAAAGACTTGCTGCCTGAGACCCTATAAAGGGCTGCCTCCCCCTCTCCAGACCCCAACTTCCTCTGACTGAGTTGTACGTCATGAGCATATTGAGACAGTCAGTCCATTTTCTTCTGTAACCAGAATGCGAACGGCAGAATTCTCCTGAGTTGAGTTATGTCGTGGATTAAATTTTCTATAACACAGTCAAGTCCGTTGAAAGCGGTAGGTAATACAATGATTCACGGCGCAAATGATGTTAAACTACCATGTTTGCTCAGGAAGTGAAAGCTTAAATGTTCATGACTGTTAATGTCTTCGTGTTGGCTGCCTTTTCTTGGTTTCCTGTTTACAATCTGCTATGATAGATTCCCATCTCCAATGCTGGTGTCTAATATTTCACTGCTTTTTGAAAATAAATCTTTTGCACATGTTTTAACAGTTTCTGTTCTCATGTAAACGCAGCTGGGAGCTGTAGCATTGCGTATATTAATATAGATTTAGGTTTTCATAGAAACTATTGGGCAATAAGATGTAAAACTGTTCTGCAACGTTCCAGGGAAGATGAATCTTATTTAGTTTTATGCTGTGTCCAACAAAGTTAGTGAGAGCACAACTGTTCATAATGTTAAATTGAATCCAAGTATTTGTTTATGAAACAGCAGAGACAGCTGTCTTGCATTAAGTATAAATGATGGTATAAAGCAAGGCAATATATAGGGTAATTAGCAGGAAAAGGGGCCAGTTGGGATTCTTACTGGGTGCAGATGGGTTATGGAGACAGGGATCAGAAAATAACACTGAAAGTTGGTGAATCGCTATTGTTTACTGAAAGAATTGTAGATCCTGAGGGAAAAGCAATGCTTTGTTTGTATGTTAGCCCTAACCTCATCATTTGTTACTCAGTGGCAAGGATGAGGTGTGACATTATTTCCTATATTGTGCTTTCCTGTTAGACTAATCGATGAGATGGGCGTGTTTGAGGTCTGCTTGGATTCAGCTGCTGACAGCTGAGACTGTCAGGATGAGCATTTAATGATGGGGATTATTGCTCATCCTGATTCAAAGCATTGCAGCATCATCGCCCTGAAGCTAGTCTTTGTCTAAGTTTGTCTGCGTGTGGATCATTCCCAAAGTGATCACTTCCTGTGCTGTACTCTGGGTGGGGAGCCAGCCAGTAGTGATGGTTCACTTGCAGGATGAAGGTTACACATCCAGCACTCAACATCCGCAGGGTCCCTGCAGTTGGCCACTGGAGACATTGGAAAAAGGGGATTTCCTTCTGGCAGAAGCCAAATTAACTGTAGATGCTGGACAAATAGAGGAAAAGTACAAACAAAAAGGGAAACAATTATAAAGACAGAGAGGAAAGATTACTGTTTCAGATCTGTGACCATTTGATCAGAATTTTCTGACTGTCCCTCGGTGGATGATGCCAGGCTTACTGTGTATTCTTTATATTTTCCTGCACTTTGATATTCCTCCCTTTTGCCCCTGTCACCTTTCTTGCACCCCCCCTCTCTCTTCAGCAATCCGCTATCATCTTGTCACAGGGTAAATGTGGATGGGGGAAAACCATCCAGCTGATCTTAATTCATTGAGCTAAAAAGGTCCGCCACTG
>NC_063364.1:27365290-27366290 GCF_021869965.1 Rhincodon typus | reverse complement strand
TCTGGGTGGGATGCTCTGAGGGTCAGTGTGGACTTGTTGGGCCAAAGGGCCTGTTTCCACACCCTGTGGGGATTCTATGAAAGGATACCAGCCCATAAGCACATTTCTGATCCAGTGTGGCACCCTCTGAGGGAATCTGTAACAATGGCCAGCATGCCAAGAAGCAGGGTGCTGTTTAACCAATCAAACTGAAGGATACTGAGACTTGCAGACTGCAAAGCAAGAATGAAAAACAGGAAATATTAATTTCATGTACAGCAGTGCACATGAAATGTAATCTAGATTTTGACATACAGATCTGATTAAGGGAGTGACAGAAAAGAGAAACATGAAATAAGTATTCATTTCTTTTTCGTAAAAATCCGGGGCATTAATTTTCTTGGAGAATGAGACTCCACACTTGTAAAATTTATTTTTCTGAGCTGCAATAATTATTCATTAAGTATCATTTCCTACATTTTGCATTAGAAACTTCGTTTCCATTTTTGGAGTGAGTAAGTGAGGTAATATATTTGGGCGGTAGCTTTACCCGAAACACTACCTAGCTAGTGTCTCCTACCCATCATCCTCCTCTAACCAAAAAAAAAGGTTCTGAGCGCTGATTTGGTAAGGCTACTAGTTTTTTTTTAAATAGTCTGTTTGGGAATTCAGAACAGTGGGAATGGATGTTAGGGCAGTTGCATGCTCCTCCTGTAGAATGTGGGAGGTAAGGGTCACCACTGGTGTCCCCACTGACTTCATCTGCGGGACATGCACCTCAGAAACCGCATTAGGGAGCTGGAGCTGGATGAACTTCGGATCATTCGGGAGGCTGAGGGGGTAATTGAGAGGAGTTACAGGGAGGTAGTCACACCTCAGGTACAGGAAAAAAGTAGATGGGTTACAGTCAGGGGACGGAAAGGGAACAGGCAGACAGTGCAGGGATCCCCTGTGGCCGTTCCCCTCAAAAATAAGTATACCGTTTTGGATACTGCTGGGGGGGGGGGACTTACCCATGGGG
>NC_063364.1:27341290-27365190 GCF_021869965.1 Rhincodon typus | reverse complement strand
AAGGGAAGGGGGGAGAGGAGGAGAGCATTAGTCACTGGGGACTCCATAGTTAGGGGGACAGATAGGAGATTCTGTGGGAACGAGAGAGACTCGCGGTTGGTGTGTTGCCTCCCAGGTGCCAGCGTCCGTGATGTCTCGGATCGTGTTTTCGGGATCCTTAAGGGGGAGGGGGAGCAGCCCCAAGTCGTGGTCCACATAGGCACCAATGACATAGGTACCAACGACATAGGTAGGAAAAGGGATGGGGATGTAAGGCAGAAATTCAAAGAGCTGGGGTGGAAGCTTAGAGCTAGAACAAACAGAGTTGTTATCTCTGGTTTGTTACCCGTGCCACGTGCTAGCGAGGCGAGGAATAGGGAGAGAGAGCAGTTGAACACGTGGCTACAGGGATGGTGCAGGAGGGAGGGATTCAGATACCTGGATAATTGGGGCTCATTCTGGGGTAGGTGGGAACTCTACAAACGGGATGGTCTACACCTGAACCAGAGGGGTACCAATATCCTGGGGGGGGAAATTTGCTAATGCTCTTCGGGAGGGTTTAAACTAATTCAGCAGGGGGATGGGAACCTGAATTGTAGCTCCAGTGTACAGGAGGTTGAGAGTAGTGAGGTCATGAATAAGGTTTCAAGGTCGCAGGAGTGTACTGGCAGACAGGAAGGTGGTTTGAAGTGTGTCTACTTCAATGCCAGGAGCATCTGGAATAAGGTGGGTGAACTTGCAGCATGGGTTGGTACCTGGGATTTCGATGTTGTGGCCATTTCGGAGACATGGATAGAGCAGGGACAGGAATGGTTGTTGCAGGTTCCGGGGTTTAGATGTTTCAGTAAGATCAGGGAAGGTGGTAAAAGAGGGGGAGGTGTGGCATTGTTAGTCAAGGACAGTATTACAGTGGCAGAAAGGTCGTTTGATGAGGACTCGTCTACTGAGGTAGTATGGGCTGAGGTTAGAATCAGGAAAGGAGAGGTCACCCTGTTGGGAGTTTTCTATAGGCCTCCGAAAAGTTCCAGAGATGTAGAGGAAAAGATCGCAAAGATGATTCTGGTAGGAGCGAAAGTAACAGGGTAGTTGTTATGGGGGACTTTAACTTTCCAAATATTGACTGGAAACGCTATAGTTCGAGTACTTTAGATGGGTCAGTTTTTGTCCAATGTGTGCAGGAGGGTTTCCTGACACAGTATGTAGATAGGCCAACAAGAGGCGAGGCCACATTGGATTTGGTACTGGGTAATGAACCAGGCCAGGTGTTAGATTTGGAGGTAGGTGAGCACTTTGGTGATAGTGACCACAATTCGGTTACGTTTACTTTAGCGATGGAAAGGGATAGGTATATACCGCAGGGCAAGAGTTATAGCTGGGGGAAAGGCAATTATGAGGCAATTAGGCAAGATTTAGGATGCATAGGATGGAGAAGGAAACTGCAGGGGCTGGGCACAATTGAAATGTGGAGCTTGTTCAAGGAACAGCTACTGCGTGTCCTTGAGAAGTATGTACCTGTCAAGCAGCGAGGAAGTGGTCGAGCGAGGGAACCATGGTTTGCTAAAGAAGTTGAATCTCTTGTCAAGAGGAAGAAGGAAGCTTATGTAGAGATGAGGCGTGAAGGCTCAGTTAGGGCGCTTGAGAGTTACAAGTTAGCCAGGAAGGACCTAAAGAGAGAGCTAAGAAGAGCCAGGAGGGGACATGAGAAGTCTTTAGCAGGTAGGATCAAGGAAAACCCTAAAGCTTTCTATAGGTATGTCAGGAATAAAAGAATGACTAGAGTAAGATTAGGGCCAGTCAAGGACAGTAGTGGGAAGTTGTGTGTGGAGTCTGAAGAGATAGGAGAGACGCTAAATGAATATTTTTCGTCAGTATTCACACAGGAAAAAGACAATGTTGTCGAGGAGAATACTGAGATACAGGCTATTAGACTAGACGGGATTGAGGTTCATAAGGAGGAGGTGTTAGCAATTCTGGAAGGTGTGAAAATAGATAAGTCCCCTGGGCCAGATGGGATTTATTCTAGGATTCTCTGGGAAGCTAGAGAGGAGATTGCAGCGCCTTTGGCTTTGATCTTTATGTTGTCATTGTCTACAGGAATAGTGCCAGAAGACTGGAGACTAGCAAATGTTGTCCCCTTGTTCAAGAAGGGGAGTAGAGACAACCCTGGTAATTATAGACCAGTGAGCATTACTTCGGTTGTGGGTAAGGTGTTGGAAAGGATTATAAGAGATAGGATTTATAATCATCTAGAAAGGAATAATTTGATTAGGGTTAGTCAACACGGTTTTGTGAAGGGTAGGTCGTGCCTCACAAACCTTATTGAGTTCTTTGAGAAGGTGACCAGACAGGTGGATGAGGGTAAAGCAGTTGATGTGGTGTATATGGATTTCAGTAAAGCGTTTGATAAGGTTCCCCATGGTAGGCTATTGCAGAAAATATGGAGGCATGGGATTGAGGGTGATTTAGCGGTTTGGATCAGAAATTGGCTAGCTGTAAGAAGACAGAGGGTGGTGGTTGATGGGAAATGTTCATCCTGGAGTTCAGTTACTAGTGGTTTACCTCAAGGATCTGTTTTGGGGCCACTGCTGTTTGTCATTTTTATAAATGACCTGGATGAGGGCGTAGAAGGATGGGTTAGTAAATTTGCAGATGACACCAAAGTTGGTGGAGTTGTGGATAGTGCAGAAGGATGTTGCAGGTTACAGAGGGACATAGATAAGCTGCAGAGCTGGGCTGAGAGGTGGCAAATGGAGTTTAATGCGCAAAAGTGTGAGGTGATTCACTTTGGAAGGAGTAACAGGAATACAGAGTACTGGGCTAATGGTAAGATTCTTGGTAGTGTGGATGAGCAGAGAGATCTCAGTGTCCATGTGCATAGATCACTGAAAGTTGCCACCCAGGTTGATAGGGTTGTTAAAAAGGCGTACGGTGCGTTAGGTTTTATTGGTAGAGGGATTGAGTTTCGGAGCCATGAGGTCATGTTGCAGCTGTACAAAACTCTGGTGCAGCCGCACTTGGAGTATTGCGTACAGTTCTGGTCACCGCATTATAGGAAGGATGTGGAAGCATTGGAAAGGGTGCAGAGGAGATTTACCAGGATGTTGCCTGGTATGGAGGGAAGGTCTTATGAGGAAAGGCTGAGGGTCTTGAGGCTGTTTTCGTTAGAGAGAAGAAGGTTAAGAGGTGACTTGATAGAGACATACAAGATGATCAGAGGATTAGATAGGGTGGACAGTGGGAGCCTTTTTCCTCGGATGGTGATGGCTAGCACGAGGGGACATAGCTTTAAATTGAGGGGTGATAGATATAGGACAGATGTCAGAGGTAGGCTCTTTACTCAGAGAGTAGTAAGGGCGTGGAATGCCCTGCCTGCAAAAGTAGTAGACTCGCCAACTTTAAGGGCATTTAAATGGTCATTGGATAAACATGTGGATGATAATGGAATAGTTTAGGTTAGATGGGCTTCAGATTGGTTTCACAGGTCGGCGCAACATCGAGGGCCGAAGGGCCTGTACTGCGCTGTAATGTTCTATGTTCTATGTTCAAGTAGAGCTAGTATTTCATTGATCGCAGAAGTTAATGACCATTAGTGAATCTGATGCAGATTTTGAGAATGACTGAAAGAACACACTTGTATGGAGATGCAGGGTGTCACTCACAGCAACGTCCATGTTACTCTGTTTAACTACATGTAGAGACACCAGACATTTCTGTCAGCTTTGTTGAATGTTGCTCTGAAAGGGTTAACATAGAGACATGCTATAAGCACTGCCCCCTGTGATAATGCTATATTGACATGTGAGTAGTACAGCTTAGGATCCTGGAGGAGTAATATCTAACATCGAAGCCATCCTCGAAGTTTCTGTGACAATGCCTAGCAGATCAATGTAACTAGTTGCTGGCATGCAAAACACTAATCTTTGTGTTAGACCAGAAAGTGATTTTTCTCAGTAGACCACACAGTAGGTTAGTACACCTACAGGACAGTGGTAACAAACTCACCCAAGTTGAAAAGCAGGCCTGGTTCAGCGGCACATACTACAGCTTTATTCTCTCTGACAGTCTCCTGTTACCAATCTTTGTGTCCTCCCTTCACCTTTGAACCTTGTAGGTTGGTGTCACTTTGCAGCTAACACCAATTTTTATCCATTTATGCGTTGGACAGCAGTGGTAGTTTCTTAGGAGACATTTCAACCTGCAAAAGCTCCTTTTTTTTTCCCTTCAATGTATCAACTGAATCAACTTCGTGCTTCTGACTGGATTTGTTTCCTTGTTGCAACTCTTCACAATTTTCCTCAAAAAACCATGAGTTAGATAAGGGGATACCACAAAAATGCCGATACAGGATGACTTCTGCAAAAACCCAGCCTTGTAAGCCATAAACAACAAAGTCAAAAGCATCTTGTTCCCTGATCTGGTCAGGTCTATGAAATGTATGAATGTGTCTCAGATAACCATCCAGTTGTGAACTAGACAGCAGAGTTTCAGGAATGAGTGCATAGTAATTCCAGTTGAATACCAGACACTACAATTTCGCTTCTGATCCCTGCCTCTTTTGTTAAAAGAAATGAGTACAGATGTGAGCAAACCCATTTTTCTCCAGATTACAGGGTGTTTTTTTTTTCATTCTGTGCCCACCCATGTCTGTTTCAGTTAACATTCAATCCAAGTCAGGTTTCAAATGAGAAAAGTTAAAAGAAAATTTTGATTTTTTTTTCATTAATAAGGCTGGTGAGCGGAGCGTCAGGGTCCCTTCATTTTGTTAAAAGTTTAAGAATCCAAGTAATGACAGTTCAGAATATTACTAAACATGGTCGAATTACTATGACTGAAATCCAACCATCTTATTCCTGGTGTTTAGTGTTAATGGTCATTTGTAGTTGAACATTGTCTGTGTTTAGTCTGTGCAACAGTAATTCTGAGTAAGAGTGGGAGTCTGTGCTCTGTATTTTGTTTCAAAGTCTTTTAAGGTTTTATATCACTTGCATATGTGCAGTATAAACTTGGTTGTGCTTGAACAACCATTTTTTTTTGGGAGACTTATTTTCCAGTTGGTGAAGAAAGAAAGAAATTTCTGGATACAGCAGGTATTAGGGAATAAAAGGAGATAAATAAAACAAATAAGTGGCATCAATTTCAGCATTAAGAAAGCTGCAGATTGTGAAAGGAAGAAAAGACTGAGGAAGGTAATTGCTAGAAAATAATAGCAAAAAGCAAACAGTCTGAATTGAGTCAGAAGTCACACAACACCAGGTTATAGTCCTCACCTGACAAAGGAACTGCGCTCCGAAAGCTTATGATTTCAAATAAACCTGTTGGACTATAACCTTGTGTCATGTGACTTCTGACTTTGTCCACCCCAGTCCAACACCAGCACCTCCACATCATGTCTGAATTGAATAACTGAACCCCTCTTACCTCAGGAAGGATATTAGAGGGAGTGCATCGAATGTTCACTAGACTTGTCCTTGGAATGGCAGGAGTGACCTTTGAAGAAAGATTGGGGAAACTGGGCACGTATTCTCTAAAGTTTTGAAGAGTAAAAGATGATCTCATTGAAACTTAGAAATGCTTAAAAGGGTAGATGCAGGTAAAATGCTTCCCTGGTTTGGGAGTCAAGAACCAGTAACAATTTCAAAATAAGGGAGAAGTTACTGATGTCAATGACGGTGAGAATTTTTTTCACTCAGAGGGTTGTGAACTTTTGGAATTCTCCACCCCAGAAGCCTGTGGAAGCCCAGTCATTGAGGCTGGTCAACTCTGTTTCAAACAATGTCTAAATACGAATGACATAAGGGGATATGACAATGATGTGGACAAATGGCATTGAAGTGGATGATCAGCCATGATTGTATTGAATGGTGGAACAGTGTCAACAGTTTGAATGGCTGAGTCCTGTTCTTATGTTTGTAATTATAAAGAGGGACAAGAAAGGAAGTGATCAGGATAAAAGGAGGTGGTTGGGGATTTTCCTGGTTAGGCATGCCCTTTGGTACAGGTCCTTCAAGTAATTTCATCCTGACCAATTTCATCAGTCAGTTCAAGACACCAATAAGTTTGTTATCTTTAGGCCCAATACAGGAAAGATTTTTTTTTTTAAAACATCACAGCTCATGGTAGTTAAATTTTTCAGCATCTGGAATTCTCAAACTAAGCCATCAGTTTAACGTAATCAATGAGATTCTCACCTCAGATTTAGGAGGTTGTGATTTGGACATGTAATCTAATCTGTAAGTCTTTTATCAAAGTTGTTATTCCTCCAAGTGAGAAATCGAATTATGCACACCGTTTTGGTTCAAGCAGATATTTTCTAATCAACCTGTTGAGAGGTGTTATTACACACAACTGGAGCAGTTGGGACTCAAACGTGGGCTTGCTGGCTTAGAGATAGAAACACTATCGCTGTGCCACAAGAGCCCTAATGTTGGTTGAGGTAACTTTGGAAGATTTGAAAGCAGCAGTGAGTTCCCTGGCCAATATTCCTCTTATCAGCAATATCATTGGCTTGTTACTTGAGGGACATAGTTAGTGGCAAGTATGACTGCCACAAGGCTGAAGGTCTGTGAGAAGCTTTGAGATGTTTCAGTGAATCAGGTATTTTTCTTTTGCTATGTTTTAATTATATTTTTTAAAATACACAAAAGCCATTGATTTCCTTGAAAATGGAGACATTACCAATTTCCTATTGTACGCTCCATAATACCCAGATATATGATGCAAATGCCTCTCAATAATTGGCTCTTTAGAGCTGATGTTTGGTTAGATTATTAGTGTCATTTTAAAACTGTACTGAGTTAGCAGACTGAGAACTGGATGTTTCTGGAGGATTTCTAGGCATCTCAGTCCCCTTCCCCAATTCATCTTGTCAGTCCTGTTAACACTTTGCAGCAAAGAGTCACTGGATAGTGATCAGGAATGGGTGCTGTACATCATGTTTTCCGATTCTGGAAATCAAAGTTGGTTTTGGTACTCCTGTCCCTTCACCACCTAAAGCCCACTAACCAGATAGTCGTCATGTCTATGTAGCGTGACTGAAACTAATCAGCGTTAGCTTGAATAGAGAAAGAAGAAAGGACTTGTACTTTCATAATGCTTGGGACGTTCCAGAGGAGCTAACCACCAATAAAATAATTTGAAACGTAGCCACCGTTGTTATTTAGACAAATAGTGACCTGTTTGATTACAACTAAGTTACACAAACAACAATGGATACCTGGTTAACCTGTATTGATTGAGGGAGGAGTGTTGCCCAAGGCACCAGAACCACCTCCAGCCTTTTATTGTAACATGAAATCATTTACGTTTGCCTTGAACTCAGTAAAAGTTCTGGTTTAAATGCCAAAGGTAGTTTTTTTTTATTCACCAGCTTGCATAGACATATGGATGAACATTCTGTAGATGGTCAGTGTTACAGGGTGGAAATCAAAATGGCAGGAGCCACAAGAGGGTGAGTTATTAGTTATTCACAGCATTGTGTTTTAAGTGAAGAAGTTGCTTAGTTCCTTGCTAAAATCGAGTTCGTCTGAAAGGGCCAATACTACTGCTTACCATAAAAGTTTCAGTGACTGTGTTCATGTGGCTAGTTCAGTTCAGCTTTTTTTTCCTTGATACTATTCATGTGTGACTTGGCTCAGTGGATTGAACAAATATTATTGTGGAATGAATAGTTTCCCATTTCAAGCTCTAAGCACCATCCAATCATGCATTGCAAGTTTCAAAGGCAGAGTGAATTTGTTCTCTTCTAGTTTGTCCCAATTTCAGAAGGGTGCCTTCCACCTGTGTGGCATTATTTTTGTTTCCTAATTTCCACACCAGCAATTTCTGTACCAAATTTTGGGCTTTGGAGTTTTTAATGATCTGGCCAGACACCCATTGTTAAGATTTGGAAAAAACGCAAACAGAAATTGCTAGAGAAGCTCAGCAGGTCTGGCAGCATCTGTGACGAGAAAACAGAGATTCCAGTGACCCTTCTTCAGAACTGATAACGTTCAAATGTTAAATTCAAATGTTAACTCTGCTTTTTCTCCACAGAGGCTGCCAGAGCTGCTGAGTGTGGCCAGCAATTCCTGTTTGTGTTTGTTTCAGACCTCCAGCGTCTACAGTTCTTTATTTTGTTTTAGCCCAGTGTCGAGATATTTTAAAACTGACCAAACTAGAAATAAATTGTCATCATCAGTAGGCAGTAGAAGTATTTCATCCCATTTGTCTGAATTAGTCTATAACCCAAGTCACTGAAGGTGAAAACCCAAGTCTGACCCACTGCCCTATCCAGTCTCACAGTTTTAGGTCTGTTTCTTCGACTACAGTCTGAAACTTGGAATCTTTGCAACATGGAAATTTGGCCCAACTAGTCTGTCTATTGAACAGTTAGTTTAATCACGTGCACCCATCTTGTTCCTGTATTCTCTCGGTTCCCTTTTTTGTTCACTCATCCGTCTGTCCATTCTCATCTTGAACGTCCTCGTGGTTACCAGCCAGGAAAACTAGAAGTGAATTCCTTGTGCTCACAACACACTGGGTAAAAAAGATTCTCTTACTCCTCTCACTGAATCTGATGTATTTAATCTTTAATTAGAGCTGTTGCCCTTGAATCTTCAGCTCCAGTAACCATCCTTCTTCTATCTAGCTTGTCCTATCTTTTCACCATTTGAAACTCTTAGACCTATAATCTGCATTGCTCTAACAAAAGAGACCCAATTTCTGATAAAGTCGTACAGTATGGAAAAGGAACCTTCGGTCCAACTCATCCGTGCCAACCATGTTCCCCGAAATAAACTAGTCCCACTAGCCTGCGTTTGGCCCATATTCTCCTAAACTTTTCCTATTCATGTACCTGTACAAATGTCTTAAATGTTGTAACTACCTGCATCTACTATTTTCTATGGCGGTTCATTCCACATACGAACCACCCTCTGTGCCCCCACAGTCCTTTTTAAATCTTTCTTCTCAAAATAGACAATATCTCAATCAAACTATACTGGATCCCAATACTGCATGTAGTTTTCAAACAAGGTTTCATATAATAATATAATTTGTATATAGTTATACAGGCATTAGACCTGATCACCTTAAGGGGATGCACCCCTTTTCTGCAAAGATAAAGATGAAAAGATTGATGTCATTGAGATCTGTATCAATAAAGCACTTTAGAAAGCTACAGACAGAATATACTTTTACACTCTTTTTCGCCTCAAGCCTACAAGGAATCTAATTCTGAAAATATATTGTGACCTGTATCTTTTCAAGTAATATTAATATAAAATGCAAGCACAATCGATCATCGATCTGAACAATATTTGGGCTTGTTTATATTCATTGATATGTGGGAAGACTGGAGATTGGTTAAGGTTTCTGTATCTGTGATATGTTGGAAGACTGGCTAATGTGGTGCCATTTATTTAAGAAAGGTGGTAAGGAAAAGTCAGGGAACTATAGACCGGTGAGCCTGATGTCAGTAGTCGATAAATTGTTGGAGGGGATTCTAAGGGATAGGATTTATGTATATTTGGGAAGGCAAGGAATGATTAGGGATAGTCAACATGGCTTTGTGTGTGGGAAATCATGTCTCGCAAACTTGATTGAGTTTTATAAAGAAGCGACAAAGAGATTGATGAAGGCAGAGCGGTTGCACATTGTCAACATGAACTTCAGCAAGGCATTCAACAAGGTTCCGCATGGTAGACTGGTTAACACAAGGGAGAATTTGCCATTTGGATAGAAAATTGCCTTGAAGGTAGAAAACAGGGAGTGGTGGTTGAGGGTTGCTTTTCAGGCTGGAGGCCTGTGACCAGCAATGTACCACAAGGATTGGTGCTGGGTCCACTGTTTTTTGTCATTTATGTAAATGATTTAGATGTGAATATAGGAGATATGGTTAATAAGTTTGCAGGTGACACCAAAATCGGTAGTGTAGTGGCCAGCGAAGAAGTGTATCTCAGAGTACAAAGCATTGATCAGACAGGCCAATGGGTCGAGGAGTGGCAGATGGAGTTTAATTTAGATAAATGTGATATGTTACATTTTGGTTAGGCAAATCAAGGCAGGACTTACCATTAAGTGTACAAAGTCCTGGGGAAGTGTTGTCAAACAAAGGGACCTTGGTATGCAGGTTCATAGTTCCTTGAAAGTGGAGTCACAGGTTGACAGGATAGTGAAGAAGGGGTTTGGTATGCTTGCCTTTCTTGGTTAGTGCATTGAGAGTAGGACTTGGGGGTGTCCTGTTGTGGCTATAAAGGACATTGATTAGGCCACTGCAATCAGTTCAGGTCACCTTGCTGTAGGAAAGATGATGCGAAACTTGAAAGGGTTCGGAAAAGATTTACAAGGATGTTGTTGGGGTTGGAGGGTTTGAGCTAAAGGGCGAGGCAGAATAGGCTGGGGTATTTTCCCTGGAATTTCAGAGGCTGAGGGGTGACCTTATAGAGGTTTATAAAATCACGAGCGGCATGGATAGGGTGAATAGCCAAGCCGTCTTCCCAGGAGTCTAAAACTAGACAGCATAGATTTAAAGTGGGAGGGGAAAGACTTAGAAGGGACCTAAGGGGCAATTTGTTCATACAGAGGGTGGTGTGTGTATGGAATGAGCTGCCAGAGGAAGTGGTGGAGGCTGGTACAATTACAACATTTAAAAGGCATCTAGATGGGTATATGAATAGGAAGGGTTTAGAGGGATATGGGCCAAATGCTGGCAAATGGTACTGGATTAATTTAGGATATCTGGTCAGCATGGACAAGTTGAACTGAAGGAGCTGTTTCCGTGTTTATCTGTTTATGAGGTAGGCGTTGCCCCTTCCTAAAACTAACACTGTGGCAAAATGACTTTGAAGGGCAGGGAGGTGACTTTTAACTGCTTTTACTGCAAAGAAAATATGTGCGTCTTCCTATAGCCATCCCAGTAAATCTGGAGAGTTTCCTTTAGGATTTCCCTGCCCATATGATAGGAGCTGATGGTACAATCACAGCATTTAACCCAATCCAAAATCAGCTAATGTGTCCTGTGTTGAGATGGAGAATGTGGGGAGGTTGAGGTTTTGATGGTTTTGTGCCAGATGAATAATTTCTGGAGCACTCCACAATAACACAATCTGAGCCAGAGCGATGGAGGGAATTGGAGAGGACGGTAGGTGCCAGAACAATTAAGAGCAAGATAGATCGCCTGCCATGGGATGATTTTGTTTAAGAAGGTTTAGTTGAACCAAGAAGCTGGAAGGCGTATACTTTATGAAAAAAAATTGCATGAGAGAGAGTACTTAAAAAAAAAAAATGACTCATCAAGTGTGGGATGTGAGCAAAGTGAGTGAAAAATATCAACTGCAGACACTCAGACCATTTGTAACGCTGGAACTGGCACACTCCTGCTGCAGAGCATCTTTTGGATCAGGGTGTTTTTGAAATGGATTTCATTCTGACTCAGTACTTAAGACTTGACTTGTACTGTTGACGTCTCCCTGATGCCCAAGCCTCTAAAAATAACAATGTGCGAAACAGATAAAGCTACATTTACTTAGTCAGCAATGCAGGTTACACACAGTCTGCACAATGTGAATTCCACATTTGTGATTTTGAATTATCTCCTATTTTAAAGCTGAGTTCAGCTGCTGTTGTGTAGTCCTGGGGGCCCAATGATTTTCAGGCACAGGATAACAGTCTGTTGTGCAAAGGAGACAACATAACCCTTCAAACTTGGAAGAGCAATGGATAGGCCTTGTTTTATTTCGCTTTTACAGATTAGAGCTTTATGCTGCGATTCAGAGGAGCAAAATAAATGGGAGTCTAGATGATCAACTTTGTTCCAAATCTGCAGACCCTCTTCCTTTTTGTTTTGCAAAGGGTCTATTCTTCTTTTCCATAATAGACTGTCTCTGTATTGTTTATCTGCTGAATGAACTCTTGGGTTCATTTACTCCTCTCTCGGAAATGACTCCAACTGTATCACATAAGGAATGATTCTTAATGCTCTGATTACTATTACCTTTGGTGACTGCAGTGACTGTTTTCTCTCTCTCTCCCCTCCACTCCCCACCCAACCACCACCACCACCAAACCCACTCCCCCAAAATTAAAGGCCAGTCCATCTGTTTCTTTTTTGGAGCTGGATGAGTGGGAGAAGCCAGAGGATTCTTAAAATACACTTCAGCTTTTGGAATGGGCTGATGGTGCCAATGTTTTATTTTCTAAACCGAAACACTACAGTTCAAATCAAACCGTACCCAAATGTCGGTCCAATTTTAAAACTATTTCCTTGGTTGTCTGAAATGACTGATTTTAGCCCAATTCCCTTTAATCATGGGGACCTTTCTTTTTAAATACGCTAGGACACTCTATATTCAAATTTGCCTCTCAATGCCAGTTGAAGAAATCCTATCCACTACCCTTAAAATAAAAGTAGCGTAGTGAGAGCACATTTTTCAATCTCCTTCCTTCCTTGGCTCCATTGCGGAGTTAAAACCATCGAGTGTAATTCTTCATTGTAATCCCATCACAAAGTATTCTGAAGGAATTTCAAATCCATTGAGTTGTCAGATCACTGTTTGAGTCCTGGTGCAGCTTCTCACGCACATTTTCCAGCCCCTCCACATAATTGAAGAACCTCCGAGGTGGAGCCTTTCCAGTAAATCCTGTCCGAACCTTTTCCAAGAAGTAAAATCCCTCCCGAGGTTGGGTGTCCAGATTCTGGCACAGTACTCCCAACTCGCACTTAACCAGTGATTTCATAAAACTTAAGAATAATTTCCTTTTCTATTCTGTGCTTCGATTTACAAAAGCCAAATGAGTGCTGTTTTCTTAAAATACATTTTTTAATCAACTGACTCTGACACCTTCTAAGATGTGTGTGCAAGAACACTCATCTCCCTATTCCTCCCACCACTCCATCCATCTCTCACACACTTACTCACATACGCATTCATACATGCACACACGTACACTTACTCACACATATTACACACGTGAACACAACCAGCGCATCCCCCCCGCCCTGCTTTGAAGAATTTAGTTTATATTCCGAATCCTCATTTTTTTTCTCGTATAATGATGAAATTGATATGGAATGGAAAATCCCTTACAGTTGCAACTTTTGTAAAGTTTCCTTTTTTCCATCTTAACCTTATACTTTTGACAGTCTGTGGATGATGAAAAGCTTCTTGTCTGATTACTGACTGCACTGGCCAGTCGTTAAACAGGAAAACTGCAGTGACAGCAAAAGTACTAGAAAAATAAGAGCTGGTTACTTTTTCCAAATTATAATGACTATTCCAGTGTTCCCCACCTCCCCGGTTCATAGCAATCAGCTGCCATTTCTTTAAGTATTGCAATTAACATTTCCAATATTCTTTCTCTGCCCATTCTCTACCCCTATATTATACATCTCCCCTCAGGAAATTTCTAAGTGTTTTGTTTTTACAATAATGTTGATGCACCTTAGAATCATTGAAAGATATAGCACAGCGGAGGCTATTCAGCCTTTCCTACTTGTCTTTTCAAACAATCCATTAGTTTCCTTCACCCCTTCTTCCTCTATAACCCATCAAATGCTTCCTTTTCAAAGACTCACAAATGAATCTTGTTTCTGTCAAACATATGAGCAAAATGCTCACCAAAGAATGGCTATTTGTTATTCTGTTTCTCATGGGATAAGCTTATTTTCTAATCAGCCTATTCAGAAATGTTATTGCACACCTCTAGAGCAAGTGGCACTTGAACCCAGTTCTCCTGGCTCAGATGCAGTGACACTACCACTGCAGCACAAAAGCACTCATACAAAATTATTTTTAAAAGTTTTTACGTTAAATTCCAGCAGGTGCAGAGGAGACATCAGTGATCTTTGTAGTTTGTTTGTTTGGATGTCGAGGAAGCTGTTGTCCTTTTTAAGTTGTTGAGAGGGTGTCAGGGGAAACAGCAAACAAAGTGCAAGCCTGCCACTTTTCCAACATGGCTTCCTGGTTGGAATCTCATCCGCACCTCATTGCACCATAAAAAGCCATCAAAACTCTGCCTTAATTCTATCCCGCGTCAAGCTTGATGCCCTGATTCTTGCTTCGCTCCCATTCCCCATGACATCTCATGTTTGAAATGTTTGTTTTTAAATCCCTCATGGCTTGGTCTATCTGGCACTTCCAGCAGCCCTATAATGTCTCCACACGGGCCCTCCATTTCCTCAAACTCTGCTCCCCCACACCTGAGGCTTTGTCACACCATCTTTATTTTCTTTATGATGAGGGTGTCACTGGCTAGGCAGCATTTATTGCCCATCCCTAATTACCCAGAGGGCAGTTAAGAGTCAACCACATTGCTGTGCGTCTGGAGTCACATGTAGGCCAGACCAGGTAAGGATGGCAGTGTCCTTCCCCAAAGGACATTAGTGAAACAGATGGGATTTTCTGACAATTGACAATGGATTTGTGGTCATCATTAGACTCTTAGTTCCAGATTTTTTGTCATTGAATTCAAATTCCACCATTTGCCATGGCGGGATTTGAACCTGGGTCCCCAGAATATTATCTGAGTCTCTGGATTAACAGTCCAGTTATAGTACCATCAAGCTATCGCCTTCCCCAGTTGGTGGTATGATTTCATCCCGACATCCTCAAGCCACTCCTATGACCCGCTCCTCGCCACTTCTGTACCTCTCTTGCCTTTAACTCCTCAAAATGCAGCTTCAGGAGCAGTCCTCCTACACTAAACCATCCTACTATCTCTTTCAGTAGCTCAGCAATAATTTTGTTGCTTGTGTCTCGATGTGACTTTTATATTTCTCTCTGTCTTTACTGGAGCAGTGTACAAGTGCAAATGTTTGACTGCCAGCGTTCCCTTCCTCATTGGAAGGTCTCCTTTGGGAGGCACTCTTGTTGCTTCTAGCAAGAGCTGTGTGAGCCCCTGAAAGATTCCCTGTGCTGGAAAGTCCAGAACCAGACATTACAGTCTCAGGATGACAATCCAGTCAATTTGGACTGAGACGAGGAATCACCTTTAGTAAGAAGGTTGTGAATCATTGGAGCGGTCTATTATTCCAGAGGGCTGTAGCTATTCGGATATTTGCTCTATTAGAGATACAGATTGATAGATTTTTGGATGCTAACAGCCTATGCTGATAGCTTGGAAAAGTTGTGATTTTACTGAATGGCTGAGCAGGTTTGATGGATCCTATGCCCTATTCCTCCTATTCAAAAAACAGTTCATCCGTGAGATGTGGGCATCGCTGGCAGGGCCAGCATCTCTTGCCCATCCCTAACTGCCCCTTGAGAAAGGGGTGGTGAGCTGCTGCCTTCTTGAACCGCTGCAGTCCCCATGAGATGGGGATAAACCCACAGTGCCCTTAGGGGGAAGAGTTCCAAGAGTTTGACCCGGCGACGCTGATGGAGCAGTGATATGTTTTCGAGTCAGGACAGTGAATGGCTTGGAGAGGAGCTTGTAGCTGATGGTGTTTGCATTTTATTAATAGAATCTTAAAGTGTAGCCATTTATTCTTAAAATCTTATGATCTTGACATCATCCAATTTCAGCCCTTTATATTGGAGGGGGGTATGTTGGAGGGGAATATGGTGTAGGGGGATATCGATGCTGAGTGTATCATTTTGATATGGACATGACAAAGAATGTTCACGTCAGGAGAACCTGTTTGTATAAGATAGTACTGGAACCAACCTTTACTCAGTGGAGCTGGAGGAACACAGCAGGCCAAGCAGCATCAGAGGAGGGGTCCCGACTCGAAACGTCAGCTTTCCTGCTCCTCTGATGCTGCCTGGCCTGCTGTGTTCCTCCAGCTCCCACACTTTGTTATCTCTGACTCCAGCATCTGCAGTTCTTGCTGTCCCTTTACTCAGTCTTTCGTTTTTTTTGCAGAGTTAAACAATATAAGCATGCGCCTCCTAACTCAAACAGCCACGGTTTTACTAAGTGTCTCTTTATACGCTGAAGAGGAGCCTCCTCCACCCAGTTAATACCGAGCAGGGCAGGAACGGACATCAAGGGGCCCGTGACTGTCCTGGCCCCTGACCCAAGCATAGCGGTCCCCTATGGTCACTGTTATTGAGGTCTGTTCCACTCCCTTGCCAAGGGCCTGAACCCCAACACTTCCATACCATAAATA
This sequence comes from Rhincodon typus, assembly GCF_021869965.1. NCBI lineage: Eukaryota > Metazoa > Chordata > Chondrichthyes > Orectolobiformes > Rhincodontidae > Rhincodon > Rhincodon typus. The sequence goes on along the minus strand of NC_063364.1, from coordinate 27,349,124 downwards.
TACAGTGAACAAACAAATGAGACAAAGCTGCCATAAACTCGAGATTTTGACTGATAATTCCTGTGCAGCCATCACTCACTAAGCAAGTTGTATTTATCTGAGAACTCGATTTGACCTTTGAGAGAGATTCCCACAACCTTGATTACATCTTTCTTCAGTTTGTCTGATCTTAACTTAGGCTATTCGGATCTCTGATCAAGGGAGATAGCATTGAGATGATCCAAAAATAAACTGCAATTAAATTAGCTGTGAACTTGTAAATTTCTCCCTGTGTGCAGTTTGCAATTAAATCCTAAAGGTGTTTATACATGTGGAGGCGCTTTTCACTCTGCCAGTTTATTTTAGATTTCTTTCCTGTGCACAGTTTTGAAATAGTGGACAGGATGGAGAGATTTCCAACTTTGCTAAAGTAATGTGGTGAGGTTTGCTCAGTTGCACAATGCCTCTTTGATTGCAGAAATCCTCCAGCAAATGGCAGCATCTTGGGAAACTTTGCTATACATAGATGTCCATGTTTCCGTGGAACCTTTGCACTCCACAGGTCTTGGATCAGTCCAGCACTTGGACTGATGCAAGACTCCTATTAGATCAAGTTACATTTGGCATGGTGTTTAATTTGGCTCCTGTGTTTTTGTAATGTTATTCATTCTTCCCAATGAACAAGAGAAAATAAATGCCCTTCCTTGTTTATTTCACAGAACCATATCATAGACAGTAGCAGCCTCTCCATACCTTTAGGTGTTATCATTGGCAAGCTACTTGGATAGGAAAGTCATCACGATTGAGATCAGTTCTACTCCTAGATAACACAGTGTGGAGCTGGAGGAACACAGCAGGCCAGGCAGCATCAGAGGAGGAGGAAAGCTGACCTTTTGGGTCATTTTCTGAATAAGGGTCCCAACCCGAAACGTCAGCTTTCCTGCTCCTCTGATGCTGCCCGGCCTGCTGTGTTCCTCCAGCTCCACACTTTGTTATCTCTGACTCCAGCATCTGCAGTTCTTACTATCTCTCAGTTCTAATCCTACCTGATTTAACTCTTGCAAATACTTGGTGACTGAGGTCACTGGTAAAACAGTGCACCCCCACTCTGGTGCACATGAGCACAGAGGAGCGTTCCCTTTAAGCCACACAACAGCTAAGGAATCCCATGCACACTCTGTTATCCTACGCAGTACGATTTCCACTCAAATTTAGAGATACTGCGCATGGAGTGCAAAGGTCCATGCAGAAACAACTAAAATTAGAGAGACCATTGGTCATGTATGGTTTTCCTGCAACTTCAGAGACCAGTTGTATAACTCAAGGGTGAAATTTCTTGGTATCTTGCACTTGAAATGCCGTAACATTCAAGGCTATGGGCTGAAAGTGGGACTAATATAGATTGTTGGTGCAGACTCGATGGGCCGAATGGCGTCTTTTGTATGATATAATGCTATGATTCTGAGTTAAATGAACTTGTCTGAGCTGAGATTTGATGCTAGTACAAAATGAAGAAAATGATAAAAGGCCAAGCTTACTGAACTAAGTAACCTTTTCAGTTCCAAAAGGCTCTTTTTAAAATTCCATGGACTTGCAGCAGTTTATGGGGTGAATTTTAAAACTGTTTTTCTCAGTATGTTATGAGTGAGCTTCATCAAAAGCACCAATTCACTACCAGCGTTCTACAATGTTCTCAAAATGCAAAGTTACAACTTCATCTTAAAGATTTTAAGCAAATGGAAAAAAAACTGTCTGAATTGGTCAGATTGTATCTTTTCCGCTTTTAAGTAAAAATAACATGTTTTGCTGCCTAGGCCACTCTCAATCTGAAAATGTATAGGAAGCTCTCAACACTTACTATCCTGAATACAAATTGCAAACCATTGATTGTGGTGGCATTTATGGAGGATTTCAACAAATTTCATGTCCTTTATTTGGTGAAAAGTCTTGATTTCTTTGTATCATAAGGGAAGAAAATTATCATTGAATCACAGAATTGTTAAAGCATTGCCATTCAGCCCATCATGCCTGTACCAGCCCTCCGACTAAGTGCCATTCACTTGATGTGTCCTCCTGGTCCCTCACATTGTACCTTTTTAATTGTTTTTCAGTCAAATGCAAGCAACTGTAGAAAGTACAAAGCAGTCAAATGTTCTAATGTCAGAAGTGGGTGAATGCAGCTCCTGGGACTGAGCTGTAAGAGGCGAGGAAAAGGGTTCGGGTTTGATCCCTGATCCTACCTGAGCCAACTAATGTTGACCAGTTTGAGACTGAGCAGCATTGCATTTCGGTCTCCATGCCTCTGAAGCAGGACAGTGCAGTCTTTGCAGCTGTTTTTGATCACGATCTAATTCCCCCTGTTGGAAAGTGGGTGTGTGGACTGCAGATTTTCAGTATGATTCAACTTAACTGTGATTCACTTGCCCTGTTTATTACTGCTTAAAGTTGTATTTATAGTGTGTATTTGACATAGTAAAATGTTCCGAGGCTGATGAAATTTGTATTCCAAGTCATAATTAGGAGATATTATAGCAAATGACCAAATGTTTGAGCAAAGCAGTAGCTTCTAAGGAATACCTTAAAGGAAGAGATGTATAGGGGCAGAGAAATTTAGGGAGGGAATTCCTGAGAGTCAGCAGCTGAAAGCCCAGCCACTATTGAGTAAAGCAATTGAAATTACAGATGTTGAAGGCGGCAGAATTCTGGAGTTCCCATACCTCCAAGGGTTGTGAGACTAGAGAGGATTAGAGAGAGGGAAAGAGATGAAACTAAGGATGAGATATTTAAAATCAACGCATGCTTTGCAGGTAGAATAGCCTGTTGTTATTCATTATCTGATGTAAGCTAATGTAACAGATCTACTTTCTGAAGCCAGAGATCTCGGTCATCTGGATCCTGATGATGTTTGTAAGTACCTGAGCTTCACTGCTGAGATTTGATGTTTAAACTCATTTGGATTATTGCACAGTAATTACTTCTAACATTCTAGATTCTAACTTCTTCATGAAATTATAACCTGAAAATCTCTCTGATATATCCATCATACACCATATGCTCAAGCATTTGAGACTAATTTTCCCATTTATACTTTATTCATTTCTCAGCTCATTCTTAACACTGGTATTAAAATAGAGTCAATCAAAAAATCTAGACAAGCAGAGCTAAATCATTAAGTGTATTTCTCAGATGCACATGTTCTGCCTGACCTGAGTATTTTGTTGTATTTCGGATTTCGGAAATCTGAAATACATCCAGAGTATTTTATTTTTTAAACAGTTCAGAAGTTGAGTGAGAAAAGCAATTGGTTGAATTTTTTTTGCAATCAAAAGACTACTGTGTTAGTGAAATTACTGAGAAAGGATATTAAAACAATTAATACAAACAATGTAAACAGAACTGGTTGTGACTCTAGAGGATTAAGGATTTGGTGTTAGGTAGAATTAAGGTCTATGAATATCGGATAGTCTTAATTGGACAGCACTATTTTTTTCCTGTTCTTATCAGCTCTTGAGAGGTTGCCCACAAGTAAAGGTCACTGATGTGATTTGTTCCAGTCAGGAGTACTGCCTAATACTTTTTAGTCCAACACCATTAAAGTGTCAGGCAATCATGGACTTCATCCATTCTATAAACAGCATCATGCTCCATCCCAAGTATATACCACTTCTTAAAAGAATGCAAGGTTCAAAGTTAAGTTGATTAACTGAGAGTGAACATTAACACTGATGACATTAAACAGCTTGTAGTTGACAATTGTAACTATATGAGCAATAGGAAGGTATGTTTGGGTTGGCAGTTGTACTGCAGTTGGAAGTCGTTGTAACTGTAGTCTAGTTTTGATGTGGAATCCATTTCTGTGTGTTCCCAGCTGACAGTGAACAGGGCTTCTTTCCAAGTAAGATCAGTTTTGCATGAGGTTGATTTGATGCACTGACACCATGCACTGTAGGAAAATTTGTACATATTGTACATTACTACCGTGAGTACACAGGACTCTGGAGCACTTTTGTGATGTCCTGAAGTAGTAATTGTATTGCTGACTCGTCAACGTCACCTTAATATAATGTGAAAATTTCAGATGCCACATTTGAACATGCTGAAATCCAGGTGAGAACACTGCAACATATCTGTGTTTGTGCTTTAGGGGTGGGTGAAGCTGAAGGTCATGGAATAGGACAGTCACCAATGTCGGAAAAGGTAAAACCAAAGAGAGGGTAAATCAAAAAACTGTGGTTCATTTGGAGTTTAGAGATTGTTGTAGGAAGGGAAAACTGAAGGGGCACACGTATTCTGTAGTTTTGAGATAAACAAGTGAGAGTTTGACTCAGCGTAGAATTGTTTTGATGACATCACAGTGAGGAAGTGGTTGGTGGTGAGTGTAGGACAATGTCGTTACAGTGAAGGGATGAAATTCAATGGCACCTTCGGTTGTTTATGCATCCAAGGAAATCAAATTTTGGTCCAGTTTCGGACTTGAGAAAAATCTGTCAAAGTTAAAGGGGACATTGTGACTTTTTTTTTCCTAAACAGTTTTTTCAATGAAGCTTTCTTTTATTAAAATACTGAAATTATGCACCTTAAAATATTGCAAATGTGAAAAGGAGAGTGAGAAGTAAGCTCCTGCCCCATGTTCCCAACGCCCCAGGACTGGTTTACTTTGGCTGGTTGTGTGAAGACTGCCCAGAAAATGGTTCATGTTAAGGTAACTTAACTAAAGCCAGTGGTAGTTACATGGGCATTCACCTGTCTGATACTTTTCAGTGTAGTAAGGTAGTAGAGGGGGGAGATCTTAGCTAAAGGTTGATCTCTTTGGGACGTGGACGTGACCAAGAAATTAGCAAACTGTGTTGATAAACAATAGGTCCCTGACCAGTCTCTGTGCTGAAACTGTCTGTGCTTTACCCTCTTCTTCCTGTACCCCACCATTCGTAGCCATGTATTCATTGTCCCCAGGGCCCCTGCTTTGGAGCTCCTGTGTAAAGCCTTCTCTCTCCACTTTCTCCTCCCTTAGTATCCACTTCTTTGGCCAAGCTTACTTGTCACCCCTTCATGTTCAGGTAATGGTTCATTTATTTTTATTTCTTGTGCCCAAAAGTGCTTGGACCATCTTTGCCATGTTAGTGGCAAGTTCTGTGTAAGTGCAAGTTAGAGAATTTTATGAAAGAAGTGCTGGGTTCCAAAAACTGGAATTCCCAAATAATATTGCCTCTTTGCCGATATGACTCACTGCAAAATTACCAATGATAGATCTGGTCCTCTGCTGAAGGATCTGATTGAAATGTGGCTTGCATTTTTCTTCTTTTAAACACCTACTCATCACCTGCTTTGTAGTTGTGGCAGTTTCTATTTTGGTTTCAGATTTGCAGTGTCGGAATTACCCACTGCCACTTTTGAGTATCTGGCACTATCCCTCAACTTGTCTGTCTCTTTTTTTTTGGAGCTCTTAGCCTTGCGTTCAATGTCTCTCTGCTTCTGTATGTTGTTCCTTGCTGCCGCTAAATCATTCTGCCCTTGTGAACCTCTAAATCTCTTGCCCCATCTTTGCTTCTCTAGATTCATTACACGGGTTTATTGAGTCTGATTATGTTCCTATGATCCACCTTGGGACGTTCTACTGCACGGAATTTATTACATAAATGCAATCTGTTGTAGTCAAAATAATTGCATCTCATTACATCCTGTTCTCTGAAAACTTGACAAAATTAAGTACCAAACAAAAAAAAAACGCTTCCCTTCTTGGGTAACAGATTTTTTAAAAAATATTTGTTTTGGAATATTTGCAGCTTCCTATGGCTGAAACTGATCAATTCTTATCTCTGACAACTGAACATTTCTATATCTCTTCAGGTTGTAATGCACAAGTCCACAAGGGTTGCAGGGATAGTCTGCTGTCCTGTAACAAGATTAAACAGAAGGTATTTATTCTCTTAATTTCTGTCTGTGGTGCAAGCATAATATTTAGCACTCTCTCTTGTACCGGGTGAGTTTTTGTTGTTACCCTCAGTGAGGGATGTTGCTGTGCAGAACTGGATTACTCCTCACATCTCAGGAACCTAATGTCAACATGGTGCACTCTCAGGTCATTGTTAAGATTTAACGTGGAGTAAGGCTCCAATCTGTGAATTTAACACAGTGGTAGTACCCTCGCCTCGGAGTCCAAAGCTTCTGAATTCCAGACCCATGCCATGGACTTGAGAACATGTTCCAGCCTGATACTTCAGTGTACTCTGTGCTTCCCGGATAAGATATGAGACACAAGCCTGGGTAGACTTAAAAGTTCCTGTGGTATTATTGGAAGAAGGAAAAAGGAGTTCTCCTGTTGTAAACTAAGAACAGAAAGTACTGGAGAAACCCACCAGGTCTGGCAGCATCTCTAGAGATAGAAAGAGAGTTAACGTTTCGAGTCCAATATTACTCTCGTTTGGAACTGGTGAACCACAGGCGCTGCTGAACTTGTGTTCTGTCCAGTTTTAGCTAAATTTGAGGTTGTAAGGCCTAGGAGCATAACACACCACAACCTTGAGACTGAGCCCTAGCTTCAGGCATTGAGTACAAAAATCAAAACGTTAAACTACAATGGCTTGAACTAACAAGTAGAGATTCAAAGCAGTATAAAGCCAGTCTAGGACTAACGTCAGGAAGGTCTTCATGCTATGTATTTTGAATTCAGAAAAAGGGATGTGTTACTGCTATTATACAAGGCCTTGGTGAGGCCATTCCTGGGGTATTGCATGCAGCGTTTCTCTCCCTACCTCAAAAGGGAAATACTTGCTGTATAGGGAATGCAGTGGCGGTGCACTAGGCTGACACCATAGTTGGCAGGACCGCCTAGGACTGGGCCTGTATCCACGAGAGTTTAGAAGGAAAGAGGGAATCCAATTGAACCTGTAGTAATCCCTAAAATGCCCGTGGGGAATCACTAGTTAATCTCCTTGTGGAACTCGCTGAGTATGAGTGGCCTTGGTAATGTGCAAGGGATGCACTGGTAGTGCCCATACCCCTAGACCAGGAGGCCTGAGTTCGAGTCCAACTTGCTTCAGAGGTGTGATAGCAGCTCTGAACAGGTTGGTAGCAGGCAATGCCCTGCCCAGCTGGAACTCATCACCAAAGCCCTTGCAGAGGGCTCTTGTAGTGAAGTGGTAATGTCTGTATCTCTGAGCCAGGAGATTTGGGCTCACATTCCACCTGCACCAGAGGTATGTAATAACAACTCTGAACAGATTGATTCAATAATATCTATAAAGCAGACCCAGGCCCATAATGTGCTTTGCTTGTCAACTCGTTAGAACATAGAACAGTACAGCACAGTACAGGCCCTTCGGCCCACGATGTTGTGCCAAACTTTTACCTTAATCCTAAGGTCTATCTAACCTCCACCCCTACCTTATACTATCACCCTTATACCTATCTAATAGCCGCTTAAATGTCCCTAATGAGGCCGACTCTACTACCCTCTCCGGCAATGCATTCCACGCCCCGACCACACTCTGAGTAAAGAACCTACCTCTGACGTCTCACCTCCCTTGACTTTAAAACTATGCCCCCTCGTAATAGCTACCTCCACCCTAGGAAAAAGTCTCTGGCTGTCTACTCTATCTGTACATCTGATCATTTTGTACACCTCTATCAAGTCACCTCTCATCCTTTGTCGTTCTAAAAAGAAAAGCCCGAGCTCTCTCAACCTTTCCTTGTAAGACCTTCCCTCCATTCCAGGCAACATCCTGGTAAACCTCCTCTGCACCTTTTCCAATGCTTCCACATCTTTCCTGTAATGAGGCGACCAGAACTGGACACAATACTCCAGATGTGACCGAACCAGGCTTTCGTTATTGGCTACACGGATGATTTACTGGTG
>NC_063364.1:27340250-27340790 GCF_021869965.1 Rhincodon typus | reverse complement strand
CCACATATGTTTGTTCCAACAAAAATCCAGGAAATTTACACCGTCACTTGAAACTAAACATCCATTGTAATCTTTGGTCACTGTATGTGAACTTTAGACATCACTTCTAAATCTGCCTTTAAACCTGTGTCTTGTACACAATCTAAATGTAGTTTGCATCTGTACAAGATTACCTGTATATAGGTTTCTCTGCAGTTGGTCCCTTTATTCCTGTACATTCCAAAGTATTTGATTCTGGTCAAATTCCACTTTATTTTTGCGTGGTTGCCAGCATGTTGCAAAAAACACAGCTCCACTTTGTCCACTTTGCAAATAAATACAGGAATAGCTCCTGCAGCACATGGCCGAGGAAGAGTTTTGTAAGATTTGGAGATGTTGCAGCAGATTTACACAGTTAGAATGGGGGAGGTTCATTGGCAAGAAGCTTGGTTTAGTCTTGGTTCAATGTTGAGGTGACTTGTTTTCATTTCTTTGTGTCTCTCTCTATCTCTCTCTCGCTCTCTGTGTGTGTGTGTGTGTGTGTGTGTGTGTGTGTGTGTG
>NC_063364.1:27339122-27339850 GCF_021869965.1 Rhincodon typus | reverse complement strand
GATGCTGCTTGGCCTGCTGTGTTCACCCAGCTCTACACCTTGTTATCTCAGATTCTCCAACATCTGCAGTTCCTACTATCACTGCAGTTCCCTTATGGCTCAATATTTCAATGTGTTAATCACTTGTCTGTCCTGTGGGCCCACTGATGAAGCAGAGGTTCAATTGTAGATCTCTACATTTGTTCCCTGTGCTGTGAGTCTCCAAAATTTAAAATAAATGAACTTTTGAAAGCCTTTATTGTGAGCAATGTAACAACTGCTTAGAATTTCTAAGAAATTTCATAGAAACATCCATGCAGCGGGGAGAGAATCAGGCCCAACTCATTAGGAGAGGTGACTGAAAGTGGGGTTAAATTAATTTTTATGAAGGATTTTAAAGGTGGGGAGAAAGGCATCTTGAGAGGAAGCTGGGTGTATTGACAGGGGTGAGGGTTAATCACTTATGCAGAAAGTCTGAACCATCTTAAACCAAGGAGGCAGCTGGGGACAAGTACAAGCATCGGAGTCCAAGAGTTAGACCATCTGGTTGCAGCTGTATGTCGAGATAAAATGAGTGAAGAGATTTGTTGACAAAAACAGAAATTGCTGGAAAAGCTCAGCAAGCTCTGGCAGCATCTGTGGAGAGAAATCAGAGTTAACGTTTTGGGTTGAGTAACCTTTCTCCAGAACGCGAACGGAAGTGTTAACTCTGATTTCTCTCCACAGATGCTGCCAGAGCTTGCTGAGCT
>NC_063364.1:27322295-27339022 GCF_021869965.1 Rhincodon typus | reverse complement strand
GTTAACTCTGATTTCTCTCCACAGATGCTGCCAGAGCTTGCTGAGCTTTTCCAGCAATTTCTGTTTTTGTCTCTGACTTACAGCAGCTGCAGTTCTTTTGGTTTTTGAAGAGATTTGTTATTGGCAATATGGATTTTTAACTCCATACGAACTGGATCATGTACTGAGCATGATGCAGAGTTTAACTCTACTCATTTTTACCATTTGATGATTCCTCTTTGCAACCGAAAAGAGTCAATCATCAGACTGTCGTAGAACATAGAGCAGCACAGCACAGGAACAGGGCCTTCGGCCCACCATGTCTGTGCCGACCGTGATGCCAATCTAAGGACATGGTCCCTATCCCTTTATTCCCTGCCTGTTCATGTGTTTGTCCAAATACCTCTTATACATTGCAATTGTTTCTGCTTCTACCACCTCTCCTGGCAGTAGGTTCCAGGCACCTACCACTGCCTACATCTTTTTTATTAAAAAAAAGGCCTGTCTCGCAAATTTCCTTTAAATTTTCCTCCTCTCACCTTAAACCTATGCTCCTTAGTATTTGTCATGTGGAAATAGGCCAATTAAAGAGTGTTTACTGATGTTTCCACCCCATCAATTTCATTCCTGTTATTTCCATTTGAACAGTGAGTCTAGGTTACTGCACTGGGCAAAATGAGCTTTTATTGATGTTAATGAGGCCAACATATGAAGAATCCTAGAGCTGTAAAATGATGGATTAAAGATTATACTATCGAAAGCCAATTCAACTCAATCAATTTCAGAATCGGTGATTGCTCAGGGAAAATAACATTATTAAACTGTTAAAGCTAGGAGAACTCAATCTCTTTGGTTGTCTCCTGTTATTGACCCATATTTTCACGAGATTGCAAATCTAAACCTTTATACTTCACTGAATTTTCCCCTCAAATGTTTAAAGCCAAGTTTCAGCATCGTATAGCCACTACTCCTGAGTTGGTTTGGTCTATATTTGCACACTGATTGTGTTGAAATCTATGAAGCGTGGGCCTTTGCCCTTCAGTTATCCACTGCATTACCAGATGCAAGTTAAGTGTTCCTGACTGGTGATCCAAATTCCTAAATTAATCCTCTGCAAATAGTTCAATTCCACCAGGGCAGTTTGAGGGTTTAGATTTGGTTTACCAAATCTGGCTCATGGCACAGTTGCCATAGGGAATATGTGCGGTTTTTTTTCCTTTTTTCTTAATTCATTCACGAGATGAGGGTGTCGCTGGCTAGGCAGCATTTATTGCCCATCCCTAATTACCCAGAGGGCAGTTAAGAGTCACCACGTTGCTGTGGGTCTGGAGTCACATGTAGGCCAGACCAGGTAAGGATGACAGTTTCCTTCCCTAAAGGACATTAGTGAACCAGATGGGTTTTTCCTGACAATAGACAATAGATTCATGGTCATCATTAGATTCTTAATTCCAGATATTTATTGAATTCAAATTCCACCATCTGCTGTGGCAGGATTTGAACCCAGGTCCCCAGAACATCACCTGGGTCTCCGGATTATCAGACCAGCAATAATACCACTCGGCCATCGCCTCCCCCATGAGCGTTCATAATGGAGAGTGCTATGTTTCCTCTAATAATTGCTGCCACTGCACAGACCTGTGAGGTAAGGGCTTGGCAGTGAGTTCTGAAAGCAGGAGACAATGGGTCCACACGCTAGTTGGTTGCTTGTGGATCTTCCGAGTAGCTGCACAGTGCCCGTTGACTGTAAGCTCTACCCATTGTGAAAATATTGTGGGCAGAACAACTTACGATTTCAAAGGAGAGAGACCTACCATCTGGTCCTCCTCAAAGTCTCTGTAAAAATATCAATCGTATCAGTACAACCTGAAACTAGTTGCTAACATGCGGAATCACAGGATTTTTATGGTGCTGAAGGAGGCTCTTTGGTCCACCTGGCTCTTCAAACGAGCAATGCCTATCTCGTGCCTTTTCCCCGTATCCTTGCTCGCTATTTGCATCCCAATAATCATCCAATACCCTCTTGAAATATTTTCCAATTAACCTGATCAGAGATGTTATTATGCACCTCCTGGAGCAGGTGGGACTTGAATCTGGGCTTTCTGGCTCAGAGATACACTACCAATGTATCCCTCCAATGCTGCCTTGATTTGTTTTCTTACTTGACCTATTTTTCTAATCAGCCTGTTCAGAGATGTTATTACACACCCTTGGAGCAGGAGGTTCTTGAATCCGGGCCCCTCAGCCCAGTGCTGTCACTGCGCCACAATGGAGTCCCTTCCAATGCTCTCTTGAATGTTTCAACTGACCCTTCCTTCACCCGCAACAAACACTATCTTGTTAACTACAACAGCCTCCCCTGATTAGACTAGGAAGCAGTCTACCACAGTAGAGCCAACAGACCTTGTAAATTCTTACACTTTAAAAAGGACAGTAGCAGCTCCCTTTCTCATAAGCAGCAGCTCATAGAGCGCCATGAACTGATCAAGCCCATACAACAGCTATAAGAGTCAATATGCTGTGCTGATGTCCTTAAGGGAACAGAGTTGTACGTTCGCTATGTGGTCTGGCCTGTGATTTATTCCAGTCTATCCCCAATGTGGTTGATTGTTCCCCATCCTCTGAAGCAGCCTAATATTCGGTTGTAGTAACATCTTGAGAAGGAATTTTTTAAAAGGGAATGGGGATTTTATCTTGCAGGGGACTTAGGGCTTGTTGGTTGGTGATTTTATGCCAAATATCTGCAGAGGTGCTATCAACATCCATAAAGCTAGGGTGCACCGTCACAAAATCTATTCCTGAAGGAGCTCTCACCAGGATCAAACGTGCTGTGGTGGGAAATGGGAAAACTTTGTATCGCTGACATTTCTCCTTTTTCTTTAGGAGAAAGAGAAATCAAAAGAGAAGGAAGTAAAAGACAAAGATAAGAAAACTGTAAACGGACATGGTTTTACTGCCATCATGGCATTCCGTACTTCACAATGTGACCAGTGTAACAGAGCTATCACCAGTCGAGAGGCATACCTATGCACCAGTAAGTACATGGGTTACAATTTGTTTTGTACTTTAATGTAAGTTCTTTAAGTTGTGCTTGGCTTGATGTCATGGTTTTCAAGCCCTGCTTTCGATGTTTCGTGCTGATGGTTTCACATGTCGCCTCAACACTGCTTGAAGTCACTCACAACCCTTATGGACCCAGACAGATAGCCCTCAGCAATGTGACTGTTGCCGTCACAAAGTTTGGGAAACTGTTAGTTCTTGTGAACTCCAAACGTGAAAGACCTGGTGTACAAAATCCCTGACTTCGATCCTCCATGGTGATTGCCAATACTTAATGCACAAATGGAAAATTAAAAAATTTCAAGTGTGCAGTTATGGTCCCTCAAAGCAAACTGTGGGACATGAATCTACTCAGTATCTGATTCGCAAATATAAAGTGTGACAGTTATACACTTTGCTACTCCTGACCCAATTATTTACTTTAATTGGTGGAATGTAAAATTAGAATTAAAAGATTTCATTGACTATTCAGTCAATATGAAGACAGTTGATTAACTTTTCCATGAAGGGTTTGGGAGTTTCATTGTGGATGGTTGTTGTTAAGATTGAATTTTAAACTCTCATTCCTCTTTTAAAACTTCTTCATGTCCTCATCCCCTTACTTTCTCTGCAGTCCCCTTTAGCTCTCCACCCTCCCGATATCTCTGTGCTCTTTCAATTCTAGTTTCATGAGTATCTCTGATTTTCACTGTTGTCACCCATTTTTTCAGCTGACTGGTCTCTGGGCCCTAGAACTTCCTCCTGAAACTTCTTCATGCTTTTATCCTCCTTTTCAAGATTCCCTTTCAGAACCTGCCTCTTCGGGCAAGCTTTAGATCACCCAACCTAATATCTCCTCGGGTGTCAAGTCATATTTCATGAAGTTCCCACGAAGTGTGTTGGGATATTTTTGCTATTTTAGTGGCACTACATAAATGTAACGGATTGTTGTTGTAAAGAGAAAAGAACAGGAGACAGAAGTGATGGGGCTGAAAGTCAAGTCTGCATCCAACTTTTTCCCATCAAATGTACATAATTCTCTAACTCTGCATAGATATGGATACAAGTACCATGTATTGTGTATTGTACCAGTGAGTCGGACTATACCTTGATTGTAACTGTTCTGTGTGACATAGTATTATGTTCTCACTGGGTTTTTTTTAGCATATCTACTAAAATTGCAAGATTGAATTGGGGATAGGTCTGAGAACCCATGGAGTCTCATTTTATTCCTCGCACGTGGCACTGGCTATATCCAAACAGATAGGGAAGGGGACAAAGCAGAAAGCCATAGGCTAGTTTTTGGGAAAATGTTCGAGTCCATTATTAAGGAAGAAATAGCAGAATATTTAGAAAAGCTTAACTCGATCAAACAGAGTCAACCTTGTTTTGTGAAAGGAAAATTATGTTTGACAAATTTGCCGGAGTTCTTTGAGGACATAACGAGCAGAGTTAATAGTGTATTTGGGTTTTCAGAAGGTGTTCAATAAAGTGCTACATGAAAGGTTGTTGCATAAGGTAGGAGCTCACTGTATTGGGGATAATCTATGAGCCTGGATTGAGGAATGGTCAACGCACAGAAGGCAGGAACCTGTAGAATCCCCATTGTAGCACACTCCAAGGAATTGCCCAGGAAACATTCACACGGGCATAAAGTCACCTGACCTGACCAAATCCGAACTGAGCCGACCTTGCCTGTCACATGGCCCAACCTGACAACCCCCTCCCCTCCCTGTGCTGGACCCGGTTTCTCCCACCCACTCTTAATGCTACGTAATTCAGCATACCACCTGGCACTATACCCCCTACCTAGTGTGCACACTGCTTAGCACCCTTTTATCCTACCCAGCTGACACCCTACTAACCTGGCACCCTACCCCCTCTACTGCTGGCATCCTTCCCACCTGACATCCTATTTATCTGGCACTCCAGCACCCTACCCACTTGGCACCCTACCCATCCCAGTACCCTAATATCACACTTGCCTTACGTACTTAAGGTTTGACAGTAGATGTCAGAAAGTGGTTGTCAGGTCCTTTAAAAGTTAGAATACAGCAGCTGACTGCTGTGTAAAGGGGGTATGGTTTGGCTTTTCCTGACAGTTCTGTGTTAAGAAAGAACTGTCAAATGGAAGAGCAGCTCCGCATTTCTGAAGGGGGACTGAGTAGTGTCTTCTATCACAAACACTGAGCTCTCTGCTTGAGATTGGCACTTCTTAGAAAATCCACCCCATTCTCTTTGTATTATACAGGAAAGACAGTTCAGGGATTGGGGATATGTTGATGAATCAGTCCCATGTGTTTACAAGGCCTGAGGACAGAATACCACCCGAAGTATGTAAGGGAGCTGAATTCTCGATGTTCAGGAGAGCCATTTTCATTTGCTGATTTCACAACTTCTGAGTAGTACTAAGCATGTCCGCTTTGTACAGAGTGTTTTCTTCTTGTCTGTTACAGAGATACAATCTGGAGAGATAATACAGACACTAAACAGATAGATTTAGCACAGAATAGCACAAGAATCAAGTATGAGATGATTAAAGAGCAAAAAGTTGAGGTTTATACCAGGGACAAAGTTAAATGGAACAATATGTTTTCGTGTCTTACATACACTCTTTTTGTTTCCCCTCCTCTCCTGGCTTGTGGTTTTAGCTTCCTATTTATAAGCCCGTGTCACCCACAGTCATGGCAGAACAAATTTGAACACTTTATAGCAGCAGCAAAATATAAAAATAGGTTTGTGAGAAAAATGCAAAGATGTTTCTGTGTTGTATTTCTCTACATAAAATGGTCTTGCCAGCTTTCTGTTCTCCATCCTCCAAATTGGTGGCAGAACCTTCAATCAATACACTCCACCACTCACTTGTCTCCTCTGAAAGCTCCTCTTCACTCTATTTATTCCCATATTAACATCTTCTGTCTTGTACTATGTTCCACGATTTCCCTCCCAACACCCAAGCTGATCCCTCGCCTTCAATCTGTGGTATTTGTGTGGTGGTGCCAGGTTATTGGATACTTTGTAAGGCAGAGGAACCTGGATTCTTGACTGACAGGAGAATCAAAGGTTATGAAAGGAGGTAGAGGGGAGTAGCGATGAGGCCACAATCAAATCAGCTATGTTGTTATTAAATGGTGGGACAGCCTCAAGAGACCGAGTGGTCTACTCTTCACAACTCGATTGTTTGTGTGTCTCTTTATGCCTTTCCTCTCCCCTCTGTACTGCTCCCCCATCCCAATTCAACCAATCCTTTGTTGAGACATTGGATGATTTGCATTGTTCCTCTGACAGTTGACGAATGGTTGTTTCCAAACAAAAACTTTAGCATTTAAATATAGCCTTCACAACCTCAGATCTTTCCAAAGTGCAACAAAGTACTTTTCGAGTATAGGCAGTGTTGTGAGGTAGGAAATGCAGCAAATTGCGCATAGCAAGTTCCCATAAGCAACAGTTTCATAATCTGTCATTACGAGTCTGATGATCTGTACGTGGGACGTTGATTCAAGGTGAATATTATCTAAGGGTTAGATTTAATTCCCTCACAGTATGTGGGCAACAGTAGTTATGTCAATATTTATTGCCTATCACTGTTGTCCTTGAGAAGGTGGTGGTGAGCTGCCATCTAAAATGGCTGCAATCCATTTGTTGTAGGTAGACCAACAGTCCATTTGGGTTGGAGTTCCAGGATTTTGACCCAGCGACAGTGAGGGTGCGACAACATACGAGGTACTGGAGTTAACCCCCACGTTCTTTAGAATAGTGCCATAGGCTCTTTTAAATCAACATGCGAGGATAGATTGGGCCATGATTTAACAACTGACCTGAGAGAAGCTACCTCCACCAGTGAAAAATATTAGCAAGATTTTTGTTGACTGAAATTAGCCAAAATCTGATTGTCAAATGGTTACTTTGGATCAGTGTCAAGTTCAAACCGTGTGGATTCAGGTTTCTTTAAATGGGGTGTTTTCATCCCATGTCTCCAGTTGCTCTCTGGGCTGATGCCTCTAATAGAGGGTTGATGATTATAGCCTATATAATGATTGTCGTGTGTGGATCTAGTGAGGCCCACATATCCAACATGAAAACTTCCCAGCAACTAAATACCAAAATGTTTTTGTAAACCTTTGCAGCCAAGTTAAAGTTAGAGAAGAAAACAGAGACTGACTTCAGCAAAGTGTATAAATGTTGATTCAATGGAGACAGCAAGCAAGGAAGTGCAACTGGACAAAAGGTTCTTATTAAAATTAGAGAGACTGATTGGGATTTTCCAGTCAGACTCGGAGTTCCAAGGGCCTGTTCAGAGTAGCCAGGGATGCTGGAGCATCAGACAGACTCTGAGGCCCTGTTCAGAGTAGCCGGGGATGCTGGAGCATCGGACAGACTCTGAGGCCCTGTTCAGAGTAGCCGGGGATGCTGGAGCATCGGACAGACTCTGAGGCCCACATTGCCTGCTTGGGTGCAGGAGCAGCAGCAGCAAGTGGCAGCTTCAGAGAGCAATTTCCAGGCCAGTTACGGGGGCTCCCTTGTGAAAATAATTTCAAATTTTGACCTGAAAATTTTGGGATAATCCCATGGAGTGAATACTGGCACAACAGTGAGCTGGTGCATACATTTCCTTGGCATTATTGATGTGCTTGCTGGATGCTGCGCTGCAGCATAGGATTTTTCCAGCTAAGGTTTGGTGAAGGGAACTTCCACATCCATACCAGGCTTGTGCATTAGAAACTTCGAAGCCAGGGTAAGTATGTTGTGTCAAGTTCCTGTGACAGCAGTCCTTGCTGCTGTAAAAACAGTATCTAGATGCAGTCCTTTGCTGCAATTTTTACTCCTCTTTGGTTTACTTAATTAAATCTCCATTATTCCATGATGGGAAGTGTTCAAGTTGCTTGCATTAGTTAATTTTGATTATTGGGAAAAATGCAACTTGCAGCCCCCTCAAGTGATATGGTCGATGAATCCCAGGCTGCATCCTTCTGCAGTAGCCTTGATTGGCATAGAACAGTGTGTGGTTTTTGTGGTAGTGTCCCTAGCTTGAAAGCAGATTGTGAAATGCGCATGAGTGGTTCAATTCCTCTTTCATGTGGTGCACACGTACCTCTGATTTTCATTTGGGCCTTTTAAGAATGTGTTGCCTCCAAGTTGATATGATCATGTGAGCTAAAGGTCAAGATTCAGTGAGCCTCATAGGGGGCAGGCTGTGTAGAGGATGCAGAGGGTCATTGCTAGATCCCAAACCTGTCCCTAGGTGAAACAGTTGTAGGCCTTATTTTCACAAGGAAGCCCCTGTAACTGGCCTGGAAATTGCTCTCTGGAGCTGCCACTTGCTGCTGCTGCTCCTGCACCCAAGCAGGCAATGTGGGCCTCAGAGTCTATCTGATGCTCCAGCATCCCCGGCTATTCTGAACAGGCCCTTGGGACTCGGAGTCTGACTGGAAAATCCTAATCAGTCTCTCTTAATTGGCCTTGAAGAGCTCTGGATGACCATGTCAACGTCCTGCTGTGTGCAAAAACAGGCGAGAGGCAGGATGGAGTGGGAGGACAGATTAGTGCTGCCTTTGATCCCAGTCCTGGCACAGGGACACTAAATCCTGCTCAGCCTGCAAAGGAATACAGACAAGTAAATGGTTACACAAAACTTTTTGGTAGCTGAGTATATAGTGGGAAAATGTGAGATTTTCCGCTTTGGTAGGAAGGACTCAAGAGCAAAATTTTATCTTAATAGTGAGCGACTATGGAATGTCACGGTGCAGAGGGATCTGGGTGTCATTGGTCATTCAACACAACATGTTAATGGGAGGACAGCAGGCAATTAGGAAGGCAAATGGAATGTTTAATCGTTATGGTGAGAGGAATGATGTATAAAAGTAGCAAAACCTTGATACAACTTTGTGTGGTCCCACCAATACCTTCATAGGACTGCATACAGTTTTAGTCTCTTATATATAGGAGGGGTTTAGTTGCTTTGGAGTTAGTTCAGAGACTAGGTTAATTAGGTTGATTCCTAGGAATAATGACTTGTCTTATAAGGAAATATTTGAAGAGGTTGGGCCTTTATTCATTGATTTGTGGAGGAATAAGAGGTGGTCATATTGAAAAGTGTAAGATTTTGAGAGGGTAGATGCCAAGAGGATGGTTCCCTTGATGGAGGATTCTGGAATAAGGGAACTTCAGCTGGGATTTTCCTTTTGTTGTTTCTGAATGTGGTGGAGGGTACCTTTTAAGAGCAAGAGAGAAAGAAAGAAAGAAAGACTCTCCACCCACACAATGAGTAAACTCACCAGATCAACTGCCAATCAGACACTTGAATGCTGACTGGTGAGCTTCTCAACCTATCAGGTGCTGTGACCAAGAAGTCCCCCTCCACCAGAAGCTTCTGGCCAATCAGGGACTGGCAGCCACTAGGAGCTGCTGAGACTCCTCATTGGCACATTCTGCTTGTTGTGGAGCAGCACTCTTAACATGAACCAGTGAGAAGCTAAAGGTCTTTTGGGGGTGAGTGAGGGCCGGGGGAGAGGGTTGGGTGTCTGAAATGTTGGAGGAAAGGGGCTTCTTTCACTGGCCACTGCCTTTCCTCCATCGTACACCCCCCCCACCCCCCACACTGGGGCAAATTGGACCACCACCTCAAACCTGTGGCAGGCCAGGAGACCTGTTTCCTCAGTTGGGAAGACACCTCTTATGCCACTGCCTTCAAGGTTGTTGATCAAGTCAGTGGTAGGCTGAGGTCTGTGTGGTCAATAATTGACCACGTGAGGGTCTGATTTGGGTGACAGAACGGGAAGGTCTGCATTGACAGGAAGGTCCCATATTATTTACCGTTCCCACCACCATCCCTTGTTACTCCAAGGAAGGGAAAGGCCTTGCTCACAGTTTCCGAATTTAAGGTCTCCCATTTAAGGTGAAAATGAGGAATTTATTTATTGAGGGTTTTCAGTTTTTTGGAGCCTGTGCTCCTGAGAGTTATGGAAGTTAGGCCATTTGTTCAAACCTGAGCTAGACAGAGGTTTGACCCTTTCTGGGGATTCTAGGCTTGTGGGGAACAACCAGGAAGGTGGAGCTGTGGCCAAGAGCGCATCAGCCATGGTCTTCCATTTCATGGGGCATTGGCATCAGTTCTGGAACAGGAGGGATCTGTACTGTTAGGACAGTATGCACCTGAACCGATCTGAAACCAGTGTTCTAGCAAAAAGGATAAATAGAGTGGTCACTAGGACTTTTAAACTACTGAACTGGGGGGAAGGCAAGGGGAGAATGATAGGAAGTATAATGGTAAGTAGAAAAGAAAGCAGCAAGTTAACGTGTGTGCAGGAGGGTTTAACTACATTGAAGACTATGAAAGAAGTTAAGAGGAAGGAAAACTCAGGAGATATTATAAATGGAGATGTTAGAATTCAAAAAGAAGCTATAAAAACTCTCATAAAGGCACTTTACCTGAATGCGCATAGCATTCAAAACAAGGTAGATGAGTTAACTATTTGGAAGGACAGGCAGGAAGGTAAGAGAGGTGGTGTAGTGCTGATATGTTAGGATGACATCAGGGTGGTGAGAGATGATATAGAGTCTATGGAGAATAAGGTTGAATCCATTTGAGTGGAAATTAGAAACTCTAAGAAGAAAAAGTTACTGATAGGCGTAGGCTATAGACCACCAAAGAATAACATCGCATTGGGACTGGCAATCAAAAAAGAAATAACTAATATCTATGAAAATGGTAGAGCAATTACCATGGAGGATTTTAAACTACATGTCGATTGGTCGAACCAGGTCGGTCAAGGCAGCCTTGAGGAGGAGTTCATTGAGTGTATCCGCGATAGTTTTCTTGAACAGTATGTAATGGAACCGACGAGGGAGGAAGCTATCCTAGATCTGGTCCTGTGTAATGAGACAGGGATAATTAATGATCTCATACTTAAGGATCCTCTTGGAAGGAGTGATCACAGTATGGTTGAATTGAGAACACAGATGGAAAGTGAGAAGATAAAATCCAATACCAGGGTCCTGTGCTTAAACAAAAGAGATGACAATAAGATGAGGGAGGAGTTGGCTAAAGTAGACTTTAAGGAAAGACTTTATGGAGGGACAGTTGAGGAACAGTGGAGGACTTTCAAAGCAATTTTTCAAAGTGCTCAGCAAAAGTATATACCAGTGAAAAGGAAGGACTGTAGGAAAAGGGGTAATTAGCCATGGACATCTAAGGAAATAAAGGAGGCTATCAAATTGAAAGATAAGGCATTCCAAGTTGCAAAAGACCAGTGGGAAGCTAGAAGATTAGGAAAACTTTAAAGGTCAACAGAAAGCCACAATAAAAAGGCTATAAAGTACAAATATATAAAATGAAAAAGAGTGGCTAAGATAAACATTGATCTTTTAGAGGATGAGAAGGGGGATTTAATAATGGGAAATGAGGAAATAGCCGATGCGTTGAACAGGTATTTTGTGTTGGTCTTCACAGTGGAGGACATGAATAACATGCCAGTAACTGATGACAAGGAGACTAAGGTAGGTGAGGACCTAGTCACGATCATTATCATGAAAGAGGTAGTGTTGGGCAAGCTAATGGAGCTAAAGGTAGACAAGTCTCCTGGCCCTGATGGAATGCATGCCGAGGTACTAAAAGAGATGGTGAGAGAAATAGCAAATGCACTCGTGGTAATTTTGCAAAATTTGCTGGACTCTGGGGCGGCTCCAGTAGATTGGAAAATAGCAAATGTGACACCAGTCCTTTAAAAAAAGGAGGTAGATAAAAGATGGAGAATTATAGGCCGTTAGCTTAACTTCTGTAGCAGGGAAAATGCTTGAATCTATCTTCAGGGAAGAAATAGCAAGACATCTCGATAGAAATTGTCCCATTGGGCAGGCGCAGCATGGGTTCATGAAGGGCAGGTCGTGCTTAACTAACTTACTGAAATCCTATAAAGACAGTACGAGTGTGGTGGACAACGGGGACCCAGTAGATGTAGTGTATCTGGATTTCCAAAAGACATTGGACCAGGTGCCACACAAAAGGCTGCTGCATAAGATAAAGGTAGACGGTGTTACAGGCAATGTATTAGCTTGGATAAAGGATTGGTTAACTAACCAGAAGCAAAGAGTAGGGATAAATGAGTGCTTTCTTAGTTGGTGATCAGTGTTGCGACCACAATTGTTTACAATTTACATGGATGATTTGGAGTTGGGGGACCACATGTATTGTGTCAAAGTTTGTAGATGACACCAAGATGATTGGGTAGAGCAAAGTCTGCAAAGGATTCTGAAAGTTTGCAGAGGGATATAGATAGTTTAAGTGAGTGGGCAAAAGTCTGGCAGATGGAGTACAATGTTGATAAATGTGAAGCCATCCATTTTGGTAGGAATAACAGTAAAAAGGACTATTATTTGAATGGTAAAAAAAATTGCAGTGTGCTGCTGTGCAGAGGGACCTGGGCGTCTTTGTGCATGAATTCCAGAAGGTTGGTTTGCAGGTACAATAGGTAATTAAGAAGGCAAATGGAATTTTGTCCTTCATTGCTAGAGGAATTGAGTTTAAAAGCAGGGAAGTTATGTTACAGCTGGATAGGGTACAGGTGAGGTCACACCTGGAGAACTGCATGCAGTTTTGGTTTCCTTACTTGAGAAAAAGGATGTACTGGTACTGGAGGGGGTGCAGAGGAGATTCACTAGGTTTATTCCAGAGTTGAGAGAGTTGATTTATGAGGAGAGACTGAGTAAACTTGGATTATATTCATTAGAATTTAAAAGAATGAGGGTTGATCTTATAGAAACATATGAAATTATGAAGCGAATAGATAAAATAGAAGCAGGGAGGTTGTTTCCACTGGTGGCTGAAACTATAACATATGGGCATAGCCTCAAAAGGGGGAACAGATTTAGGATTGAATTGAGGAGGAACATCTTCACCCAAAGGGTTGTAAATCTGTAATTCTCTGCCCAGTGAAGTAGCTGAGGCTTCTTCATTAAATTTAAAAGCTAAGATATATAATTTCTTCACTATTCAAAAATTAAAAGTAAAGTAAAAGTAAAATTAAAAGTAAAGAAATTAAAGAAAATAATGGTGAGAGGGTGGGTAAGCGGAACTGAGGCCACGAAAAGATCAGCCATGATCTTATTGAATGGTGGAGCAGGCTCGAAGGGTCAGATGGCTTACTCCTGCTCCTGGTTCTTATGTTCTTCCAAATGATGGGACAAGCTCGAGGGACTGGATGACCCTACTCCTCCTTATCTGCATGTGGGATAACTTTACAAACTATAGAACTATAATTTATAAAAGCAACTCTACTGCACAGCATGTCCTTCCAGTCATTTTTTTATTGTACCCTCTCCATCCCAGACTGGGATACATCCTGTGAATATCTATCAGTTACCTCCAATCTCCCATTGAAGTGTGTGAACCAAACAGTCAACTCTACTGTTCATTAACTAATGGAAACCCAATTTCCTTCAGGAATCCAGAAAGAGAAACTCAAAAACATTTGTTTTCTTCTTAGTAAATGCTTGGGTCTATTACTGGGCTGGAATTCAGAGATTTGGGCTAATCCTTCGGAGACATGAGCACAAATCCTATCGTTAATAATAATCATGAAGCAGCCAGATTGTCGTTTGAACAAAAACAATTGTTCCACTGATATCCTTCAGGGAGGAAATCTGCCATCCTTATCGGTCTGGCCAACATATGACTCCAGACCCACCTCCGTGTACTCAACTCTGAAATGGCCCAGCAACCTATTAGTTTGTAGGTAGCGTGCCACCACTTCTTCAAAGGCAATTAAGAATGGGCCTTAAATTGACTTGTCATTGATGTACACATGCCAAGAATGAAGTTTAAAAATAACAAATGGCTGTTGTAAGCTCTTGTGCCACGTCAGTGCTGCCTTTGGTTGTTCTGTGCACCAGCAAGAGTTAAAACCTTCAGAAGTGGAGCGTTTAAAATAAAGTAATGAAAGCATGAAGGAGTAAGGATTAAGATGTGACGGAAGTTAGAGCGTCATGTGTGCCTGTATTTGCCCCTATGAAAATTTAAGCATGTTCTCTTTTTGTTGCATTTATCTTGGATACTCTTTTATGACAAATTTAAGTAATTCGTTTGTCTGTGGAACTCGTGATACATCCAGTCTCAATCACATGGAATTTATTCAGTGCCAGAGCAGCAAGTGCCTCTTTTGTTTAATTCCCTGGAAGTAGCTGTTTAACTACAGGCATCAGAGAGTTCAGGCCAGCTCTCATTTGTGAATTTCATGTTCTCTTCCCTAAATCTCATCCAGTGTCTACATCCCAGACCCTGCTCTCTGCCCCTATGAGCCCTAATGATTTGACCATTCCCATTCCCCCCCACCTCCCCGCACTATACACACTGTTTTATCATAAGCCATTGGAAATCTCTTCAGTCATATTTTCAGTCCATCCACTCTTTTAATCTTTTCCAATTTTCACATTGTCCCACCTCCCCTTGAAATCTGAGATGTTCTGACAGATGGCTTTCTGCTTTTGTAGGTTTTATGGTGAGGCTGTCCAAATAGTGTGAGAAACTGATGGATGTTGGTGACAAACAACAACATAGAATGTTGCATTATACAGAAATGGGTTTTCTGTGTTTTAAATAAGGATATACATGTTTAAGCTATATACACTCTTGTCCATTCAACCTCCCAACAGCTAGAAGAGGAACCACAGGAGTTAAAATACAACTGAGTAAATCGGGTTGACATAAAGATGAGTCAGAATCTCACTGAACGGCTGAGATTGTGAAGAGTTTGGTTCTCTCCCTCATTGTCTAATTTTAATGTTAGTCCTAACCTACAATGTAAAAAGTAGGAGTAGGCCATTCAGCCCTTCATACTTGTGCCGCCATTCAATGAAATCATGGTTCATCTGCCCCAGGCTCCAACTGTCTCTTTGGCAGCTACTGATAGCCCTCAACTCTCTGATAATTCAAAAATCAGCTATATACCTCCTTTTGAAATAGTTTCAGTGATGTAGTCTGCACAACTCTGAGGTAGAGAATTCCTAGGAGAAGGAATTCCTTCATGTCTCATTTTTAAATGAGCATCCCCATATTCTGTGCCTGTGTCCCCTAGTTTGAGATTTCCCCAGTCATCAAACCATCTTCTCAACATCCAACTTATCAAAGCCCCCTTCAGAATCTTGTACATTTCAATAAAATCACTCACGTTATTCCAAAGTGTACTGGTGAAAGGCCTAAACCTGTTTAGCTGTTCTTGAGAAATCAACGTCTTCATCCCAGGAATCAGTCGAGATAATCTCCTTTAAGCTACCACCAAAACTGATATATATATATCAATTTTTAAATACAGGGACCAAATTACTCCAGGTGTAGCCTCACCAATACCCTGCACAGTTGACAATTCTTTGCTGTTTTTAAACTTCAACTTCTAACAATATAGGCCAAAATTCCGTATGCCTTCTTAATTACTTGCTGCACCTGCATGCTAACATTGTGTTTTAGGCACAAGAGCACCCAGATCCATCTGCACTGGAAAGAACATTAATCAAAGTCGGTTACAGTTGATTTTGATTGCAGGAGTTCAAGTTTGCTTCTGCTGTACAAGCAATGGAAGGAAAGAGGAGATTAATTTGAGCATTGACATAACTGCACAGAGGCTAATATACTGTCACCAATTAACCCTTATATTTACATGTGCATAGTACACTGGCTCTGACCAGCCAGACCGGAGTCAGTTCCTAAAATGAGGAGATTCTCTGAACCTCCTGTTTATATATTTTTTATAATTTATTTTACGGAGATGGCAATCCGTTGAGGTATCTGTGCTGACTGCACTAGATCTGGTTAAGATAAACATTTTTCTTTTTTTTTATTAACCTATTCTTCTATCAGGCCATTCAGTGATGTTATTACACACCTCTGAAGCAGGTCGGACTGGAACCCAAGCCTCACAGTTCAAGGGTAGGGACTCTACCACTGTGCCACAAGAGTGCCCTAACTCCTGTTTATATCTGTCAGCCGGATCTCCACGATTGGCCCAGGTTAACAACCCCAATCAGGGATCTCATAGTCAATAAAATTCACTGGTTTCAATCACGACAACACTGATTCGCGGTTCTTGACCAGCATACAAAGCACAACATTTGCACCATTCAGGCCCAGATTTTACTATAAGTCATCAGCTCCTGGATAGTTACCAAGAAATCATTTACAGATTTCCCGATGCAGAATTCTATTACAGGTGAGGAATTCTTTGTCCGAAAACCTTGGGACCGACTAATTTTTAGATAAAGGATATATTTGCTTTTCGTATACACACTTACATGTTCCCGTAGATCTGCTCAGGTCTGTTTTTTTGGAGAAAAAAACTTTGCTTAGTCCAAAATATGAGATTTATTTCTGAAAGCCCCGAACTCTCTGTCTCTACAGGTCTATTCAGATCCGTTCAGGTCCACTTTCAAAAAGACCTTTTAATTGTCAGGTCTTTTCGATTTTTAGATGTGGGGAGGGGAGCGGCACAGTGGCTCAGTGGTTAGCACTGTTGCCTCACAGCACTCGGGACGCAGGTTCGCTTCCACCCTCAGGCAACTGTCTGTGTGGAGTTTGCACAATCTCCCCGTGTCAGCATGGGCTTCCTCCAACTGCTCCGGTTTCCTTCCACAGTTCAGAGATGCGCAGGCTAGGTGGATTGGCCATGCTAAATTGCCCATAGTGTTCAGGGATGTGTAGATTAGGTTGGTTATAGGGGGATGGG
>NC_063364.1:27300163-27321795 GCF_021869965.1 Rhincodon typus | reverse complement strand
GGCCTGTCTACAACAGTGAGATGCTATCACAGATTCACAAGTGCAGCTGATCAGATAACTCTGTCATGGATGCAATGTGGCCAGATTTATGAGTTGAATATTTATTGTACGTGACATGCAGGCCTCATAATCCTTTTGCAGTTTTGTTTCCTGTACCCTCAAGTGACTGCAATTCTGGAATGATGATGAGCTATTTTTAGAGATTGGAATTGTTTCAAAGTGAGCTCCAAATGTACGTTATTAGAATAATGTAGATGCAAATATAGAATGGAGGTGGGGCAGTGAAGTAATGGGTCGATCATCTGCAATTGCACCCATCAGTAACACACGTTATAGCCAGTTTTCAGTTTAATCTCATAAAGCATGAAACACCCTCTCCAGCTTTGGCAAATGGCTGATACTTCGTAATTGTATGGCTTTGTTTTTCTATAAGTTGAAAGAATGTGTGGAAAAGATTCAATCAATCATCTATTAATATACTTCCCAGCTCCCCTCAGCTCTGACAGTTTGTGGTCTATGTTAAATAATCCTGCCCCTGAATTGAAATACAATCCTATTTACACCCAGCCATTCTTAGTTCTACATATCTCCTTTCTGTTTAAAAGTGATTCTGTTTCGTCAGATGAGTTTACCAGGTTCGCAAGTTCATCGATGTGGAACAATATCTCCACGGTTCCCAGACAACAAATACTATATAAATAAATAATCTCATTCTATCTATATAAAATCGCACTGACTGTCATAGATTTATTTTCCTGAGGTTATTCCAAGGTTTGTGTGGTCCAAACTGTATAAAGAAATTCCAGTCTCAAAGGATTAGAACCTCTCTGCTTGGACTGGATTAGTGCCAATATTTACACATCAGTTAAAGAAAAACTACATGCAAAGCCAGATTTACTTTTAGGACAGGGGTGCCATTCAACTCCTCTAATTGGTGGCACGGTTTCTAACGCCTTTAGCTGTGGTTGAAACCAGGAAGAGAAGATGTTTTTCTGGGATTTCCTGTTCACTTGTGGTATCCCCTTGTCCCATCTTCAGTCTTCAAGGGTCTGACCTGTGCTGATCTGTAGTCTTGTAGAAACCAATATTGTTCCTGTAACCTACGTTACAAGACTGTGTACATTTCAAAAGGAACTCAGTAGCATGATAGCATTTGGGGTTGTCTTGAGTTTGAGAAACCTGCTACAAGAGACAAATCAGGAGAGTGATGGAATACTCCCCACTTGCCTGGATGATTGCAGCTCCAACAGCACTCAATTGGGCTTGATACCGTTCAGAACAAAGCTGCCTGCCTGATCAGCACCTAAAAATGTTACACTTTCCAGCACAAAGACAACGCACCATTGGTGAATACCATTTACAAGATCTATAACCTCAAGCAGTTCCTTTGCCATCTTCCACAGCATCTTCCAGTCTCTATCACCTAGAATGACAAGGGCAGCAGATCCATGGTAGCAACATCACCTGCAAGGTCCCCTCCAAATTTCTCACCGTCCTGATTTGGAAGTGTTCCTTCACTGTTACTGGCTTAAATCTTGGAACTCCCTCCCTGATGGCAGTCTGGGTGTACCTACAGTACATGGACTGCAACAAATCAAGAAGTCAACTCAACTTCTCGAGGGCAATCCAGAATGGATAACACATTCTGTCCTAGCCAGTGATATTTCAATCTCTTGAAGGAATTAGAGTCATATGGCTCAGAAGCAGGCGCTTTGGCCCGACTCATTCATGCTGACCAGGTTTCTTAAAGTGAACTAGTCCCATTTGCCTACATTTATTCCATTACCCACTAGACCTTTCCTTTTCATGTACTTGTCCAAATGTCTTTTAAATGTTGTAATAGTACCCGCTTCTGCCACTTTTGCTGACACTTGGCCTATGTACGCACCACCCTCAGGGCCCTCTTAAATCTTTTCCCTCATACATTACACATATGCCCTCTAATTTTGGACTTCTCTATCCTGGGGAAAAGACCTTGGCTATTCATCTTGTCTATGCCCTTCATGATTTTATAATTCTCTATAAGATCACCCCATTTGAAAATATAAAGTCTGAAAATATTAATATATGCAATATATAGGCTGTTCTAAGTGTGTGAACACAGGCAGTATCAAGATGCTAGTCGATCATGGAGAAGGCTTGATCTCGCCTTTACTTTGTACCCAAACTGTCACCCTTTCCAATAGGATATTGATCAAGAGCAGAAAGCCATGCTTATTCTCCCTCTCCATCAGCAACTGGTTATGTGGCTAGTTGAAACAATCCTACTCTGGCCGAGAACAGAACCCAGTGTTTGAACCCAAGATCTTTCTGTCTGTTTGTGTCTAAGTGTCAAGGTGCAGACATATTAAACATTTATTATCTTGAAATACTTTCCCTATTCCACGAAATATGCAGCAAAAGTTCAGCCCAATTGGTCTTACTTCATTTAACCCCAATGAGTATCTACTTCTGTTCCTTTCTCCACTTCCTCCCCGGTTTCTTCTTAAATACATTTGTGCTGTTCACTTCAACTATTTTGAGTGATCTTGCTTTAAAAATGCTACATGCAGATAGAAGTTGTCTATTGGGCTCTTCAAGCCCTCTCCTCCATTTGATGGCTGACCTGACTTGTCTTAACTCTATTTCCCAACCTATCCCCGATAACCATTGACTCCTTTGCTGATGGCATTGCTGTCAGCATGAGGGCTGAAGAAACCAGGACAGGAGTAGGCCTTATGGCTCCTCGAGCCTGGTTTACCATTTAATCAGGTTGTGTGCAAGGATATTTGGTCCCTGAGTAACCTTGCTGTGATATCACGAGCTGTACGTAACTGGGTATAGATACCACCGTGTGAGCAGAGTTGGAGCAAAGTGGGAGCAAAAGTACTGAAAGAAGCCCATGAGAAAGTCATTTTCAGAGCACGTAGACATGAGCATTCACAGACGGTAGATTAGTCATTGCTAAATGTAACTATAAGTCAGAGTATGGTACAAGATGACCATATATCATAGCATTTAGTATAAAGTTCAATGAATAGCGTTACTTTGAAAATAAGCCTGAACAAAGTCCTTGATTTTTCTTTCTCTTCGACCAGTCTACCTCAAATGCAAAAGCCATCATGAATCATAAAAGTATACAACAAGAGTCATGGCTGATCTGATCTTGGCCTCAACTCCACTTTACTGCCTATTCTGCACAAGCCCTCACTTTGTAATAATTCAAAAATCTGTCTAAATTGGCCTTGAATATGTTCAGCGACTCAATGTCCTTGCTCTGTGGGATGGAGAATGCCAAAGATCCATGACACCCCCACCCCCATCTCTATCTAAAATGGCTGCCCCTTATTCTGGATCCATGCCCCCTTGTGCTAGACTCCACTGATGGTGGAGGGGCGGTGGGGGGCCCTTTCTCTCCGCATCTACTCTCATACCTCCTCAGAATCTTGTGTTTTTGCAAAAGATTACATCTCATTCTTCTAAACTCCAGTGAGCATAGACCTAATCAGTTCAACTCCTTCATGTAAGGCAGCCCCTTCATCACAAGTATCAAATGAGTAAGGCCCCTCTGCACTGCCTTCAAAAGAAGTATATCCTTATTTGCAGGAAGGCACTATTATTGTACACAGTCTCACCAATGTTCTGTAGATTTGTAATGCAGTGGCCCTATTTTTATACTCCATCCCTTTTGCATTAAAGGCCAACACTCCATTCCTTATTTCTTGCTGCACCTGCGTGCTATTGATTGCACTAACTGAGGTTTGTTTAACTACATCGCCTAACATAATAGGCAACTCCAGAAGTTAAATGTCTGTGGAGAAGGATGTTGAAGCATGGAGGAGTCAGATGATCTTGAGAGTGACAGCATGGCTAAGTTACTCACTGTGACCTGTGGGTAATAAAATTATATGATCGAGTCTAACACAATGCCTTCTGCACGTAATGGGTGGAATTTAATGCAATTCCCCTGATGTACTTGGAGGTGCACGTGGAGTGTTTAATTGTGTGGGAGGGTGCTGTGTGGAGACCCTGACTAAAAGCAGGTTGTGTAGGCTGAATGACAACCTTCCCACCATGCTGCCAATTTCGCCAGTGGGCAATTACTCCCTAATCAGCTCCCAAAAGCTGATGACAAAAAAAAACCCGATCCTGATTATATTCTGTGAGATGTACCACAATTGAAGTACTGGACAGTTTTCGTCCCCTTATTGAAGTAAAGATGTATTGGCATTGGAGGCCAAACTGAAGAGGCTCACTCTGTTGATCCTGGGTACAGAGGGATTGTCTTATGAGAAGCAGTTGAATAGGTTGGGCCTGTACTTGTTGGAATACAGAAGAATAAGAATTGACCAAATTGAAAAATACAAGATTCTTAGGGGCCTTGGCAGGGTAGATGTGGAAAGATTGTTTCTCGTTGTGGGAGACTCTGAAACCAGAGAGCGTAATCTCAGAATAAGGGATTGCCCTTTTAAGACAGTTGAGGAAGAACCTCTTCTCGGGCCAGTGAATCTGTGGAGTTCTTTACCACAAAGGGCTTGGAGGGGCAGGGACTTTAAGTACGTGCAATGCTGGGATAGAAATCCTTAATCAGGAAGGGAATCAAGGGTTATGGGGAACAGGCAGGAAAGTTGAGTTGAGGATTATCAGATCAGCAATGATCTCAGTGAATGGTGGATCAGAATTGATGGGCTGAGTGGCCTGCTTCTGCTCCTATGTTTTATGAAAGCTAATCAATTAAGATTCAAGTATGTCCAACATTTTTGACTTCCAATGCAGAGAAAGATGGAAATACAGAAAAGCACTAAGAAGTAATACTAATGTTGAACTTACAAAATTCATTTTCTAGGAAAATTCTGGTTGTGCATTCCATGGAAAATGTATTTTCACTAGATTTGGCACATCTGTCAGTTGTGGCAATGACGTATAATGGACATGTCCCGTTGCATTTATTTTTCCAAGTATTTGATTATATTCCCAAGCATTTGATGAGGTTTATCAAAAATGTCAGTCAAGTTGCCATTTGGGGGTGAATTGTTTTTCTTTAAGCTCCTTGAGTAATAGGTCATCAATGACTGGGAGATTGAATTTTGTTTCTTGTTTTAAAATAAAAATGTGGTCCAGGAAATGGGGAATTCAAATCCTGTCTAACTGGCAGTGACATCATTCCAATCAAGCGGATGGATAGCAAATTTACAACCACTCACTTCCTTTCGCACTGTCAACTTTTGATACATTTTATTGGAGTTTAATGTAAAAATTTTAATTTTGCATGAAAAGGAGTATTTGAGTTTTCAATATTTTGTAGTTTTGGGGAAAAATAACCGTTAGGGTTTTCAACAGATTGTCTCTTCCTTTCATCCCTTGTACCTTATCCCAACTTATTACTGTACTGAACCCTTCCACATTGAGTTCAGAGAGTATGCTCCCCATCTATTTCCCCGCTTTGTTCCTCAGCAACTCTCTATTCAACCCTCCGAGTACAACTTCAAAGTTTTCTTCCATCCTCTTTTCATGCTTGTGCTCTTCTTTCATCTGCCTCAGTGCTTGCCCCTTGCCAACAGCTAATAGTTGCAATCTTCCTCCTTGCTTTTTCATTCATGGGATGTGGACATGTGGCTAGACCAGCATTTATTGCTGCCCATCCCTGATTGCCCAGAGAGCTGTTGAAATTCAGCTGCATTGCTGTGGGTTTGGGGTCACATCTGGGCCGGGTAGGAATGGCAGATTTCCTTTCCTAAAGGGCATTAGTAAACCAGATGAGTTTTTAACCAACAATTGATAGTGGTTCCATGGTCACCATTTCAGATTTTTTTCCTTCATTGAATTCAAATTACACCAACTCATGATGGAAATCGAACCCACGTCCCCAGAACATTGACCGGGAGTTTGGAATTAATAGTCCAGTGACACTACTGCCTCCCCTCAAGGGGAGGCTTGTTGAGGTCTCCCTAAAGTAAAACAGACCATGATTTTCTGAAGAAGGGTCCTGACCCGAAATGCCAACTTTCCTGCTCCTCTGATGCTCCCTGGCCTGCTGTGTTCCTCCGGCTCCACACTGTGTTATCCATGATTCCCAGCCATGTTTATATCTTCTCACACTATCCACTCCAAGCCGCTCCACCCTTTCTGCCATCTTACTTCTCTTCATCCCTTGTACTTCCCCTCAGTGTCATTCATGTTGGAATTTTGTAATTTAAGCTGGGCTCTGTAAGTGATAATCATCCTTTTCAGTGAGAATTAACTGTTCGCTACTCAGTGGCTTGAATCACATTAGAGGCAGGAAGTGGGTATGTGTAGCAATGATGGAGGAGGGGAAACCAGAAAGGTGTCCATTGACCCATAAGCAACTCTGACCCAAAAGTCCCAGTCACCTTGCAGTTACTTCAGTGCTGTGCAGAACCAAAGATAACTCTCAACTTATTTTTGCAAAGGTATTTCCTCCCTGGCACAGTTTTGCTCTGTCGAATAAAAAGCGCACTGCATGTATATGTAACTTGCATTTGAATGTTTGTTTAGTGGTAAAGCTCTCTGCTTCAAGCCAGGGAATTCTGAGGCAGGTAAGGAATGCCACAGTTCTGAGGCTCTGAGAAGGAATAAGTTCAAATGGGAAACACTGTGTCAAGTCTTGACTTGGACACAGTGAAAATGCGGGTGAGGGAAAGAACTCGAGAATTTTTTATGATGCAGCAAGAGGTTACAATCTGGAATGCGCTGCCTGAAACAGTAGTGGAATGCATTGCCTGAAACGATAGTGGAAGCAGATTCATTGGGAATTTTCAAAAGGGATTGGATAGCTAGTTTTTTCAGCCCAGTGGGAAAGGGCAGGGGAGTAGCACTAATTTGACTTTTGGATGTCTCTTTCAAAGAACTGATGGTGTTAAGATGGGCTGAATGCCATCCTTTTGTGCATTATGTTTTATTCATAACTCGAAAGGATTCTAACAGAGAGGCCAGCAGGAAAATTGGTTTGGAGTGCGGTTGACTGTGGAGTAGAGTTTTACACCATGGCCCGTGGTGTCCATGTTCTAAGGCTGAGTTTATACCTCTTCCCGGTGGTGTTGAACTGGGTAATTGTCATTCTCTAATTTACTGTACCAGTAAGCTGGATGTAGCCACGATAAAATAATTCCAGTTCTTTACTCACACTATGCTTATTACTGTAAGTCAAGTACAGAGTGCTGCTTCTCTCTGTCACCACTGTCAAGACTCTTCTCCCTGAGTGTCTTTCATGATTACACCATCAGCCACATCACTGCCTGATTTACATTCTTCCCTAACTCCACTCTAGTGACTATTTTAGTATCTGACAAAGGAAAAACAAGGCAAGAAAGAACTACCTGTTGTTAAGTGTGCCTTTTCTTGTAAGTTGACTGGGCCGCTGTAGCTTTAACAAAACTGAGTTGAGGCTGAAATTCAGCCATGATTCATGATGCTGAATGTTATATCCTCTGTTATGTCCTTAAGTATTGTACATTAAGTTTTCAGCTGATCATTTTTAAATTGGGATCAGCTTCATAAGGGTCTAACCGAAGTAGGTAGATAGAAAGTAGTTCCCATTGACAGAGAGGCTGAGGGTGCCAATTTAAGGTGATTGGCTAAATAACCAAAAGTGACATGAGTAATGATGTATTTATGCGGTGAGTGGTTAGGATTTGGAATGCACTGCCTGAGAGTGTGGTGGTAGCAGATTCATTTGTGGCTCTCCAAAGGGAAATTGGATACACACTTGAAGAGAGAAAATTGCAGGGTATTCAGTAAAAGAGCAGAGAGTGGGACCAGATGAGTTTCTCTTGGAAAGAGCTGGCATGGAAACAATGGGCTGAATGGCCTCTTTTTCTGCACTGTGACCAATGAATGGTTATATAGGGGAAAAAATTGGCAGTTAAAAGCTATAAAGATATGGAATGGACAAACTTTACTTTGTGTATTGAGTAATTCAAACAGCCCAGAAATTTGAATTTACCATGAGAAAGAAGAAATGAAAAAGATTTGCATTTATATGACACCTTTCACAATGGAATGATGCCCCAAAAAAGCTTCCTGGCCAATGGCATATTATTGGAATATAGTCATTGTTTTAATGTAGGGAAGGTAATTACCAAATGTAATGCTTTGTAAGTGGCTCCCACAAATAGCAGTGAGTTGATGACCAGGTATCATTTTTGTGGTGCTGGTTGTTAGCTACATTATTGACCCAGAAAGCAGGGAGAATGCTCTTGTTATGCTTTGGAATAGTGCTATGAGTTCTTTTATGACTGTCTGAGAGAGCAGCCGGGTCTTGTTTTAATGTGTCATCTGAAGGCAGCACCTCTGACAGTGCAGCACTCCCTCAACACTGCACTTGAACGTCAGGATTAAGCTTTTTGTGTCATCAACCTGACTGGGAAACGTGCTTCCAGTGAGCCTTGACTGACAATACCCTTTGGCTGTCAAGATGCAGAACACAATCCTGCACACTTCAGCTCCTCCCGTCATTGTGGCTGTGTTCAAATCAAGATTCATTGCAGTATTTGGGATCAGAATTGATTATTTCCCTGAGCATTAAACTGTGAATCTCTTTACCTCTATCTCAAAACATACAAAGTGTTGAGTTTGGGGTTGCCTAATCACCATCTCTTAATTCTCCTCATCTCTCTTGCTTCATTTCAACTTTAGTCTTATGCAACGGACCTTGCCTTTTAATCCAATCCATTCAGTTACAAAACTAAAGAAAAGGGCCCCAACAAAACTATTAGGAATAAAGACATGGCGACAGAAACATTGTTCTGTCCTCCTGATGAAGCCCAGTTTTATATTTTTACAGCTTTGGCAATGTTAGCAGCAAAGATCTGGCTTGAGTCCCGGACCTCCAGTCATTGCATGCTCCTCTCCATCCCCACCCCACCCCACCCTGCAGAGGAGCCAGGTTTGCCTCACCTCAGGCAGTCAGCCAATTACACATTCCCACAGCACCCAGCTCACTAGATCCTGACTCACGTGACCAGCTTTCAAGGCTTTGTGAACGTTAATATTGGGCCATACCTGCTTAATCAAAACAGTGGTGTTCCCAGCGACTAGAAATTTCATAGATGCCATAACAGCCAATGTGAGACAGAAAAGCAGCAAGGAGTACGGTTGTTTTATTGCAATCGGGAAGCACTGCGATCCGGTGTTCCAAAATGTATGTTGCATTCTCCCTGTCGTTTCTTCCTAAATTCTGTTCCCCCCTTTACTTTGAAGGTGGCCACACATATTGGTGTATTTTTCCATGGTTGGTAATAATCCTCTTGAACTTTTTTCAAGTATCCACCTTAATGTAATAGTCTAGGCAGCTTGTTGTTAGCACATTGTTCAACTGTATTGAGGGGGTGAGTCAGTCTCTTAGAACAGATTCTGACATGAGAGTTAATGATATGATGTACACGTGCTTTTCAAATGGGGGTCATTTGAACGTGATCATGAGTAGGAACCCTAAAGGATTACCCTTTGCCTAAAACCATTGAGACTAGGAAGCTAATTATCATCTTACTACCATTATACCTTCCACTGTGATAAGAGAACTGATCAGGGACTCTGAATCTTACTGGACATTGTGGCTATACTGTATCACAAGGTCCAATTATGCATGAAATCAGAATGATTGTGCTTTGGTGGTTGAAAAACATGGCCTTGAAGTCTTTGGGATTCAATTCTGCATTGCTCCTCTTGCTATATCTGTCCCTTTGCAGTTCATGGCTCTTATAAAGGGAAGGTTTGTTGAGAAGTAAGAAATATGTCACAGCTTCAGCAGTTAACAGGTTGAAGTGAATATGAACCAAAAGAACTGCGGATGCTGTAAATCAGGAAGAAAAAACAGGTGTTCTGAGGAAGGGCCACCGGACCCGAAACGTTAACTCTGATTTTTTCTTCACAGATGCTGCCAGACCTGCTGAGCTTTTCCAGCAGCTTCTGTTTTTGTTGTTGAAGTGTAATATGACCTTATTTATCAAATGAGTCACCCTTGTGTTGCACTCACAAATTGTCAGGAAGATTAAGTTTGCATTGTACTGCTCAAGGGTAGATGAAAGGCCTTAGGTATGATATCCCACCCAAACATGCTGTCAACCGAAACAGTTCTATTTCTTGTGTGGCTCACTAGATCAAGCAGCTCAAACAATGAGATTTTGTTGGAATTCAGTATTTTTTAAATGAGACAAAGTCTCCCGTTGCATATTAGGAGGACAATGTTGGTCTGCCAACGTAAACTCTGCTTTTCTGTTTGCGGCAATCAAAATTTCTTCCCATTTGATGCAATGGCTCCACCCTATGTACTGAGACCTGTGACCTTTTGACCCTACCTCTCCCTTCATCTATGAAGGAACTCCTTTGGGTGGAGTATTTTTTTTGCAAGCGACAGTCGATGAGTAAGCATGAAGTAAATATTCAAAAAGCAGATCTGTATGATCAAAACAAAGTTTTTTTTTTAAACGCTTTTTAAAGGGATTAGAATTCTTAAGTGTAAAAATTGACGTTAGGAACACATTTATCTTTCAATGTAAGACCATAAAGTATTAAAGCAGATATAAGCCATTGGGCCCATCTAGTTTGCTCCACCATTAGATCATGCTTGATATGTTTCTCAACTCCATTTTCTCCCTTCTCCCCATAACCCGTGATCCCCTCACTAATCAAGAACCCAATCTATCTCTGTCTTAAATACACTCAATGACTTGGCCTCCAGGGCCTTCTGCAGCAATCCGTTCCACAGACGAACCATCCTCTGGCAGAAGAAATTCTTTCTTATCTCAATAAATTGCCCCCTCTCCACGTTTTACTGTTGATTAAGGGATGGGAAATTTTTTTTGTTCTGATTGGGATAAGGAACATATGTGGTTAAAGAGTTCATCAATACTAATCAATCGTAAAATCAAAGATTGGCGGAAAAATGGTCTAGTTGCTAATAACCTGTCATGCATATCCACAGTTTGAGAGTTTAAATCCCACACCAGGAATTAAATGCACAATTGAAGATGCAATGTAACATGAAATCAAAGTACTGTGCAGCTGAATGCTAACATGGTGCAGTACCTTGTTGAGGTGCTGTAGATTATTTTTATTGTTCATATATAGGATGTGAGCACACTGGCTGGTCAGTATTTATAGCCCATCCTTTACTACCTTTGAAATGAGTGGCTTGCTATGGGGCCTGGAGTCACATGTAGGCGACACGGGACAAAGCTGGCAGATCTCCTTCCCCAAAGAACGTTTGTGAACCAGATGGGTTTTTACGACTATTGACAGCGGTTATTTTGTTGTCATTAATCTATTTCTAAATTCTAGATTTTTAAAAATTTGATTCCAATTTCAACATCTGCCCTGTTGGGATTTGAAACCATTTCTCCAAAACATTAGGGATTCGGGAATACTAGTCCAGATTACCACTACCATGAAGCAGTGCCTCCCCTAATGAATCTGGGAGTCGTTTCAGATGGTTGGAGAGCCAATGAGGGGGATGAGCTGTCTGCTTCTAGGAAAGAATCACAGAATCGTTAGCCCTCTGAACCAGATCCAATCAGGCAGCTGGAAGGCCACGCAGTACATCTTCACCGTGAGCTGGGGGTGGGATGCAGAGATCCTGCTTAGCAACAGCGACCAGCCAAACAGAAGCCGACTGCTTTTGTGCTTAGCATCACGTTTCCTCCCAGGATCATGGAGGAGCCAGGAAAGGGAGGGCAAGTGATGGAAGGTAGGAGTACACAGGATGGCAGCAGAGATCCGTTCGGGCTTTTGAGGTCTTGATAGTGAGATGGTATTTGTCCTGAATGTTGCAAAACCTCCATTGTCACTTAATATCAGAAGGTAGCAGATTCAAGTCCCTTTCCAGAAACGTGAGCACACGAATCTAGTTTGACGTTCTGGTGTTGTTGGTGGGGGGTGGGGGGTGGTTGTGTGTGTATGTGGGGTGGGGTGGGTTGGGGTGTATGTGTGGGGGGGTGTCAGTTAGCTCAGTTGGTTGGACAGCAGGTTTTTGATGCAAAGTGACAGCTTGGGTTTGATTTCACACTTGCTGAGGTTACCATGGAGGTCTGGCCTTCCCAACATTGCCCCTCACCTGAGGTGAGGTGACCCTGTGGTTAAATTTACCTCCAGTCATCTCTCTATAATGAGAGAGCAGCCCTTTGGTCCACTGGGACAATGATGACTTTACCTTTACCTAGTACTGAGGAAGTGCGAGATGACACATCAAACCAAAGATCCTTCAGCTCTCTCCTAATCTGAAAAAGAGCAGGTGAGTTCTCTGTAGTTCCAATCCCAATATTCATACTTCAACGTAACCTGCACCCTTTATAATTATCTTACTATAATCACCTTGCTGTTTGTGGAAGTTTTGTGTTGTGCTGTCACATTTTGTGCATTGCAGCAGAGACCAATGTTCCCTCTAATTTTACCCCTCCCTTATGAGGAATGAACTTCATAGTGTGCACCACTGACAAGGTAACATTCAAATATGCATTAGCAGAAGAAACAAAACTTATATTTTTAAGAGGGTATTGTAGGTATGGATGATGAAGAAATAATCCCACTGTAACTCATTGACGTGGCAACATGCCAATCATATTTACTGAAATAAAACAGTGAGTGGGAGGGTTGGGAGCTAGGGGTGGTAAATGGGAATGTCAGAACGAGGGGGAGGTTTGGGCGATGGAAGTAACAAGCGAGGGAATTCAGGGAGGAGGCAGTGAGCTTGGATGTTGGGGGGGGTTTGGGGCGAGCATAAGTGTTAGGAGATCGAGCAGGATGCTAGAAAGGCAACTGCTGACTTAGTTTCGGTCTCCAGGAAACGGCATAAGTGAATTTTAGCTGTTAATTCCACCTGATTATTCACATCAAGATTTTGGCTCTTGTCAATTAACTCACCGTCCAGAGGGAGTCTGCAGGCTCTTTGTTCATCATCTAGAACAACAATAAACCTTATTTAACCATCACAATGTGTACGGCCATAATAATAAAGTCTGTGGCATTTGATGGACTGTTGTGCAGACCATACAACTTAGAGGGAACATTGGTGATCACATTTTAGGATAATACATAAGCTACAGTGTGTTTTAGGATACCCAGAGATCAAGTGCCAAATAAATGCATCTCCTTTCTGCCTTTTTCTTTCCAGACAGTATTCAAGCCTTAGTGTTGCAGTGTTTTGCAGTGACAGTGTTCCTTTAACAAGGCTAACAAGTTTAAAGAGACTGTGTATACATAGAAATTAATCTTGATGGGATTCAGCGTTTAACTGTTGTTATGTCAACTGCAGTTAGAGCTCTTAGTAGGGCTGCACCTGGTGATTTAATTCCTGTTTATTGCAAATTATACACCCCTTCCTGGTGTACACAAACACATGGGATAGGAGGACTTTCAATTTAAGCCTGACTAAACATTTTCTGTTTTGACAAGTTTGTAGCTCGAGCTGCCTGATTCATAATTACCACCACAAAAAGCCTAGAACATTAAGCAAGCCATTACTGAGTGATGAACATATTTGTGCCTCAATGGCTAGACCCAAGCTGGGTGGAGATCAAAATGACAAAACGAATGACCAGTCATCCATCCCAGAAAAACCTCCACTTCTCCATCACCACATCGATATGTTTCTTTTTCGTTTCAAAAGTACAAGTCCAATAGTTTTGCCTCC
Organism: Rhincodon typus; assembly: GCF_021869965.1. Taxonomy (NCBI): domain Eukaryota; kingdom Metazoa; phylum Chordata; class Chondrichthyes; order Orectolobiformes; family Rhincodontidae; genus Rhincodon; species Rhincodon typus. The sequence continues at coordinate 27,308,171 of NC_063364.1, read as the reverse complement.
ATTAGTTTAAACAGGATTCCATTCACACGCTGAACACTACGTGACAAAGTATTTCCTGTTCATGTGTTTAAATTCAAATCTCTCCTCTCTTGTGCTTCTCATTTGAAATTGTACAGACAAACTAAATCTGGAATGGGATGTGCGTGATTAAAAATTCTGTCTCCTGTGGCACTACTTGGTGAGTGAGTGGATATGCTGATATAGTAGCAAAGATCACAAAAATTAAGTTCAATGTTTATGACTTTACCATACCACTTTACAATCAGTGATCTACTTTTAGAAGATGGTTTCTGTTGTAACATGGGGAGCACTGGAGCCAATTTACACGCAGAAAGCAACTATAAGTTGTAACGTGACAAGAGCTATAGATTTGCTCTAAATGACGCTGGGAGATAAATATTAGCCAGGTCACTGGATGTACTCTCCTGCAAATAGTGGTATTGGTCTGAGAGGCAGACAGGGCCTTGTTTCAGTGTCTCGTATGCACAATTGTAGCCACGCCAGTGCAGCATTGCTGCAGGTCCTACATTTGTGCATCATCCAAGACTTTTGTACTGCAGTGTTTGGCATAGACTTGAAACTATAATCTTCTGACTCAGAGACTAGATTGGCAATCTATTGAGTCTTGGTCAACTTTGTGTGAAGTTATCTCTTAGTCTGTTTGAACCTGAAATGAGTGACTTTGATTCTAGGAATCTGTCCTGTGGCTGTTTTTCTCACATCATGTCCAGGACTTGCATATCTCCCTTCTGAAACAATTTTCTATAATTTCAAGTGGAGCGTGTACTTCTGTGATCATTCAAGTGGAATTTATTTTTTAAATTCCTGTCGCTTTGTGCATGCCCACTACAGAATGGAAACAGAGAATATTGGAAACAACAAGTCACACAGCATCTGCGAAGAGAGGAAAAACTGGATCAATGTTGCAGATCAAGTGCCCTGAAGCGATATTACCTGGCCTGTTGCGCGTCTCCAGCATTTTCTGTTTCAGTCCCAATTTCCATCATTGGGAGTAATTTGCTGCTGTTTCTATTCTTTGACTCTTCTAAGCTGAAGCCACTTCATGAAAAGCTTCATTGTAGGCTTATTGCATGAATGTACAAAACTATGGCTCCACCCTTTGACAAACAACAGGCCATTCAGTCCCACCAGTATTTATATTGCAGTCTGCACTTACCATGAGATAAGACTATAAGGTGAACTTTATTGTTTTATTTTTCTGGATGTGTACTCTGTGTTTTGGTTTATTTTCTGTGTTTTAAGATGGCGCCGAACACTGGCAACATTAAACAATGCTTTTCATTGTGTTCGTAATAAATGCACATGACTATAAATGAATCTCAAATCTTCTGATATCTAAATTTCTTATCGTCACCCTTAATTTTCTTCTTCATCAGGTACATCTAGTGTTTGCTTCAACCCTTTTGCTGGGCAAATTCCACTCTTTGATTGATCAGTTTATTCTGAATCCTCTGTTGGAATTCTTGGTGACTATTTTAAATTAATAACTTCTTCAGTCCCAAGAAGAAACATTCTGTCTCTATTCACTGCATCGAAAATGTGAAGACTACTGTTTGGTCATTCTTCAGCCCTTTGTTTAAGAGAATAGAAACCCAGCCTAAACAAGAGTGGACATAGACTCACTATGCTGTGGAAGCAGGCCATTCAGCCCATCAAGTCCACACTGATCCTCCAAAGAGCATCCGCCCCCAACCCACCCCTCTACCTTAACCCTGTAACGCTGCATTTGTACATTCCTGGACACATGGGAAATTAAAAACCGAGGACATAGAACAGTACAGCACAGTACCCGCCCTTCGGCCCACGATGTTGTGTCGTCCTATTATCCTACTAAGATCATACTACCCTGCATACCCTACATTATACTAACATCCAAGTGCCTATCCAAGAGTTGCTTAAATGTTTCTAATGTATTTGACTCCACTACCACTGTTGGCAGTGCATTCTACCCGCCTACCACTCTCTGTGCAAAGAATCTACCTCTGGCATCTCCCCTATACCTTCCTCCAATCACCTTAAAATTATGTCCCCTCATAATAGTCATTTCGGCCCTGGGAAAAAGTCCCTGGGTATCCACTCTATCTATGCCTCTCATCATCTTGTACATCTCTATCCAGTCACCCCTCATCCTTCTTCACTCCAATGAAAAAAGCCCTAGCTCCCTTAATCTTTCCTCATAAGACCTGCCCTCCAGTTCAGGCAGCAACTTCCTATGATGAGGTGACCACAACTGAACACAATATTCCAAGTGTGGTCTAACCAGAGTTTTATAGAGCTGCAGCATAACCCCGTGGCTCTTAAACTCAGTACCCCTGCCAATGAAAGCAAACACACCATACGCCTTCTTTACAACCGTATCAACTTGAGTAGCAACTTGGGGATCTATGGACTTGGACCCCAAAATACCTGTCATTAGCCCTGTCTTCTGCATTCAAATTTGACCTTCCATTTTCTGGGTTGAATTCCATCTGCCACTTCTTTGCCCAGCTCTGGATCCTGTCAATGTCCTGTTGCAACCTACAACAGCCCTCCACACTGTCCACAACCTTTGTGTCATCGGCAAACTTACTAGCCCACCTTAAGCATGGCCAATCCACCTAACCAACGCATCTTTGGTCTGCAGAAGGAAACCGGAGCAAACCCGCGCAGACACGGGAAGAATGTGCAAACTCCACACAGACAGTCGCCTAAGGCTGGAATCAAACCCAGGTCCCTAGCACTGTGAGGCAGCAGTGCTAACCACTAAGCCACCATGCCGCCCATTCATTCTTTGCCTATTGGTGCAAACCTGTTGTATAACTGCATGCATAGGACAGGTGGCAGTGTACACAGCAAATGGCAGAAAAAAGGGCAAATAGAGGTGGTAATCCCTATCACCTGCACATAACATCTTCTCTTAAAATGGCAGTGGCGCTCAGAGAATCTTCAGGGGGAATAAAATAACCTGGAAACAATAGGTGGACCTCTCTAGTGAAAGAACTACTACAGGTAGCTTTAAGTTGAAGTATGCTCAGGTAGAGCATCTGAAATAAGCTTTTACTGGTGTCTGTCATGGGCCGACCACCCACCCTCTCTCAGGAAAGTACAGAATGCCTTGGGGAAATGAATACTGCATGAAAGAGTCAGCCTATTTGTGTGTGTCTCTCATCTGTCTGTGTCCTGTGGAAGATTAGTTGTATTGAAAACAATGTTAACTTTACGTACCAGCTTCCAAAGAATTGTGTTTGCCAAAATTTATCGTTTTTGTTTATTGGAGCGTGTAACACAAGTTATGGAAAACAGTTGCTTTTCAGTCAGTACTTAAGTGAATGGTGGCAAATGGAACATCCCGTATTCAGTTTGTGTAAACGTTTGTTCTCTCTTACATTTTTCCACTTTGAACCGTATACTTTAGAGAGAAAAACCTATTATCTGTCTTTCACCACCTCCCACCCACCAACAAAATTAGCTTTGGAACTGACATTAAGTACACAATATGTGTCCTAGGATCTGTTATGCTGTATAACTTTGCTGAATGTTTTTATCTATTTCCAGTTGCCCTTCAGTTATTTTATGTAGCTGCAATCACTATTTCTGAACTCCCTGAAAATGCTGTGCATTCTCATGTATACGGGCTATAATTTTGGACAATACTTATCTGTAGGGGAAAGACATAGTACTGTATTTAATCAGTAAGAAATTAAATACAATTATAGGATTCTTTTAGTGTAATAATTATGCAGTTTTTAAAAAATGTTTTTCGACTGAGCACTAGTTCTAGGTCAAAATTTTGCGCACTCGTACCAATACTTAGTAACGACATTCGGAAGTCAAAATAACCATATGTGGTAGGTTTTTCTGGGTCTAGTCAGCTTTTCTGAAATGCACAGCTCACCATTGGCTAGTTTGGACTGTTCAGTGTTAAGACCTAACACTTTTGAAGTGTGTTTGAGGAGAGAGCTCACTACCAGAGACATATCGCCAGTCCATGATATTAATCGAAGGGTGACACTGGACTCAAAATGTTAACTCTGTTTCCCTCTCTTTACATGTGAGTCAAGGTTTTTATATTAAAAGAAGTCAGATCTCCGGCTTCGGCATTATTGTGCTTTTATTCTCAATAATAAAGCTGTGTGGTTGATTGGACCTCGCTCTTGAGGCTCTCCTGCATTTTCAATGCAACGTGACCCTTACCTTCCTACAGGATATATTATTCCAGAGATAGAGAGTCAGAAGTAATTGGAGTTGGCAATCTGCTAATTAGAGGATGGCTGAGAGTTGTACTCAGTCAAGTTAAAAGCTGTAAATCAGTGTCACGCTTCCTGTAATACACAGCTGGGCTAGTGCTCTTCCTTGAGGCAGTGAGAGTATTATCCAAGCAAATGGAGTTGCTGCCAGACCTTTGTGGCACTTTTTCCGTGCTTATGTCACTCGGGTTTCCGAACCTTCTCTCATAACTATCATAAGTGTACTGTTTCGCTGGAATTTGGCTGCAGATTGTCAGTGAAATAATTAGAGAAAGCTGGCGTGGGAAAGGGCTGGGCAGCAGTTAAGTAGCAGCCTGTTAGGACTCAGTTCTAAAAGTCCCGGATCCTTTGCAGTGCAAAGTGTTTCAGAAAGGTGGCTCACTTGATGTGCTATTACTCTGCTTCCAGATCTAAATTGAAGGGGGACAAAACTTAATAACATATAAAAAGAAAAAAAAACATTTTAAATTACGAAGTAGCCAGCACAACCTTCAGGATGTTCCAGGGTGACTCATGAGTGATCTGTTACTTCATGAAGTGCTTTCATTAAGTATAGTCAATGTTTTGCTTACACTTTGATGCCTGAGACTGTAAAGGAGATTTTAAAAATCATGTTGCAGCTGTACAAAACTCTGGTGCGGCCGCACTTGGAGTATTGCGTACAGTTCTGGTTGCCGCATTATAGGAAGGATGTGGAAGCATTGGAAAGGGTGCAGAGGAGATTTACCAGGATGTTGCCTGGTATGGAGGGAAGGTCTTATGAGGAAAGACTGAGGGACTTGAGGCTGTTTTCGTTAGAGAGAAGAAGGTTAAGAGGTGACTTAATAGAGACATACAAGATGATCCGAGGATTAGATAGGGTGGACAGTGAGAGCCTTTTTCCTCGGATGGTGATGGCTAGCATGAGGGGACATAGCTTTAAATTGAGGGGTGATAGATATAGGACAGATGTCAGAGGTAGGTTCTTTACTCAGAGAGTAGTAAGGGCGTGGAATGCCCTGCCTGCAACAGTAGTAGACTCGCCAATTTTAAGGGCATTTAAATGGTCATTGGATAAACATATGGATGATAATGGAATAGTGTAGGTTAGATGGGCTTCAGATTGGTTTCACAGGTCGGCGCAACATCGAGGGCCGAAGGGCCTGTACTGCGTTGTAATGTTCTACGTTCTATGTTCTATGTTCTATGTTCATCTGTTTTTAATTGGCTGAAGGAGTTCTCGGCCCTGCCACCAGGATACTCTTACCTTTGAATAGTGCTGTGGGTTCTTTAGGACCTAGGACAGACAGACAGACGGACCCTAGGTTTAATATTTGACAATGTGGAACCATCCCAATGTTGCAATGACATTATAGCTGAGAGTGTACGCTGAAGTTCACCAGTGAAGATTAAAGGAACTGACATGGCGAACAAACCAAGTCTATTTCTGGATAGTAGGTGAAGACTTGGACCTAGTCTCTTCTTCAAAGCTGACCTTTTGGGCTCGAGCTGATGTTTCTCTTTGCCTTTGGAAAGTTTTTTTCTTCTTGTAATATGAATTCGTACTGCAGAGATGCAATGGGGAAAGTTCGCTGTCTAATGCCTTTCAGCCATAGAACACCATGGGACTGTTAATCATATCGAACCACTTGGTCTGTATGCCTGACATTGAGTGTACATGATGAACGTCAAGAGTATTTAAATTGTATCGCAGGGCATGCTTTATGGAAACAGGTTGAATTTGATTGCATTGTCTCTTAATTTATTTCCTATATGACATGAAAATTTCCAGAAAATTCTAATCTTTCCTATTCAAAGATAAAAGTAATCCTTGGAACAAAGTTGGTTTGGGGCAGGGTGAAGAATGCTTATGGTGGAGACCTTGCAATGCGACCTTTTTAAGGTGTAAGTTAGTAATTAAGTTCTTGACTATAGGGACTTTTGGAGCAGACATGGCCCTCCAATCTAACCACCGTATCCCTATTGATTACAGATGAGTGATCACGTTATTTTAATGTCTTTCGTATTCAATTCCCCGTCCGTATCATCTCTCCAATAAACCACTGTGGTAGTTGCAAGCAGAGTAAATTATATGAACAGATCAAATGTGTTTTACAAAAAAAAAGTAAGCACGCAAAACATCCACATTAAGATCTCCAAATGAAACTGTGGAACTCATCTTCAGAGGTCTTCCTTTCCCTCCACAGGCAAAGAGTTTTTCAATTGCACAGGAGACATCGCCACTCCACTATTTCTTGACGGAACTAATTTTCTCTATTATTCCTTCCATCTTGGTGCAGTTTTAGTTCTAAGAACCTGGTCTTAGCCTGCTGGACTGATCCATTGATTGTTTGCAGACACCCTTATGTAGGAGACATTGCCTCAATGCCAGTGCTTTTCTCAATGTCTGTCATCCAAATGAGATGCTCAGTCCTGATCGAAAAGGTTCGGTAACACAACTTAGAAGAGAAGACAGCGTTCTCCCACGTGTCAATATTTATCCTTTGATCAATATCATTTAAACAGATTATTTTCCTTTTATCACTTTCCTGTCTGTGGGACTTTGTTGCACATAAAATACATGTCGTTCCTACATTGCAGCGGTGACTACACTGAATCGTTTTGGAATGTCTTGAAGTTGTGAAAGGTGCAATTTAAGACTTGCATTTATATAGCAGGGAAAACCCCATGTGCAGAAATAAGAAAATGGCAGACAATTTTTGTTTTAAATGTTGATTGAAGCATAAATATTGCAAAGCAGATTAGGGTAAACTCCTCCACTCTTGTTCAGAATCGTGCTGTTTTCATCTTTTAAATCTACCTGAGCAGGCTTAGCATCTCATCCACAGACAGTACTGTGACAGTGCAGTGCTCCCTTAGTATTGCATTGGAGCGTCAGCCTTGATTTTTGTGCTCAAACCCTGGTGTAGGACTTGAACCCAGAACCTTGTGGTTCAGAGGTAACAAACAAACCATGGCTGAAACTTGCAAACAAAAAATTAAGTTGCATTTGTCAATATTTTAGTTTAGTTCGTCAGAGTATGTTGCAAAACCATAGATCAAAATGTAGGGACTGTCAATTATTCGCCAATTTCCATTGATCTGCCTGAGGTTTCCCCCTCCACTATGGCAGTCCATGGAGATTTTGCCTTTCCCTTCAACATTGTGACATTGGGGGTTTATAGGTTTTCCTGAAAATGTGAAACCCTGCATGTTTATTTGCTTCTCCATTGAAACAGAGACATGAAGACCAATTGTTAATACTGGCATTTTCTATTCTTCAGAATATGGCCAGTTGTCCAAGCAGCAGTTAGTTGTTGAGTGTACCTCCTCAATGCCTGTGACTGCGGATCCTTTGTGCCATTCAGATGGAGCGGTTAGTGATGAGAGCTCAGAAACTGCTGACCTGATCATGAAGGTAGGCTGAAAGTTCCTTTCTCCTCTTTATCCTTCCTCTGGTTGATGCACTACAGTGCTGTATATTTTAATCATCTCTGATTTCTCAAGGTGCTCTTAAGGATCATTCTTAAGTGGGACAAATAAAAATGCTTTTCGGTACTTACGGATATCTGTTTTCTGGCATCTTGAACATCCTTTATTTTCATCAACCACCTGCCTGGCCCAAAGCTCTGAAATTCTCTCCCTAAAGCTCTGAATCCCTCTCTTACATATATTAAAAAAAAAATCTCTCTTCCCACGCGCCCCCCCGCCCCCTCCACCCCCCCCCTCCCTCCCCCCTCCCCCCCACCCCCCCCCCTCCCCCCTCCCTACCTCCCTGCCCC
>NC_063364.1:27286661-27300063 GCF_021869965.1 Rhincodon typus | reverse complement strand
CCCTCTCTCTTTTACCCCCCTGTCTCTGCTTCTGTCTGTCTTTCTGTATTCTCTCTCACTCTCTGCTTCTCTGTGTGCGTGCATGTGTCTCTCTCTCTGTCTGTCTGCCTCCCTCCACCTCTGCCCCTCTCTGTCTCTTTGTCTCTTACTCACGTTCTCCCTTTCTCTCTCTTCCCCTCTCTAACCTCCTTCTCTCTGTTTCTCTATCTCTCTTTCCCCCCCCCCCCCCCGCCCTTACTCTTTTTACCTACTGTTTCCTCTCCTCTTCCCTCTCCTCTCTCTGACATTATGATCGTAGTCACCATGTCCCTTTGTGGTTCAGAGTTGTGTTTTGTTGCAAAGTGAAACTCCTTGGAGACATTTTACTACCTGACAGATGCTATTTAAATGAATGGGTTTGCTGCTTGCATGAGGGAAATAGATTTCACCTTCATAGAGCAGTAAGTAGTGAGACTAAGAGCTGCTGTTTTGTTTCTTGTTTAGAATAATAACTCAATGCAAGAAGGAGAGGTGCAGAATGTAAGTAGTAATGAATGTGGTCCGCACCTAGCTGCATTTGTATTTGAGGTTCTCTCGGCTCATACTGCTCCATGTCTGTATTTAAAGTTCCAAATGGAGACTTGGCAGTGGCTGCTCTTAGAGGTGTTTGAGTGAAATACTGGGAAAGGTTCTTGTGCACTCGGAACATGTCTCCTGTCAGTGGGTGTGAGTATTCCCACAGGGACCTTCTGCCAAAGCCAGAACCTCTCCTGTCAATTGACTGTGTAATTGTTTTAATATCAAAGTCAAAGCAACGCCCTTCCTCATGGGAGAGAGCATCCGGCCTGAACTTGGCAGGGAAGTAGAGCATGATTCCAATGCTGGGTAAATGAGGCTCATCAATCCCAATAACATTATATACTGATTAGTTTTGCAGTCGAGTGAAGGCATGCCACCGTTTCATCTGAAGAAAACCTAGCAAATCAAGGATCTGGTTCTGAGTGCAGCTGTCTCCCCAGTCACGTGCATGAGGTCTACCTCCTCAATAGCGAGCTGCACCTCCCCATGCTGAATGTTTGCAAAAATTATAGCGTTGCTGTACAATTGCCCTCTGACACATACACACACTCTGACACATACACGTACTGACACGCATGCACCCTCTCTGACATGTGTACACTATGTCTGTGACACGTATGTGCACCCTCTTATACATGCAATCCCTCTGACGGACACGTGTGTGCCCTCTGACACGCTTGTGCTCCCTCTCATGCACGCACTTACACTCTGACATGTGTACACGCTTCTTCTGATGTGTGCGTTTCCTCAGACACAGACACTCTGACACAGGATTCAGTGAGCATGTCGTTTGATATTTCAAATCATCCTGGACATTTGATAAAAATGAATCTAATAAATTCCGTGTCATGTACCAGTTTCAGAGATGGCTAAATCATTAAGTTGGTGGTGGGGGAGGCATTGTACTTAACCATTAATTATGAGGTGACAGCCTGCTGCTGACCACGTTGATGTATTCTTGTAGCCAGCACACCATAAACTAAAGTGCCTTGATTCTCAATTCCTTCTTTATGCATTTTAACCGAAAGATAAATAACAATTAACATGTACACCTTAGAAATCGATTATAAACTTTGAAAAACTTTATTTTTCTAAATCATGCAATTCTTTCAGTGGAAGCTTTGGACATTGTATGGATGCAGTCGCTCTGGCCCTAGAAAGCTACTCCTATTCAGTAATAGTAATGACTGTGCACTTTAAAAACAATGATACATCTCATTAAAAAGCCACAACTTGTTCAGAGGTGGTGTGGTTTAATGCAATATTACTCATTAAAAGGAGATATCACTTCAGTGATCTCTAAAAGATGGCTGTGCTTGAGGACTTGAGATGCATCATGATGGAAAGTTAAATCACTGACACCACCCTCTGGATTTTTGCATTTAACTGTCATTCCAGTGAGAATAACCCAAGTTTCTCCAACCTCTCCTCATAGCTAATGCCTTCCATACCAGGCAATATTCCGGTAACCCTTTTCTGTACCCTCTCCAAAGCCGCCACGTCCTTCTGGTAGTGTGGCAACCAGAATTGAACACAACATTCCAAATGCGACCTAACGAAGGTTCTATAAAGTTGCAACATTTCCTGCCAATTTTTAAACTCAGTTCCCTGGCTGATGAAGGCATGCACGCCATATGCCTTGTTGACTACCTTCTCCACCTGTGTTGCCACTTTCAGTGACCTATGTACCTGTGCACTCAGATCCCTCTGTCTATCAATACTCCAAAGGGTTCTGCCATTTCCTGTGTATTTTCCTGTATATTTACTGTATATATGTGACATAAACTTCAAAGAATTATGTATCTGAACCCCTACGTCCCTCTGTTCTACAACACTACCCACAGCCCTACCGTTAATTATATAAGCCCTACCTTTGTTTGTTGTACCAAAATGTAATATCTCGCATTTATCCAGATTGAACTACATCTGCCACTTTTCAGCCCATCGACTCATTGGTGAAGATTGCTCTGTAATCTTAGAAAACCTTCTTCACCGTCTGCTGTGCCACCAATCCTGGTATTGTCTGCAAACTTACTAACCATGCTTTCTACACTCTCATCCAAATCATTAATATAAATCCAAGCTTTGCAATGTAGCTTGCATTATACAATGCCTTGACAAATCACAACAGGCAGATGTCTCCAGGCTTTACATCTGTTTACAAAAAACTAAATTAAATCATTTACATGGAGCTCTGGATGTGTTTGTGAAATAATACAGAGCATGGTGTGCAGTACTTCACATGGATCCTCATTAAATGTCCCAAACATGTTTTATCAGGGACAATGGTGTGAATCTGAGAGTTTGTTAGCCAGCTCAAAATGTCAAATTTTCAGGCAAGTCATATTCAACAGGTATTTGAGCTCATTTAAGACAGTTATAGTCCACTGCATCAACTGAAGTGGATTTAAAGGAAATTTCTAAATTTCTCATTTTTGAACAAGGGGAAAGCTTGGTGCCTTTTTGCATTTTGATCGCACATTTTAACATAGGATATTGTTACATCGTTAGCTAACAGCTTCACAGGAAGACTCCTTTGGCTGAGTCAGAAGGAAATGAAGCAACACTTTTAACTTCAATTTTAATAAATGAATAGAAGGGTTAGACTCAGCCAAATAGGACAAGTAAACTGGAAGCAATCAAATGCAAATCAGCAAGACTACAAGTAATCGAGATGCACAATGAGTTTCTTTTATCAAACCAATGGATGTTTCACCGATCATCTCCTCACAATGTTGCATCCAACAACCGTATAGATGAATTTCATAGGCTGATGATTGCAAGCATCATAATTACAACCTTTAAATCTAGACCATTCGTGTTTTTTTTTATTTTTCTTGACTGGCAATGATGAACTCTGCTCCTTTCATGATGAAATTCAAAACCATGAGGGTCTGAGCAGAGTAGATGGAGAGACACTGTTCCCATTGACTGAAGGATGGAGCGTCAGAGGACACAGATTTAGAGTGATTGGCAAAACATCAGAGGGTGGCACAAGGAACAGCTTTTTCACCCACTGAGTGATTAGGATCTGGGTGGTGGAAACTGATCAGTTGTAACTTTCAAAAGCGAATTAGATCATTACCTAAAGAGAAAATCATTGAAAGGGCTGGAGAAACACAGCAGGGCTGTCTGCATCCGAGGAGAGAACGCAGAATCCAGTGCGGGATCAGAATGACTTCAGAACCGTGAAGTAAGTTATGATGAAGGGTCACTGAAGCTGAAGCATTAACTCTGCTTTCTCTCCACAGATGCTGCCACACCTGCTGAGTTTCTCCAGCATTTGCTGTTTTTGTTTCAGCTTTCCAGCATCCACAGTTCTTGAATTTATTATTATCACAATGAAAGAGCACTGGGGTGAGGAGTAGCAAAGTAGATCTTGCGGGCAGTTGACACATTGGTTGCAGGCCTCCTCCTGTGCTCTAATCATTCTGTAACCCTGTTCTGTGGGTGATGTAGAACTAAGTAAGCATGGCAATTGAGAGATTGTTGAGGGCAGCTTTCGTGGCCAGCAACAGGGAGTTACTTCACCACTGATCTCAGAAATAGGAAGCCCACAAAGATTCAGCTATCTCAGTGAAACTGGGACATGGTCACTGAATGTGTCAGATTTTGTTCTATCAAATGATGAAGATGACTTGAAAGGCATTTTATAGGTGATTTATTTTTATTTGGGCTGTGTCTTGCGTTCAATCCAGAGATCAGGATACTTAGCAACAACGTATGGTGGAGAACAGAGGTTGACAGCGCGGTATCATAAGAGCCACAATGCTGTGGAGATACATTTCAGCAACATTTAATGATACCCTTTCGCAAGTCCGCCTGTCTGTCTTGTCTCCCATTCCCTGTTTCCAAAGGTTGGACCATGGCCTTCCATTGGATTGGCTAACACCCACGGGGAAAGTACTGCAGTGGTTAGCCATTGCCTTCTACAGGATGGCTGACCAGACTCTTAACACACACCATCGAGTGTATTGGAAGGAATTGCACGCTAACAATCAATCTGTTTGACCATGATACTAACACACCACATGTGGTCAATAAGTCCTGGCAAGGGTCTTGAACCTGAGGCTTCTGGCCTAGATTGAGGATACTACCACTATGCCACAATTCCTGCCATTTTCGCCAAGTGTAATGTTGATAAATGTTTGAAATTCAAACGCGTTTTTAGTTCGGAGGGTTAGATTGAGCAAGATCTGGAGATTCCAATCTCCAGGATGTTGGATTTGTGTTGGGTGTAGTTGAAATGTGAATTGAAAGAGGCAATGATAAGCTGGGATAAAACGCTACAATGAATGCTTCTGGTTTGGTTTCTGGTGATACCATCTGGTTGACTTTTCCAGGATGAGGAGGAGTAGCCTTTGCAGAAGGAGCAGTTTCTTGTGCCCATTTTGTAAATGGCCCAGGCAGATGTGCATTGGTCAGCTGGGGAATTAATTTCTTTCATTAGCTGCTGATACAGGACTTCAGAGTTCCATGTTCTGGGCTGTGATTTTGCAGATGTTTTATTATTGAGAAATTACTCAGCAAAGGTCAGGGGCAGGTGATGGGTTGGTGTTTGCTCTGCTTCGTGTTTGTTTAGTTCACTTCATGGACATAATTCAGTAACTGAATCGGTACCTGACATACAGCTCAGATTCAGTTCATGATCCAGCAACTGAAAGTCAATGGTAAGAATTCTAAACCGTTAATAGTGTAGTTGAAATTGGAATGCTCGTTCAGGGAATCCTTGCTGTGCTGAAGAGCCGGAGGCCAGTATTTAACTAAATGCACATTTTGACCAATGTGTTCAAGGCCAGCTGCCTGTTTTCGGGAGTTTTTCAAAGTGTTCAAAGTCCATCAACTGCTAACTGTGGTACACTCAGTAAAATTTGAATGCTCTTCAAACAAGCATTTGTCCTCCTGAACAAATACAGGAATTTAAACAGAGTTTATAGAAGGAATGTGGTTTTGGGTTGCACGCTTCCAGCCTATGACCTGCAAAGTTGGAGCTGCTCACTTTCAAATTGCCCCACCTTATGTTGTCTGACTTTTATCTGGATTTGAAGATTTTGAAAGGTCTTTTCAATGGCCTCGTTAATTCTTGATTTTAATGATTTATCCTGAATGTGAATATGAGCACAGATTTAGACTTTTATGTGCTTGCATGGCCTCAGGTTGTGTGTTTAAATGGGTCATGGAGGCAAAAGAGAGGAATCCTCATATAAAAGTAAATAGAAAAATTATTCTTGGAATGTTGCCAGCTTTATTAACAATAGTTTCATTTTAGCTGCAACTCCTTATTGCTTACAGACATGTTTACAAACTGCCAATCAAGTAACAGTTCATTTTCAAATAAAAGCCAAATACTACTGATGCAGGAGATCTAAAATAGAACAGAAAGTGCTGGAGGAACTAAGCAAGTCTGGCAGTATCCATGGAGAGACAAACAAAGTTAATGTTTCAAGTTTGATGTGATTGTTTCAGCTTCCATATTGGATTCAGTGTTAACTCGATTTCTCTCCCCACAGATGCGGCTAGCCCTGTTGAGTTTCTCCAGCTCCTTCTGTTCTATTTAGGATCTCCAGCTTCTGCAGTATTACCTGGATTATGTTAGCATTGAGAATGGTTGAACAGAGTCTGTAAATTACATGGGGGAAGTGAGGTGACCTGTAAACCTTCAGGCATCCCAGCTGTAAGTACTTTTGACGGCTGGGACCTCGATTTGTTGGTTAAATGGCAACCCTTGTAAAGTACTGCTGGCTCAAACCTGACTGGGGGTAATGTAGCCTGGGGCATCACCTACTGCATTATAGTCACCACAGCATGTGCTAACCTGCTCATTATCCTTATGTTTCTCACGTGTTCTGTTCACACCCTACTTATGTGCAGGCCAATTCACAGTTGATTGAGCTAAATGGTGTGTTACACATGGGTGAAGGATGGTTATGTAGTGGCTAACCTGCAGACTGGGCCTGACAACCGGAGTGCAACACACAAGCCACACATCTTAAATGTATAGCTTTGTACACATGGACAAAGTGTCAGGATAATGCACAGGGATATAATGTGTCTGAGGTTGAATATAATGAATATAACATGATGTGTCTAGAGGGTGAGATGCAAATTTTACCATGTTGCCTTAAAAATAATGTGTTGGGTAAAATTTGTATGCAGAGATGCAAGTTAACGTGTTGAAAGTTTGCAACAACAAGCAAAAGCTCAAACCTTTTTCTGATTCCTGAGTTGTATTAAATTTGAACTTTTACATTCATATGGAGTTTGTTACGTACTTTGGTGACTTTGCTCTTTACTTGACTACATGTTCTCTATGCATTGTACTGTATAATTGCAATATATAACAGAATAATAATTTTTAAAGATGGGGAAAAGTCAGTATGCCCTACATTTGATCTGAACACCACCTTTTCACAGAGTCCCCAGTTCCTACTGTCTCTGAAAAGACCTCTCATTTCATCTTGAGCCTATTTATACAGATGGTTTTGTTCCCCTTCCATGGTAACTTCCTACGCATATGTCACCCTTTGGGGGAAAAGGTTCTGCGTGAGTGCTGTCTCTCGCTTCACTCTCTTTCTCTCTCTCCCCCTCTTCCCCACCACCACCACCACTGCCACTGCCAGTCCTTGTGATTTCCTTATGTCTAGATTGTGTTCTCTGACAATGTGCTGTCAAAGTCAACTTAGCGCATAGTCTGCAGTATGTTCCTCATGTTAGTTCTGTTCCTCTTTTTTTGCTCTTACAGTTTAAAATAATTTACCAATGTCACTCATTTTGAATAATAGTTAAAGTAGTTTGAGGATTTTAAGTTTTTTTTTTAAAAACCCTTTTGAGTTTGTGAGTATGCAACTGTTTGTTGAAAACAAAAGCCTCATGTTCATTAAACCACCCCTTTAAAGTGGTAATGTCAGCTGTGCAGATTGATCCCAGCAGATGCAGTCTTTAAACAGTGAGCTTATTCTTTGCAGACTTCAGTTAGTGTGTTAACCATTTTGGTTCAGTGGCTTCAATCTTTTTGAAAATTAGGATCAGATTGTGATGGTGCCAGGAATTGGTGGGCTATGTGCCAACAATTAACCAACTTTGGTTTTGTTCCCAAGATTAATGTAGGACTCTATGACTCCCTTAATGGAATAGTAAGATACATAGCCAGGACAGAATACACGTCTGTAAAAGTCAAACTGATGTTAAATCATGTATGTACATTTTATTCAATTGTCTGCAGACACTATTACAGCTGGTCCTTGATTAACAAGATGCACATGAAAAGTTGAGCCTAGAGTGAAAACAGTAGGGATTGAGAAACTGGTGAACACACCTTAGAGACAGAGTTTTATATGAAGAGCAAGGGATTCTGTCTCATTCGTAGGGTAAGAGCTCTCTGTTTGAACCATGGAACCTCCAGTGCCTCAAGTTTGAAGTTTGTAGGTTTGAGATGCACCTCCAAGAATTGAGCCATGTCCCATCCTGACACGTTACACCACCCTTCCATTGGGAAGACCTCTCTAACCTACAGCCATGCTATTAATGGGGAGAGGAACATTGCCAATCAATTTAAATTGCTGCAAGAATCAAAAAAATGTAAAGTGGATGTCTGAAGAAATTATTACAGCAGGGATGTTCTTAAACTGGCCTTTCAGTAAGAGGGTGTTGTATTGTGAGATGGGTGAGAGTCCCTCCCAGTTCTAATTCCTCTTCTGAGATTTGGAAGTGAGGAGCTTGTTGTGGTGATACAACTAGCCTTTAGATCGGTGCACCATTGACTTTGATATTAGTAATTAACCTGATTGATTGGTTTATAGCTGGACGTTTTATATATAATGTGGGTCAACCTGACTCAGTACCAGTTTGGTTTGAAAAGGAACTGCGATTGTTTCTGGAATTTTGACAAGCATTTCTGTGTTGAGCAGCATTGTCACCCTGGCTGCATTTGTGATCTCGCTGTGCTCAATGTGGACTCACTCCACACATGTTGCATTTTCTTTTGAAAGTGATTTTTGATGTGAAGCACAATTGTTTGAGAGGTCGTGAGGAACTACTTAAGTGCTAAGCAATTTGCTTTGACACGATGTCTAGAGTTGCATTTTAGTCACTGTGCTGCAATAAAAAGGACAGAACAACGAAACTGGTTTGAAGTATCAAGGTGGAAGTAAGATAAAATTAGGATAAAGATTAGAAAAGCAGAAGCTTTAAAGTCTAGAAAAAAATGATAACTAAGTTGAAACATCTTAAATTTTATAGATAAGTAAACTCATTATTGTTACACAGGTTAGAAGTGTATATATCAAATTAAAATATATTTAAAACAGATCATTATATTCACAAGCTCAAACCTGATACTCTGGATCTCACAAGCTTCGTGGTGGATATAGGCATGTCCAACACCTTCACAGTTTTCAGGAATCAGGTCAGCTTTCCATTTTAGAGATGTTGTGAACCATAGTCTGCATGCAGGAGCTGTTCAAATGATAAGTTCAAAAGGTCCTTCTCAATCCTTCCTTTCACCCTGCACCTCCATCTCATGCCACTTTGCACTTCCACACACTTCCCACATGTTCCCCATCCCAGGCAATGACACATCCATGTGCGTAGGATGTGTTGACATAACGTAAACAAGCAGCCATCCATTCCTCACTTTCTTTAAAAAGAACTCCTTTTTACTTCAAACCAATAAAGTGTCAATGATCTAAATCCTTTACAGGATCAATAGCAAAAACAGTGAGCACCAGAAACTCCCTAAACCCATGTAAATACGTATTGCAGTTGAAAGAAGTGATCCAAAACTGTCGATCAAGCAATGCTTTCCCTGGGGCTCAGCTGTTTGAGCAGACTAATGGATTTCTGAACTCTCAGCCAAGACTGCAAAATGAAGGTTTTTCCTTTTTTGCTGAACACTCACCTATCAAAGCAATCTGTGAATTTATCATCAATATTTGTTCCATAAGCTAATGGGAACAGTTATTCTTTGTCTACCTGTCATAATCTTGAATATCTCGACGAAACCTGTCATAATCTTGAATATCTCTACTAAATCTCTCTCAATCACCCTTACTCCATGGCGAGCAACCATTGTTTCTCCAACCTAATTTTGTAGCTAAAATCTCCTATCCCTGGAATCATTCTAGTAAAGTTGCACTGCAGCTTTTCAAAGATTCTCACTTGCTTCCTAATGTATGGCAACCAGAACTGGATACACTTCTCTAATTGTGAACAACTGAGTACTTTATAAAAGTTCTCCCTATCTTCCCCATGTTTCTGCTCAACAACAGTATATACGAAATGCAAGATCCCGTATACTTTGCTGACTGCCCTCCCAATAAGTCCTGCCACCTTCACAGATGAATGTACAAACGTGTCCTTTAAGACTGAGCCATAATGTCTGTATTTCCTCCTCCTTCTCCCAAAATGCATCACCTCACACTTCTTTACTAAATTCCATCAGCCACTTTTTTTCCTGTTCGATGGCAACATGACGCAGACAGCCTGTTTGCATTATCCTCACTGTTTGCCCCACCTGCAACTTTGCCACCAGTAAATTTTGCTCCCTGTTTCCATGTGTATATCAAAAAAAGTACTGGAAACACCATCCTCCTGTCTGAAAAATAATCTTTTGCCAAGACATCTATTTATTGAAACCAATTGTGTTATCCACTTGAACTCTGACCCTTCTATTCTGTAAGCCACAATTTCAGTAATTTCCATGTGGCACTTAGTCTTTTTTTTAAAAGATCCATATGGACAACATCGACAGTCTTTCCTTCGTCAACATTTTCTGTGACTTGCTTTAATTAGTTGAGGCACAATCTGCCTTTTACAAAACTGTGATAAAAGCAAAGTACAGCAGATGCTGGAGATCTGAACCAAAAGTGAAAACAGAAAGTGCTGAAGTTAACAAGGCGTAGAGCTGGATGAACGCAATAGGCCAGGCAGCATCAGAGGAGCAGGAAAGCTGACCTTTCGGGTTGAAGTTGTCTTCTTCCAAAGAAGAGTCCTACTGGACTCGAAACATTAACTCTGTTTTTGTCTCCATGGATGTTGCTAAACTGGCTGAGTTACTCCAGCACTCTCTCTCTTTTTATTTTACAAATATATTTTGGTTATCTTGATTAACTCAGACCCCTACACAAGTTTCTGCTGAATTGTTGTTCCCTAATTATGCATGACCTCAGCCTCCGTTGATGTTAACCTAACTGACATACAGTTCCTAGGGCTGTCCGTGCATTCTCTCTTGAATAAGTGTTACAGTGGTAATCTTAACAGAAGTCTGTAATCACTGTGCATTCAGATTTCTCCAGAGGGAATGGCAATTTTCCAGTGTTATATGTATTTGGAAGACTCTTTTACAAATAGCAAGCTGCTCTCCAGAAATATCTCTTTTGTGAGGTGCCTTTGTGAAAATATCACTGGCGTTGATTTTTCACATTCTACTCCCAGACTGTGTGTAGATTTTAAATCAATGAATTTTTTTTTTGTTTTAAAACAAAAATCCATTTTTACTTGGTAATGGGCACAAAAAGACTCATCAGCTGAACAGACTGTCTGCTCTCATGTGGGAACTTTGTGGGTTGAGGCAAAAAAGTTTTCCTGTCAGCGTCGATAAAAGTAGCGAATGCAGATGTCAGCTTGGCTGCAGTCTTAGTAAATTACCACAGTACTCCCTGGAAATATCGAGGTCTCTTCCTTGATGCTGTTGGTGGTGGTTTTTGTTTAAATTCTGTTCTTTACTTTTATCCTCCAAGGTGCTGAGCTATACAGAGGAGTTAGCTCTAAATGGCCAGAGCTCGCTCTACCCATTTCTTAGGGGTGAACCTAGTGAGTAAAGGTTGACTATTTGGCAATGAAAGGCATCACAGTTGAGACAGACTCCTCTTCGTTGACACATGAGCTGGATGTCCGCGCCCCCCCGCCCCCCTCCCCCAGGTTAATTTGCTGTTTTAAACAGATTTTGCTCTGAGATTTTGATTTTAAGCACCACTAAGGCAAAGCCTGTAAAATTCAACTGCCTTTTCCAAATCACCAGATACAAAAATATTGAAATAAATTGAATGTAAAAGCAAATACGATTACACTTTGTCGGGCTTTGAAAGAATCTGAGTATAGGAGTAAGCTATTCAGCCTATCAAATCTCCTGCACCATTCGATTACAAAGATCATGGCTGATCTGTGACCTCATCAATATTTACCTTTTGATAACCTATTCTTTCCACACTGGCCTTTTAAGCTCAGTTGTTCCAGAATTAACAGCCTTTTTGGAAATAGTTTCACATTTCTACTAACCTATGTCTCTCAAAGTGCTTTACAATTTGCTTCTTAAATGGCTTTGCCTGTAATTTTAAGATTTTTGTTTCTTCATGATCAGAAGAAATAACTTTTCTGGATCTCTGTTATAGATCCCTGTTAACATTGTAAACATTGTTCAGATCACCTCTCAATCTTCACTCCAGGGGAGCCAAGATAATGGTGCCTACCCGCATAATTTAAAATTCTTTGCCTGTATCTTGCAAGAACGGACAAGACATTTCACCCAGATCACCGAGAAGTTCTCCCAAGTGTACCCAAGGTAAAGTTGCCATTGTCCTGGAGGACATTAGGCTGCTCTCTCATTAGAGAGAGACAAATGGTGGTAGTTTAACTTGAGGGTCACCGTGCCTCAGGAGAGAAGAGAGATTAAGGAGGAGAGTCCTACATCGTAATCTCTGTTTGCATGGAAATTGAACCCATGTTGTTGCCGTGACTCTGCACAGCATGTCAGCTGTCCAGCCAACTCAGCTAACTGACCCTCTTGTGCCCAAAGCCAAGGTGACATAGCATGGCACAGTGGTTAGCATTGCTACCTCTCGGCGCCAGGGACCCAGGTTCAATTCCACCCTCGGGTGACTGTCTGTGTGGAGTTTGCACATTCTCCCTGTGTCTGTGTGGGTTTCCTCCAGGTGCTCTGGTTTCCTCCCACAGTCCAAAGATGTGCAGGTTAGTTGGATTGGCCATGCTAAATTGCCCGTAGTGTCTAGGGTAGGAAATGCAGGAATAGGGAAGGGTGTGG
The DNA here is from genome assembly GCF_021869965.1 of Rhincodon typus. NCBI lineage: Eukaryota > Metazoa > Chordata > Chondrichthyes > Orectolobiformes > Rhincodontidae > Rhincodon > Rhincodon typus. The sequence goes on along the minus strand of NC_063364.1, from coordinate 27,287,468 downwards.
GTCTGGGTGGGATGCTCTTCAGAGGGTCGGTGTGGACTCGATGGCCCAAATGGCCTGTTACCACAAATGTATGGATTCTATGGTTCTCTGAGTAGTGATTCTACTCTTCCCCAAAAATGAAGAGAGAGGGGGCAAGCAATAAAATAAGAGAAAAAAATAAAGTAGTTTCTCTCTCTCTCTCTCTCACTCCCTCTCCTCCCCTCCCCCTCTTTCTCTGTCTTTGCCCCCACACCCTCACTCTCCCTTCCTCTTGCACACACACAAACAATGTGGTATTGTAGCTCAACATCTCAGAGTTTCCACACTTAGGCTACTGGTATGATTGGCAGGGCATTTGGAAGATACTATGGCAAACACTGGTTGAATGAAGATTTACAGAGAGAAAGGGAAACACATTTCTCATGTTCCCATGTCGTCTTTCTACCTTGCCTGCAAAATAAACAGGTGTCAACCAGCCTTTACATTTCATCAGACCTAATCAATGTTGTATTTTTCCAATTCTGTCCAGTTGCCTGTGTCTCCACTGCACCATGTTATTGATCTGGACTGATGATTTTGTTGTAAAAGCTAAAGTGAATGTCAGCTGCAATTCCCTGTCACTCAAATCAAACTGGAATATTTGTTACCTGTTTGTGCAAAGAATATGCTTAAATATGAATGATTTGCTTCATTTGATGACAGTTATTTTTGTTCATATGCATTGGTTAGTTGAGTAGCTTATGTTTTAATGAATGAAAAGAACACAGCCAGCAATTAGTCATAAATAGCAAGGTGTAGAGCTGGATGAACACAGCAGGCCAAGCAGCA
>NC_063364.1:27275989-27286261 GCF_021869965.1 Rhincodon typus | reverse complement strand
CTGGACCCTTTTCTGAAGAAGGGTCCAGACCCGAAACGTCAGCTTTCCTGCTCCTCTGATGCTGCCTGGCCTGCTGTGTTCATCCAGCTCTACACCTTGTTATCTCAGGTTCTCCAGCATCGGCAGTTTCTACTATCTCAAACTTTTTAGAGTTGAGTTAAGTTGAGTGATATTTTGTGTCCCTATATATCTGCGCACATTGTATAGTGCCTGAAACTCTGGGTGTAACTTTTTCCAACAGCTGTGTCAGTCAGTGCCACCCATCAGTCACACAGGCATTTCTTTGGCTGTTCCTCAGCAAGATTTGAGCCCCTCATAGTCACTTTCATTGGAGAAAAAGTTATTTTCCAGCAGCCTCCCCACCCCCGCAACCCCCAGTTCCTCTTTAATTTTCTCCTTTCCTTACTATTCCACTGGCACTATCAGAACTTGCCATTATGGTCACACTCAAATCTAAATGTGGAGTATTGGAACCTGGAGGATGTCACAATTGAGTCTGATTCTGGTTCTTGCAATCCATGTACATTTTCCTGGAAAAGTTAGTAATTGGTAACTAGGAGTCTTCAGCTACATTTTTCTGCTTTCAGAGCAATTGAAGCTCATCCAACTTCTGCTCTGCCTGCATTAGGCTACGTCACTGAGTCCTTTTGACTCAACTACCTCTTGACTTGCCTATTGCAAGGCAGTCCTGGCTAGCGTTTCACGTTCTCCCATTACTAAACTTGAAAATCACTCTGCTTCCTGTATCTTAGCTTGCTCAAAGCTCTGTTCTTTCCTGTGCCTGCTGCTCTACATCAATTCCTGGTCAAGCATAGCCTTACTTTAAAAATTCTCATCCCCTTATTTTGTATCCCACTGTGTTCTCATCCCTCCCTGTCTCTGTAATTTCATGTAGCCTCTCGACCTTCCAAAATGAATGCTTTCATCTATTTCTGGCCTCCTTTTAGCATCCTGGATTTCAGTTTCTGCATTGGAAGTGGCCCACCTTCACTTGCCCTGGCCCCAAGCTCCAGCTGTACCCCTCCCCCACTTTTCCTTGTCATCCTCCTTAAGATGCTCCTTAAATCCCACCTCTTTAACCAAGCTTTCGGTCATCCGACCTTCTATCTCCTTGTGTCACCCAGAGTCATATTTTGATTTAGAATGTTCCCATTGGGCTTATAAGCTTCCTAATTAGACCACAGCTGGGATACTGCAAAGAATTTTGGGCCTCTTGTTGAACAATCAATATACTGGCATTGGAGGTAGTCCAGAGAAAGTTCCCTAGTCTGATCCTCCAAATAGAGGGGCTCTGTCCTATGAGGAGGGGTTGAGTAGATTGGGCTAATTGGAGTTGAACTCACTGGAGTTTAAAAGAATGAGAGGCAACCTTATTGAAATAAGCAAGATTCTTAGGGGATTTGACAGGGTAAAAGCTGAAAGGTTCTTTCTCCTTGTGACAGAGTTTAGGGCCAGAGAGTATAATCACAGGGTAAGGGGTCATACAATTAGGACAAATTGTATGGAGGAATTTCTTCTAGGGGTAGTGAATCTGTGAAATTCTTTACTGCAGACAGCTGTCAAGACTGGATCATAAATATATTCAAGGCTGAGATAGGCAGATTTTTAATCAATAACAGAATTGAGAGTTATGAGGAAAAGGCAAGAAAGTGGAAATGACAATTATCAGGTCAGCCATGATCTCATTGACTGGAAAAGCAGACTTGATGGGCTGAATGGCAACCATCTGCATCTTATGGTCATATGGAACCACCTTGGGATGTTTTATTACACATTTACAGCACAACAGCAAGTTTTTGTCAGCACTACTTAATCTCTCACCCATTCCTCCAGCAGCAGTGAGCAATTTAACTGTCCCCATTCTCATTGTATTAAGCTTTGGGGTGCTGGTAAATGTAGTGGAAATGTTCTGGATTGATGCTTCACAGCACATCCCCCTAAAAAATAATAAGCCATAGCTTATTGAGCCTTCAAACTCACTTGCTTGGGGTTCATTCAGATTTCTTCAGGTTTTTGCTTTACAAAAGCTGGCAGTACAAGGTATAGGCAAGACAGTCCAACACTCGTGAGGTCAGTCTAAAACCGGGCAAAGTAATCAAAACCATATCATATGCCTGGGTGCAGAACAATCTTGCATCTGTTGTAGTTAGGTAGCACTGTAAAGTTAATGAATCAGACCTTTATTTAGGGTGAGATTTTGCAAACATTTTGTTCGCTTGGATGAGGCTGTAATGTTAGAATCTTGGGAATATATATAGGATAGTTGTTTTTCCATTTGACATAGTATCATTGGCTTGACCCCCACACAATTTCACTGACATGAGCCATTGAGCATGCAATGTGTCCTCCTACTGGCATGAAGTAGGAAAATGAGAGGTTACTGTAGCAAAACCACCAAAGGAGCCAAGAGGTGGCAAGCAACTTTCTAAGGGATGGGGAGCCCCCGATATGGAAAAAAGAAAGCTCTTCTGAGATCATTTACATCCATGGGAGTTCCTTTTATATCTCAGTTTGAAATTCTGAACCTCTCGTCACGTAGCACTACTGCAATAAGACACTAAAGCATCACCCTTGAATGTGCTAAAATTCTTTGTATCTTAGAGTATGTAAGTGGACTTGATATTTGGAGAGGCTTTTAGTGGATTGTGAGGAATGTAGACCTGTATACTGCTATCAAGGGCAGGAGTTCAACTGATATCCTTGCATTTTCTGTGATCTAGGAACACTGAAGCAGAACCTAGTGCTGGGGTGACTAAGATAAGCAATGACCAGTGATCTGTTTTGAAATCCTTCTGCAGTTGTGCTCAGTTCCCCCACCATACGACATGTGTCCCAATTCAACCAGTAAAGTGTGGCAAATACCTTGTGTGATGATACTATGGCTTTAAGAGATGTATTTTGTCCTGAGTTTTGGTTTGAAGAGAGGTTTTAAGATAAAGGTGATGAGCTGTCTACTTGAATCCAATAAACAGCTTGTGAGGCCATGATTTTTTTTAAGTTGGAACAATAGAAGCAGCCTGAATGGATGGGGTCAGACTCCCAGAGAGTTGAGTTTTTTTACTGGCAGTTGCTGCTGGGGTCCTGAAGCTGTGTTTGGAAGCTGCAGTACATGTCTCCCTGTGATTCACTCGCTCGCTATCACACTCTCGCTGTCTCACACTCATAATCTCTTGCACTCTGTTTTCTCTTGATGTCTTTCCTCGTGGACTGGAGAATTGCCTGTCAAACAGTCTATTTAACTGAATTTGCCTTTGCCAAGTATGCGTTTATGAGATGTTACTATATTGGAACAGTTACCGTTTAGTAGTTGAGTAATCTATTATTCTGTTAAGTTTTCCAATAGAGTTGTTATTCCAATTTTTTCTTTCTTTTGTTGTATTTTAACTATAGTGTATGAGTAAAGTTGTATTGTGTTTCAAGATTGGTAGTTTGACCAATCAAATCGCATCCAAAATGCAACACCTGTTGCTTGCCTTTAAGGTAAGAAAAAGTTAGGGTCTTGGCTATCTTCTTCTTATAATTTAAGAGGGTTTGGTCTGGCCCATAACACTTGCTGTTGTTAAAAATCTGTATTTTATTTCTGTATTTCAGCTTGTAGGTAGAGAGAACATAGAGTATGAAATTAGTGGTGTAACAACAAGTAGTTCGACTGTTGGGCAATCTGAGTCGTCTGAGCTGACTACAGCCCTTGACAGTGATGTGTTCCTGCCCCCTGACGCTATCTTGGAAGTGAAAGACGATCATGACAGACAGAGTCTTTCGAGCACCGAGCAGATGGACAGCAGAGGGTCAGCTGGGCAAGATAACGGCTGCACTGTAGTCTGTGAAGCTGAAGAGGAGAAGGACAGCGTTGCTGATGTGCCCACACGAGCCTCCATCTTCAGACCAGCAATCAGGCCACTGTCGCCCTTCAGGCGACATAGCTGGGGACCCGGGAAGAATACAGGCAGCGAAACTGAGATCAATCAGCGAAGGTAAGATGGGAAAAAGATGGACGTGACTGGAGGGTTGAGGCGCAGAAGCTCTGTGGCACTCATTACATTCAATTATTTTTCTATTCACTCTGTTCAATTATGGAGCAGTTTAGTGCCACTTTATAACAATAGATGTTATGATGAATAGATATTAATGCACTGTTAAGAAGAATGGGTTAATTAATCTACAATGAAGAGTACGCTATGCATTTTGTAACCAAAGTATTTAAGCAATGCAACATTTAATTTTTTAAAAAGCGGTTATATTCCTCAACCTTGTTCAAGCAACTTTCTTTGCTTCGATATTTTTTCTGTTTTCGTGGCCTTGGAGAAGGAGGTAAAGAAGCATAAACTGCAGTTACCAGGCAAATGATTTAATCCGTAAACATCAAGGTAATGGTGGAAAGAGGTTGCATTGTCCATGGGATTAAGCAGAGTGAATTTCCATCTTGCTATTTGTCTCAAATTAAAATGGTTCTTGTTTTTCTGTGAACATATGAGTTTGAGAGATCAAAAAAATCCTGAAACTCTCACCTGTGGTCATTGGGTTGTACGCACAATGTCTACGTAACTTGAAGCAAGTGCATGCTTGAAGGGCTCAATCACAAGACCAAGCTGGAAGGAACAATTGAATTTTAATGGAGTTGTTTTCATTGGAGCAGAGGAGATTGAGGTGGGACATGATTGAGATGTGTAAAATTGAGGGGCATTGACAGAGTAAACAGCAAGAACATTTCCTCTTGACAAAGGGATCGATGATTACGAGCCATAGACTTAATGTAAGGAACAGGAGGTTTAGAGGGGATGTGAAGAAGGGGTGATGTGAGGGTGGTGGAAAGCTGGAACTCACTGCCTGTGAGAATGATAGAGACAAAAAACTTCTTACCATTTGAAGAAGTATTTTGATGTACACTTGTGATGCCGAGGCGTACAAGGCTATGGGCCAAGAGCTGGAAAATGTGATTAGTTAGGTGGTTGTTTCTGAATGATGCAGACTCAATGGGCTGAAGGGCCTGTTTCTGTGCTGTAGCCCTCTTTGATTGCATGACTTGACCGTGATTACAACAGTCACAGAGCTACAGCTGTGAATTAATGGTACAGCATCACAACAGATACCATCCCTGGCTCGTGCTTGACTGAGCTATCATCAGCATGGCCTGAGAGCTTGTATATTAACAATGATTGAACAGGCTGGGGGAAGAAGAATGGGAAAAATGAAGACTAAGGATTGACCTGATATTGTTAATTGTGAAGGGGTATGTGACACAGACCTGAATGAGATTTTTCTGTGTTTAGGAGATTAAAACTGGGAGCACAGTCCTTTCAGTAGCTTCATAGCACTGGAGACCAAATGGAGGTTCCCCACCTGAGCTTGCTGGGAGACGAACTGGAGGCAGCTATTTTCCCAGAGGCTCCTTCCAAGCTCACCATCCAATTATGGATATCCCGGTTGCAGGACTGGCATCTCCAGAGCCTCCGCAGCCCCAGAGGGAAGAGGGTGCTCCTCAGGCTGGTAGGAAAATGTGGGGGCATCAAAAAATACAACCCCTCCTGCCCACACCATGAAAGGGTGAATACAATTATATATTTTACAGGGGAAACCAAGTGACCGGGCTCCTGCAGTTGAAGAGGAAGTCTAGCTGGCTGCAATGGGTGCCTTCCTTAGTGTAGAGTGCAGCCTCACTGGTGGGTGAAAGCTCCGATGGACCCCAGACAGTCCCCGGCAGCTACCTTCATCCAGGGAAGTGCTGGTGAATTAAATCTGCATTAGACCGCCCATCACAATCTACGTGCTGACTGGTGGTCCCCTGGAAGCAGGAATGTGTCAGTGAACTGTCCCTGCTATTTTACCAACCGTCTCTCACCACCCCACCCCAACCCCATTCGCACCATTCCCAGGGCTGGGAAGATCCTGCCATCAAACTTATGAATCTAAGACAGTCACTGAAAGTCCAATAAAGTTTTCAGGCGAGTGATTGGAACATAAAACTCACTATCACCGGCTACCACACAGAGTAGTTCAGGGATGAGCATAGATGCAGTTACAAGGAAGCCAGGTGAGTGCACATGAATGAGGACAAGGCAGTGTGTTGGTAGTGGGATGGATTACAGTGCGGTGGAGGTTTGAGTGGAGCATCGGCACAGGCACAAATGTGTCAAACCAAATGGTCTGTCTCTGTACCATGAAGAGTCAGGTCTTAGTACATGAAAAAAGGGGGTGGTTTTAATTGCAGTGTTCTTTAGATTTGGGCTTCAAATAGATTGAATTTGCACCTTGTGTGAGTTTTGCCCCTTGCTATTATTCGTTGTTTTGCATTCTTGATTTCTCCACTTTTCATTCTTCTGATCATTTCATCATTTATTCTTTGAGGCATCGATCGTTTCATTTCTTTGCTGAGTGATTGTTCATCTTCATTGATTTGTTTTCAGTTCTGTGAGAATGCATGGTGACATGGTAAAGCGGCCACCAATTCACAGAAGAAGGTAAAAATGAAGCAAGACTAACTGTTTTAACCGGTGAAAATGAATATTAATCTTCTGTTTTTTTTTCACACGAGCTTGAGTGTTTGGCTGCACCTCCAGTGTTCAGTTGGAAAACAGACTTCTTTTGCAAATTCTATTTCACCAAAGCCTGCTCAGTGATACTATTATTTGACTGACCAAAAGTTGATTTTTTTAAATAAAATTAATTCTTCACCAAAGCCTTGGGGGAACCTAAGGGGAAGTGGCAATAGACAGGTAATAGTTGACTGTAACAGGGGTCTCAGGCCTGGTCCATGTCGTTGGTTCATGCAGGAAGGTCCCTGTTAACATTTCTGCTTTGTGCTAAGTGAGCTGTTGGCAGCCATGATCACAGGTGAACCTAGCCATGTTCCTGGGCCCAAAATGGGGGCCCTGCCTGGCCTAGGATTCAGATGTGGACATCTGATGAATAAGAATCAGGTCAGCATTTACTATGGTGTACTGTTTCCTGTAGAAATGAGGTGGGTTTCTTAGCCTTGAGCCCTGTACCCTAGAATCTCTGAGGTCAGCTGAGGTCCAGGTTTCAGTGTAATAAGAATTTGTATGTATCAGCACAGGGTTTATTAATCAAGCACAGGGTTATTCTTTGCAAATACATTGCTAGCATTCTTAACAGCTGTTAACACTGTTGCTTCTGTTTCCCATCTAATTACTTCTAAAACTAAGACTTTATGATACCTTCACTACTTAACAAAAAAATACACTTGAAGGGATATGCAATGACACCATTTTTAATTCCTGGCTTACATAGGAATATAGAAATCAATATTTTCACTGTGGCTAAAGTCATTGATGATGATCAACATGTGACACTTTTATGCCTTGCCACCCTGTAAAGTTTAAAAATGCCCACTGGTATAATATGACCAGAAAGCTCACTGAGCCACTGAATGTTCATATTTTGGCTACAAGAGAAGATCAGGCACTGGAACCCTGAGACCAGTAACAAGACTTTGACTCCCTAAGATGTTCTAAAGGAAGGTTATTGTTAAACTGAAGAGGGTGCAGAAAATATTTAAAGGATGTTACCAGGACTAGAGGGTTTGATTTACAAAGAGAGGCTGGATAGGCTGGGACTTACTTCCCCTGTAACATAGGAGGTTGAGAAGTGACCTTTATAGAGGTTTATAAAATCATGAGGGGCATAGCTATGGTAATTAGTAAAGGTCTTTACCCTCGAGTAGAGGAGTTCAAAATGAGGGGGAATAGTCTTGAGGTGAGAGGAGAAAGATTTAAGAAGGACCTGAGGGGCAACATTTTCACACAGAGGGTGGTTCATGTGTGGAATGAACTGCCAGGAAGTGGGAGCTGCAGGTACAGTTATAACATTTAAAAGACATTTGGACGGGTATGATGATAGGAAAGGTTTAGAGGGATATGGGTCAAACGCGGGCAAATGGGATTAAGTTGGGAAACCTGGTTGGCATGGACATGTTGGACCGAAGGGTCTGTTTCCGTGCTGTATAACTCTGACTCTGAATATTTTGGAGTGCTTTCTACTTGCTTAGCTGAGTGCGGCTCCCATAACATTTAAGAAGCTCAACACCATCTAGAACAAAGCAGCTCATTTGTTTGACAAGCCAACCCCTACTTTTCACTCTGTTCGCCACCGATACGCAACAGCAGCAGTTGGTACCATCTACAAGATGCGCTGCAGCAACTCATCCAGGATCCTTTAACAGCACCTTCCAAACCAATGACCTCTCCCGCCCAGCAGGGCAAGGGCAGCAGATGCATGGGAACACCCGACAACCTGCAGGCTCCCCTCCAAGTCACACACCATCCTGACTCAGAACTATATCCGTGTTGCTTCAGTGTCACTAGGTCAATATCCTGGAACTCCCTCCCTTGCAGCACTAAACTTCATGGACTGCAGCAGTTCAAGAGGGCACTCATGACCACTTCCCTGCGGACAATTCGGAATGGGCAGTAAAGGTTGGCTTTGCTAGTGATATGAATAAAGTAGTGATATCTACGTGCCGTAAATTATTTGTAAAGGAAATCCTTTGGATTCTGCCTTCCAAATTTGGAGAAATCTAACCATGTAATGTAACTAAGGAAATGGCGCAGTAATACAGTGACTATGATACTGAAATAGAGATACAGAGGTTAGTTCCAGTTCCATCATAACAAATTTGTGGATTTACACTGGAAGAGAACGATGATTTGTTAATAAACCAGCGAACTCATTACTTCACCCTGATCTGATTTACACTGACTCCAATCTTCGATTTAGTCATTCGGTTAGGTATGAAACCAAGTGTCTGCCATATACATAGAAGACACTTTTTTTTAAAATTACTAGACTTGTCACAGCATTAACAGCTACTTGCAGTCTAAATGGTTGTAGATCTGTCAGTGGCATCAATGTGGGAGCAATGTGGAAAAATGGATTTATACCCACTATGCACTCTGCTTCAGTGCAACTTATTAAGGAGCATCTTCCTTGGAAAATCAAGTGGCAAAGAACATATAATCTGACAAGCTTTATTTTTAAACCAATGTGTATCATTTGAAAATTGGACAACTCATGTGGTACACAAACACCTAACAATTTCTCTCGAATGTAACCTCATAGTGTTATTGCATTGAAACTTCTGAAATTTTCTTCTCATCTTCTCTTTGCTATGTAATCATTTCCTTCCTTGTTCTGACCCTTTCTCCCCTTACCTCTAGCATGAGTTGGTGTCCCTCTGAGAAGCAATGCCCTGTCATGGAATCTGACATTAGTTACCGAAGGTATGGATTATGAGATAATATTGAATGAAGGCCAGGTGGTTTCATATCTGTGTTTTCAGTTTGATGAGATGGGACATATTGCATAGAGACAGACCAACTGCATCTCAAGCTGACAGTTGTGTTTAAATAAAGCTGCAAACGCTGGACACCCAAAGTATGAAGAGAACGTTCAGGAAATGCATAACAGTTTAGCAATTCATATTATTTGAAATAGATTTTGCACACAGTTACAGTTGACAGAATTGTCATTTTAGTTTATTTGTAGCTTCTGGTTTTGTCTGAATGTGTTTAAGGGGCCTGTGTGACATTCCCCAAGAATGGTGTGATGGGATTTTGAGAGGTCAGCACAGAGGGACTTGCAGCAAAGCTTTGCTCTCAGAGAAGGTATACCATGTTTGAGTCTCTTCCAGTGGGAAAGGTGGTATTTAGAATGGAAGATAGAGAAACCCACCCCCTCCTGCTCTTGGGTGACCCCTGGTGCCTGCTGCAAGTATTGCTGGTAGCCTGGCAGGAGCTTCCTGATTCAGATTTTTGGCTACAGTGAGGGAAGTCCAGGTGATCTGTGAAGAAAGAAAAATATGTAGATGACCTATCATAACCACAACTCTAATGCTGTCTCCCTGCAAAGCAAAGATGCCCATAACAATGTGTAAGAAACCAAAAACACACAGGTCGGGAGTCTTCTGGAGACTTTGAACCAAACCCAAGAAGTTTATCAAGTAAAATCGCATGTGTCCACAGTCACTGCCATCGTTTTGGTGTTCCTGTCAAAGCATTGCATTCACCAGCAGTAACCTGGTATTGAGGGGGTGGGGAAAGAATGGTGTTGTTTGCATGGAATGGGAACAACATACAGATCATTAACTAACTAGTTTGCCTTGAGAGCTTCTGTATGCATGGCTTCTCTTGTCTTTCAGATGCTTGCTGCCTAGTAGACGAACAGTCAGCCTTCATACTTACTCAACTGGTCTGAAAATTGACGTATTTTATCTGTTTGTGCAACTTCTTCTTTCAAAGTTTGAAGCACATTTAGCTA
>NC_063364.1:27271795-27275889 GCF_021869965.1 Rhincodon typus | reverse complement strand
AAAAAAACAAGGCTGTGGGGGGGGGGGGGGGGTGGTCCCCCCGGGGGCCCCCCCCCAACCCTAAAGAATCTGAAGCCTCTCACATGCTGAGATTTTGTGTTTAAAAGTGCTTTTGTTTTTGAAGCTGTTGAATTCCTTCATAATAGATTTCATCTCAGGATTGTGTCACCGATCTAGTTGCTAATCGCTGTCCTTCGCTTTTCCCACGCATAAGCAAAATATTTCCTTTCTAAATCATTTATAAAGATTATTATTCCTGTCCTTGACCCTGCTTGCCAAAAGAAACACAATTTTCCACAACAAGAACAGAATGCCAGAAATGCACAGCAAGCCAGTTGGCATCTGGAAATGAGCCAATTAGGTTAGTGCTCCAATTATGCATCACAGTATAACTACTGTTCCTGAGTTTAATTGGTGACGATCTTCCACTGATTGTGTCAGTTGTACCAAAAGACAGCACCCTTGGTATTGGTAGAGAAGGGTCCATTAGTGACTGAGTATTTGTTTTATTTCTCTAACTTGTTTGCCCTAGTGACCTCCTTCTCAGCCTCCAGACGTCATTACAAATTACCATTGGCCAGAATGCTGGGATTGCATCTTCACCAATACCCTGCGCCCTTTCATCCTCTTCACATCATATAAGGGTCATCAAGATGAAGGACTTGATCCTTCTCTTTACCTTTGGCTGTCTCTCCTGCCCTTAAGCTCATGAGACATGCATTCACCTGACATACAAACATTCAAGTTTGGAGCATAAATAGGCCACTCAGTCCCTTGAACTTGTTCCGTCGTTCAATAAGGTCATCGGTGCTGTGATTTCTCCACATTCCTGCCTACTCCTGCTAACCTTTCAGAGATAGTAGGAACTGCAGATGCTGGAGAATCTGAGATAACAAGGTGTAGAGCTGGATGAACACAGCAGGCCACGCAGCACCTGCTAACCTTTCACCCCTTACAAGGCTACCTACTTCTGTCTTAAAAATACTCAAGGACTTGTCTTCCACTGTTTTTGAGGGAGACTGTTCCAACGACTCAGGACCCTCTGTGAGGAAAGCTATCTTTCCTTATCTCTGTCTGAAATGGACAGCCCCTTATTTTCAAACAGTGCCCTCTAGTTTTTGATTCTTCCACAAGGAAATATCCTGTCCGCATCCACCCGGTTGGGAATCTTGTATGCTTCAAAGAAGTTGCCTCTTACTTTTCTAAGCCCCAACAAATTCAAACTTAACTTGCCTAACCTTGCCTGATAAGACAACACTCATTCCCAGGTATTAGACCAGTAAACCAGTGGCCATCAATGTAGCTGGCTTCTCATCTCTAAATCCACCATTGGCTATACTCTAAGTAATGCCCTCAGCCTCCATGCCTCCTCAATATTTTCTCCTTGGCCTGCCTTCACCCCTCTTGTCCGTTTTCTATCATGATTGTATTGATGTTGACTCATCCTCTGTCCTGAGCTGTGTTCCTGTATATGTATTTTGCCTTATTATTCTCCTGTTTGCAAACTTAACTGCTGGTAGAAATTAACTCTTGCACTTGTCAGTGTGTTCATGGGAGTATTGGTGGAGAAATACTGAGGATTTGCAGCAGACGAATTTCCAAATTAATTCAAAATTGTAATCAATTGACAATGTCCTGTGCGTTCAGTTACAGCCTGGAAGGACTGGTGCATAACAGCGAGGTGATCAAGGAAACATCGCACACTGCAGAGTCTGTCTTGCAGAATTCCCGCGACCCTCGGCGAGCTCCAGTCGTTAGTTTGGATGAGCGCGGATCACTCGTCTCACTGACCGAGGAAGAGATGGAGTCTGACCACAGTGAAGGCAGTGTGTTTGAAAAACCGGTAAAGTGGCCACTTTTAAAGGAATGTCCTGTGACCATGACCAGAACTGTTAAACTCATGTATTATTTGGTTAAAATTGGGTGATTTGCTAGAAAGGTCAAGGCCCATATTGATGGCAGAGTAAGAATTTGGCTGAATTCAGGAAGACTGGATTAATTTTTTTTATTATTCATTAACGGCATGAGGGTGTCTTTGGCTCAGTCAGCATTTATTGCCCATCCCTAATTGCCCAGAGGGCAGTTAAGAGTCAACCACATTGCTGTGGGTCTGGAATCACATGTAGGCCAGACCAGGTAAGGATGGCGGTTTCCCTCCCTAAAGGGCTTTAGTGAACCAGATGAGTTTTCCCTTGACAATTGACAATGGATTCACGGTCATAATTAGATTCTTAAATCCAGATGTTTTATTGAATTCAAATTCCACCATCTGCCATGGTGGGATTCAAACCCAGGTTCCCAGAATGTTATCTGGATCTCTGGATTAATAGTCTAGCAATAATACTACTAGACCATCACCTCCCTGTTCTAGTGAACTGTGAGAAGAAGAAACCAAGATGTGCATTTGTACATGCATACTTCACAGTCTCATGATGTTCCAAAATGTTTCACACTCAGTGAAGTACTTTTAAAGTGTGGTCATTGTTTAAGTGTAGTGAATATTCAGCACATTTGCATTGCATTGCATTGCAATTACTTCTTCGGCTATTTTGGTATAGACAGTGTAAACCTCACGAGTAGCTCTGTTGACTGATTGTGACTGATATTTTCTCTCTCTTCATCCGTTGTGCAGATAAGAATATAGGTTTTAATGCTGATGCAATTAAATTTCAGTATGTATTTGGGAGTTTTAGAACCTGCCAGTAATTTTGCAGAACATTAGACAAAAGGAAATTCAGAAGCAAATCTGTTGTTGCCTTACAGAAGTCGATGAGAGTGCAGCTACATTCTGTTCCTCCGCTGATGAAATCCATTTCACTGCAAGCCATTAGCCCACCAAGTGTAGACAGTGAGTACTAAACAGATTTTCGGCATTCTAATAGACAAAGATTACTAACTGAAAACGCACGTGTGTTCAGAGCAAGCAAAAGTGAAGATGCTGAAAGTCTTGAGCTTATTTTACAAAGTTTTATTTTCAGTGCTTGATTTGTTCTCCAGTTTTCACCCCCTCTTGAAAGGTGTTCACTTCTTTCTGCAATACTCCTTGCAGTGCTACCCACCTTCCGTGCCATAACTATAGCAGCTGGTTTTTGTGTGTAGATCTTTATAGTCAATAGCCACAAGAAATACAACCTTAATGGATATCATAGCAAAATCCTATGCTGTCATTCACCAGTATCCACACACATGTAGAAAGGATGGGCAATGAATGCTGGCCTTGCCAAGGCCACTTTTCATGATCAAATAAATAAAACCAGATTTGGAGCAATGGAAAATGGTCCTTTTTTAGAGCATGGAGCTGTTGGCGTGATTGACCCTTGTCACAGCTTGAACCCAGCTAACTCATCACAGACTGGACATCAAAGCAAGGAAAAGAGTTTTTGGATTCAGATAGCCCCTTGCATGCTCTCAGAAAGTGTGTCGAAGCCAAGGAATGACACTTGAACTGAAGCCTCTATGGTTTTGAAGAAGATTGTGGCAGTCCTTTGCTCACAACAAAATCCGAGCAATCAGATAAATGACCAGTTAATATGTTTTGATGGCAGTGTTTGAAGATAAGACATCCATGCTGTTCTGAATAGTGCCTGAGCTTTTTGACATCCACTTCAATATGTGTGGCACTTCCAGCAGTGCAGCAGTCCCTCCACTGCATTGAAATGCTGTCCTTCATAAGGCACTGAGTCCTGGGATGGGCCTTGAGCCCATGCCCTTCTAAATTTTAGAGACAAAAGAGCTCCAGTGAGCGACATGGACCATTGACAGATATTGGGAATATTGAGAGAGGATGAGATGAAGAGTGGCCTCGCCTGACCTTCAAGTGAAATATTTCTGCACCGACGTGTGTGAGGTTTGTGCCAGGCAGGTGAAGAGATTTCAGTTCCTTTGATTATCTGTACCAGAGAACCTACAATACAAAGGGTGTAGGGCATATGTAGACAGCAGCAGGTTAACCTTGATGGTTTAAAGGAATTTCAAGGAGGTGGGGGACGGATAGATGTGGGAATGATCTTTGCCCACAATGTTTTTATTTGGAAGGGTGTAGGGTGCACAAGCTAGGGAAAAAGCCTCATTCCAAATGAATCTTCTTTTATTCA
>NC_063364.1:27245404-27271295 GCF_021869965.1 Rhincodon typus | reverse complement strand
AAGCCATTTGGACCATTGTGTCTGTTCCAGATCTTTGAAAAGTTCCTTTTCTGTTCCCCAAACCCTGACATCTTTTCTCCTTTCTGATTTCCCTTTTAAGGTTACAACTGAATCTGCTTCCACCGGGCTTTCAGATAACAAATTCTTAATTTAATTACGCACTGCGTAATTCTTTACCCTTCTCATCTTCCTGCTGATTCTTCAATAATTTTATTAACCTATTTTTCTCATCAACCTGTTCAGAGATGTTATTACACATCTCCGGAGTAGGTGGGACTTGAACCCAGGCATCCCGGACCAGGGTTAGGAACACGATCACTGCACCACAAAAGGCCTCACTCTGATTCTTCCACCATTTATTTTAAATTGGTAATCGACCCACCCACCAGTGTAAAGGGTTTCTTTCTAAACGCTAAATCAAAACTCTTGGTCATTTTCAAAATCTCCATTAAGTTTCTGAGTAACTTGCTCAGCCAGCCCTGATGTTTGTGCTCAAGTCCTGGAGTGAGTTTTACATTCAGGATTTTCTGAATTTTAAATTTTTTTATACAGTGCGGAATTATATTCTGATCAATTTGAGGTTTTACCAAGTGAAAGTGGCCAGGACTCTTGTGGCACTGTGGTACTGTCCCTATTTCTAAGCCAGGACACCCAGGTTTCAGTCCAGAGGTGTGTAATGAAATCTCTGAACAGGATGATTAGCGCCACTTTTGTTTACATCCAGAACTATTTCACTGCACCATTCTCTTCCCTTAAATTCTGGGCTCTTTGTTGACAAGGTAAGATTCCAGTTGTTGAAAAAGGATACAAGTTCAGGACAAGTTCACGACCAATTAGTGGCCAACATCACAATACCACCAGCTGACAGAGGAATCTACAAGTAATTAAAGGCTAATTTATCAACCTCTAGCTAACCCAAGGTCACAGACTTTCCTCTCGTCTCAAAGATTTGTTGCCCATAGGGAGAAGTGTCTTTGAAGTAAAGCACTTCCACAGCGTGACCGAGTAGCTTGAAAATAGGTCAGGCTGACAAGCTGGCCCAGTGCAGGGGAATCTCTAAGAAATGGTAGACATCATCTGATAAATACTGTACACCACTGCCACAATAATTAAATGGTTTCTAATTTTTGTCTACATCCTCATCTTGCTTCCCAACCCTTGCCCGAACATGGTCCATTGCATTCTGGCAATCTTCTTGAATCTTCTCCAGATATTCACTCACCAAGAGTCGAGCCTCAATAGCCAGTTTTTCTTGATAGTGACCAGCATTGGTCACCTTGGCCTATCTGTCCTTCCCTTATCCCCCAGGATGAGATGACCAACTATCATATTCAAATCACTCTCCTGCGAACAGCAGACTACTCCCTAGAGACCAGGAGTGAATTCTAGACCATCCTGGTTTGCTTACAAGACAACAAATTCTCCTTAATAAATAGGGATGAATATTACGAGCAGGGAGCTTGCTCACCATTGAGTTAGGGGTAGCCGATAGAATCACAAGGTTGGAGGGCCAATGGGAGGTTTTGTAGCAGGAAGTGATACTACGATGGAAGATGCTGACGTGGAGAGAGAGAGAGAGAGAAGCGGGGGAACAAAGACAGAAAAAGGAGGGACGAGGTGAGAGTGACAGAGAGAGAAAGAGGGGAGTGAAGGGAGGGAAAGTGGGAAAAGATAGAGAGGGAGAGAAAAAGAGGTGAACTGGAGAGAAAATTTATAAGCACACTGTTCATAGCATCCACACATTCACACTTGGAAAGGAAATGTGAGGAGGCGGCTGTGATATCATTTGTAAAACTTGGTAAACATCTAAGAAAGGAGAAAGTGGCATTAACAATGCCTGCTTTGTACCTTCTTTCCAGTGTTTAAATGGCACAGCATCACTCTTACACTGGTCAAAAACCAACAATGCACCGAAATAAAAAAGCAAGTGCTTGACAATTGAAGAACAGGAATGAAATTTGGTCAATATTTGAAGACACAGGGAGTCAAGTATATTTAGCAGAATCACTTGATTATTCACCCTGGAAATCTGAGAAAACTTCCTCCCAATTTACAAACATCAGCCATGGTTCAGTGGGTAACATTCTTAAGCCCAAATCAAAAGGTTGTGGTTTCAAGTCCCTACTATTAAAGACATTAGGACAGGGCATTCAGTATAATCAGGCAGAGGCGACATGGTTTTGTGAATGGGAAAACATGTTTAACCAATTTATTGAAGTCCTTGAGGAAGTAACATTTGCTGTAGGTAAAGGGGAACCAGTTAATGTTCTGCATTTCAATTTCCAGAAGGCATTTAATTTTAGTGCAAAGTGGAAAATGAAAGTTCATGATGTAGAGGGTCACATATTTATATGGATAGAAGATTAGCTAGTTAACACAAAGCAGAATAGGCATAAATGAGTAATTTTCTGATTGGCAAAACATGAAGGGTGCTATGCTAGGGTCACATCCTTTTTTTACAATTTATACTAAGGACTTAGTTGCTAAATTTGCTGGTGACATAAAGATAGAAAAGAGGTATACAGAGGTTATAAAGGGATTATAGATCGGACTGAGTGGGCAAACATCTGGCAAATGGAGTACTGTATTACTTGTTTGTTGGAAAGGGAACTGAATACAAAACTAGGAGGTTATGTTTCAGTATTACAGGGCAGGAGTGAGACCACATCTAAAATACTGTGTACTGTATTGGTCTCCTTAATTAGGGAACAATGTAAATGTGTTGGAAGTAGTTCAGAAAGATTGACTAGACTAATATCTGGAATGAGTTGCCTTATGAGGAAAGGTTGACCGGGCTAGGCTTGTACCACTCCAGTTTTGGACAGAAAGAGAAGTCTTAAATATTTCAATCAAGATTGGGAGAGGTCTTCACAGGGCATGTTTGGAAAGCATGGTTCCTCCTGTGGACTTGGTAAAATGGAGGGGAAAATAGCCAGATCTCCTATATTTCACCATGACCTCTTCACGGAAACCGGGCTTTGGATGAGAGGAGGATCAGTTTTGAGTTACAGCCCAAGACCAACGTGTGCGGGCTGATGAGTAGGTAACTTAGCGTTGCAGGAATGTGTTGGGAGAGCCTGAGAGACCTCCACCCTTCAGGAGAGGGACGAAAGATGATCAGCGGTGGTGGTTCGACGGCAGTTTCCCAAGGGGAATTACGCACGCACAGCCAAGCGCGGACCTAGCCAGAGACAGTCATGTCCCGTGACCGTACATTCTAAAACAGCAAACAGCTGGTACGTGCACACGTATTAGCAGCCAGCATACATGTCAGGGGACGGGTCTCTGGAGAACAGTCTCTCCTTCAGCAAACGTGCTTAGCCATGAAATTAACACTTTGCTGTGGTAATATGAAGTCCAATAATGTCTGAGAACCTCTATTTCCCTCCCAGCATCACACATGGCTGAATCCAGTTGTGTGGCACTTTTTTGACTTTTATCGCTGTGAGCTCAATGACCAGGAAATACATGCAACTCTCAATACCAGCTGATACAGTGCTTCAGCTGAATTCCATTAGAAACTAAAGATATCACTTGGCTTTCTGAGAAAAGTTGTTGGTCATTACATTTATAAAAGTTGCGGGGGGGGGAAAATCAACCGTGACTCCAGTTTCCTGTCGGACTGTTACTACAGCAATTGTTCACAGGCCAATACAGCTGAAAGGACTTGGTGAAAGCTTGTTCCATATTCCCTCCATGTTGGGCGTTTAATAACTGATTCAATATCAGCCCAGCCGAAGTGGTGCTTACGTTAAGAGCTTATTACTCCCAGATGCTTCTCAATTGGAAATCAGTTGAATGGCAAGTAATGGAGTCCCCTAGGAAAAGAACAGTTAATTTTGCAAACAGGCCCATGCCAGCTGGACTGTAACCCAGAATGCTTCCTTAAAAGAATGAACACCAGTTCCCACGAAGACCTGTGCAGACAGAGCACAGTGAAGTAACAAGCAATTCAGGCTCAGACAGTGCTTGATGCTACCGTTAGCCTTTGTGTCGGGCAGCAGCAGAATGAAAAATGAAAAGCTGACCAGAGCTTTAGTGAAAAGAGCAGAAAAAAAGGGAGGAGAATGTATCTGGAGAGAGCAAGAGATAGAGAGAGAGACAAAGAGAGAGATAGAGAGAGAGAGAGAAATAGAGAGAGAGAGAGAGAGAGAGAGAGAGAGAGAGAAATAAACCACAATGAAAGAAGTAAACAGAGAGAGATTAAATGAGAGTGAGCTAACACAAACAAGCTGAGAGAGCATTAGGGGGAAGTGAGCAAGAGAGTCCATGCGAAAACAGAACGAGAGAAAGGGGGACTAATGCAGAGAGGGAACAGAGAGAAAGGGAGAGAAGAAAAGATTGATCTATCTAAGTTATATTGAAGGAGGCAACAGTAATTTTCATTTTATGTCTCTGCAAATATTCAAATAACCAACAGCATCTCAAGCCTCCAATCAAAATCCTGGGTTGTGAAGCTAGTTTTCTGGGAAATGAATCTCAAAAGTAGCTTAAATCAAAATAGTTTATAGATTAAACATTGAGTTGACCAATTACTGCTAGTCTGAAGTCAACTTCAAAGTCAATTTTCATGGTTAATTGAAATGTATGTACATATAATTATGCACAATTTAGAATCCAACCATTGCTCAGCTGCTGAGTGCATTACTGCCTTCTTGACTGTTGCTCTGATAGGACCGGTCAGGCCGATGAAGATAACCAGCTAAGGATGTCAGGGTGCCAGGTTAGATAGATAATCTTGTGCTTTGCCTAATGAGTCTTTAGGCTCACAGGAATTGGATAGAATTCCTGATCAAGTGGATTTGACATTGGATGGTGCAAGGAATGAGCTTGGCTTGAAGGGCTTTTTTGGTACTTAATGCTTTCATGTCCTCATTTCTCCATCTCATTTAACCATTGCAAGTGTTGGTTCTTTCAAACTTGTACTTTCTTCACACCTAGATTTTCTCCTTTACTTTTCTGAAGTCTGCCATTGCTAGATAGGACTCCCTGGAGTCATTCCTGTATTTAAGTGGCTCCCAATCAACTTTACATTGTAGGCTCACATGACCCTGTTCTCAGCGGTATCAGTGGTTGGGGCCAAAGAATAGGTAGTTGGACCAATATTTCTTTTCCCATCTAAGCCAAGGAGTCACTGCAAACAGGGTTTGCACACTACAGGATCTGGGGTTTTTATATTATTATAAAAATACAGTTATATTCTGAAAGACAAGGTACAGAGCATTCACTTTAATTCATGCAGAATGAATCGCTTGTTAATTCTGTTCCTGTCTGAATGGAAGACCTGCTTTTATAATAACACCTCATTCTAAATGATCTCAAAGCTCCCCTTAAGGAGTTACATTTGAAATGCAGTGTGTGCTACAGAGTTAAAGGGGACATGCATCCTACTCCATTTGGCTAACAGCAGTGTGCTGGTCCATTTTTAAGGGAGAGTTTGGAAAGACATCAGGAGAATCTCTACTCTTCTGTGACAAATGCTGTGGAGGTTGGGTCTGTCTCCACAAACAGAAGGGTCCTGCGTCTTAGCCAAGTTTTGAAGGAAGAATAAACCCCCATTATTCAGCAACCTTGCATTTACTGTTTTAAGATCTCTTTAATGATTAAGTGATGACTGTGGTGAAGAAGAATTCACACTGCACCTTTGACATTCAGAGGCGGAGAGGTTTGGGGAGGGGATTCCATGGTTTAGGCTTTTAACACATCTTGGAATTCCTTTGATATAACCAGGAATGTTCAACTTGCCATTTTCCTTCTCACATATAGGCTTACTGCTGTAACATTTGACCAACCAAGAACATTCATTGCTCTACTGTCTGAAATTATATCTTTGAAAGGAAAACAAAATCCCAATAATCCCAGGTTACAAAATGAAATGCTTGGACTTTTTTTTGCGCATGGTGAGTGGAGTTTCTCAGAACCGGTTCTACTCTGGAAACAAAATTTTTGCCTAAATGGATGCTTCATCATTGCTTTTGATATCCAGTAATAGTGCCAGCCATATTCTGTCTGTAGCAATCTTGCTTAAGTCAGAAAGGTTTGGTTTTAAGTTCTACGCCTGGAGCACAAAATAAGAGTTGACAGTCTCCTTGCAGTCTTGAGCGTGCTACACGATTGAGGGTGCCATTGCTCAGACGAGATGTTAAAAGTAAGGCCCTGCCTGAGAGTGTAACATAAAAGATTATGTGAAATAGGTGCCAGGGAGTAATCTGTGATGTCCTCGTTAACATCTATCCCTCCACCAAACAGATTAGCAAGTCTGTGCACAAACTGGCTGTCAGTTTCCCTACCCATTACAGCAATGAATACACTCCAAAAGTTGGTTGTCAAGTGCTTTGGGTCAAGTTGAGGTTACGGAAGATGTGGTTGAAATGCAAGCCTGCTTTTTGTACTGATTAATTTTCTTTACTCTGCTTTTGTCCAGCAGACTGCATGATATATACCTGCTACTCACATGTACAATCCTTTCTTCCAGTTTCCAAAAGATTAGGATTTGCAATTAAGTGTAGGAAATTCAGCAAAAAAGGTTTTTGAGGATCTCTGAGCCAAATATTAATATGCTAATCAGAATTGTAATATGCACTCCAAATGTGTATCTTCTGCCTGACTAGACACAGATGTTATTATTCCTTTTTCAACTTGTTGGGCTCCTGTGATCAAACATTAAAAAGAGGAATTAAGTAAATATTTGAACACAAAACTAGAGAGATTCTACTTAACAAATAAGAATAGAATTATTTTCAAAAAGATTCTGGGACACACAACCAATAGCCAATTGTATTGTTAAAGGTAAAAATAAATTGGCAGGATATTTAAACCACAGCAGCCCTATACGCTGTGAATTTTCCACTCCGCAACAATTCCTCATCTGTCAGGGCTTCAGTAACAGTCCAATGGTTTGCTCAGGAAAGCAACAAAAAACTTACCCAAGTCTTCGGAGGAAGCAGTTCTGCCTCGGGTCTAAACGTCAAACTGGACTAGAAATTTCTTTCAAGAACAAAGCGTTGGCTATTAATCGTTTTAAACAGGGTGATAAACTCTGCCTAAAATAAAACCAAGCTGTGCTCAGTAGGAACACCACTTGAGTAATAGCAAACATTGGCTTTTAGTTGAAAACGCCCAGAAATTACTCACAGAAATAATGTTCTTTGCAAAGAAATATTAGGTTGATGATTGATGCTTCTATTGTCCATCCAAACACAATCAACTGATCACGTGGGCTAACCAAGGTGAACCTGGCAACCAATCATTTTGTTCTTGCTTCTGCTAATGAAGCTAGGCAGTTACTTAGATAACATGTTCTGACATAGAAAAGGTATGTTTATGAGTCAAATGGGATATAGGATGGCCAGTTTAAACACTCTCTCCACAGAAATTCCAAATCTTACTTGCCCCATTTTGTTTTCCAAACTGACATTACTAAGCATTCATATCTAACACTCCTCCCTTTCAAATCAGGCAACAGCCTTTGAATCATACAGCAAATATGAATAAAGGCACATTGAAAAGAAGCTGGTGTGAAGTCAAAAATGGCATATGACAGATTTTTCTTTCTCATTGATTGACTGATTGGGAAAGATCAGTCAATTGAGTGAGTTATGCTCCACAACAATACTATCAAACCATAATTGGCCGCTTGGATAATCTTGTTTGGCATAAAGTGAATACCATAGCTACCTGCATAACAATAACTACACAGGGCTCTTGTGGCAAAGTGTTAGTGTCCCTACCTCTGAGCTGTGATGCCTGTGTTCAAGTTCCACCTGCCCCAGAATTGTGTAATAATATATCTGAACAGGTTGATAAGAAAATATCAACAATAACTACACAAAGTAATTCATTATATGCAAAGTACTTAATGTTTGAAGTGAGACCCACCTTTTGTTTCTCACTGTCCCAATCTTTCTTCTTGCTTTCAAACCATGCAATCATTACTACACCAAGCATCATCCCTTTTATTCCTTCTGAGCCCCAATATGTCCAGAACTTCTCTCAGCACTCCCAATTGATTGGAATCAAGACTCATTGGAACATTTCCCGCTCTGACCCACACAGAATCCCCGTTCCCACATCCACAAGCATTTATAAACAAAACCAGGAGGATTTTGTTCCTTTTTAATCACGCCAATGAATTATCTCAGCAATACTTGTCCTCCAACCAACTTATCAAATGGATTATTTGTTCCTTGTCACATCAATGTTTGTGGAAGCTGGTGTCCAAACTGGCAGCCACATTCCAACATCACAACAGTGAGCACTCTCCAAAAAGTACTTCCTTAATTGCGAAGTGTTTTCCAATGTCCCAAGATCACAAACAGTGCTAATATAAACACAACATCCATCTCTCCCCCATGCTTCATTGATTTGCAATACATTGCAAAGTGGAATCTCAACTTTAAGTGGGTTAACTTGGGGTGGGGATGATGAGGGATTGAACAGGTTTCCTTTGTTCACCTGGAGAACATATTGAAGTTAGTTAAAGCTTCAAGGGGACAAGGGCTCCTTCTGCACACATTCACATGTTCCCCACGACCCTTCCACCTCCAACCGTTATTGGTCAGAGGACCATCAGCTGGGAGAGTTTAGCACAACTCAGTGTTAACACATCCCAAATACATGAAGGTGTACTCACTAAAGGACTTGCAGCATGACTGAAAAATGTTGATGGAAAGCAAACACTGAAAAGTCCACTTTGTAGGGAAAAAAACAATCCATTCTAAAAAAAAATTTCTGTTTCTCACGAGATATTTGATTTTATCTTTTTTAAAAAGTAAACCTCAGAAGTTAAGCCATGTTCTCCGCCCATTTTGTTGGGTGTTGTGATTGGCAAAAGAGGACAAAATCTTTCCAAGTATTTAGCAGGGAAATGGACAGGCTCTCTGCAATGCCAAAATAAAATGCAAGCATTAATGTTAGTTGTTAAGAAGCACCTTATCTTTCACAGTGGTATTTGCAGCTGGTTACGCTTCAACAGCTGGACGACTAGCATCCTTTTTAGTGAAAAAAAACAATTTAACAGTCAGAGAGCGTCCAGAAACATTGGAGCTTCTCCAAGTTAAACTGATGAGAAAGCTACACAGGGCAAAGTGAGTGGTTTGCTCAACACGCGAGCATTTAAGCAGGTTTGAATGAGTCTCTAGCCAGCTGTTATAGACATTTCTTACCCCAGCCCTGTTGCCCACTCTGCCAATTCGTTCAAATCAATTGGTAAACGAGAAACAAACACTGACATTCATGGGTGCTCTCAGTGATCTCACGAAGGCCATTCTGAAAGGTGACATTGATGACCCACAAGTATAACTGAAACATGCAAAAATCAATGGACAGGATGAGACCTGTTGGCCAATCAAGCCTAGCTCACCTTACGATTGTTCCAGCATCATTACTAAACATATCTTTCCATCCCTCTCTTCCTCCAGAGGCATGCAATCTCCAAAGAGACATACACCTATGGCCAATAAAGGAGAAACAAATCCTGCAAAGTTCCTTCTCGATCCCCTTAGGCAATACAAACTGGTTCATGAGATCCAGGAACACCATTATGACCTTAGTACATTGTAATGTTCAATATAACAAGGCTGTGTTTTTGTAAAATTGAGGCTTGCATAAACTGCAGCCTTGAGTTGTTTAACTTACTGTCAAATTCAGAACTGTTCAAAAACAAGAAGTTGTTTTTCCATATGTTCAATCCAGGTCACTGTTGGCGTCTGCAGGACAAGGGATGTAAATCTGCGCTGTGGGACTCACAAGTGCTTGTACTGCTGCTGATTCTTGCCAGTGGTGCAGCGATAAAGAAATTCGACAGATGAATCTGGGAGAATCTGTCACAAGTGCACTGACCATAAGGTAACAATGCTAGTAGGTAAATACCAGTTGATGCTGCTGTTTCTGGAGGCGGATTTCTCCTGCAGGGTTCAGTGCCTTCCAGCCATGTTGTAGCCAACAATATCCTTGTTAGCCAGCCTTTGCTGAAGGTCTGGCAGCCAGAAGTGAAGTTCTGAACTACAATGTTTAAACAGCTGTAGATGCACAAGCCAACATTTTATCTCCATATTTCTCGATCTGCGGGACTATCCCTCTAAAGGGTAATCTAGAAATCCTTTTCCTTGAACTAACAAAAAGCATTCTTTTTTAAAAAGGTTCCAGCCATATCAAAAAAATGTTAGCTTCTGGTCTCAGTGCACTTCATTTAGAGATATTCCAGGACTTTGGTACACAACACTAGACCAAGCAGTACATAATACTGGACTAACAGCATGTTACAGAAGAACAGTAGGGCACAGGAGGCTGCCATTTGGTTCATCATTCCAGTACTGACTCTTTGAAGGAAGTACCTAATTCATCCCATTCTTTCTCTATGGTCATTTTCTCCAGTCTTTCAAAGCCTTCAAGGTTAATGCCGGACTTTTCCTACTTAAGGCAGTCCAATTCCATCTAATTTGTCTCACACATGTCTTCTTTTTCCCTCATTATGAAAAACTTATTTTTCACATGGGACACAACGCAAATGTGAAGTCTTCTTTAGCAGTACCTGGTGGAACACATACAGAATGAACTCTGAATGTACAACAATGGAGCTCACAGTTCCACAAGTTCTCCTACCTCTATCTTTGGCTTCTTTGCACTGGAAGGAAGTTTGAAAATAGAAGCTTTACTCACTGGTTAGACTTGCAAATAATGTGTCTTTGAAAATCAACAAGAAAAACTCGTGTCAACATGGAAAATGATGCCATTTATCTCAATTGGGGAGGTAGCTTATTTCACAATGAATGTCTCATTAAGTTGGGTAAAGACCATTGATATTTGTTTGCAAAGTTTACAGTTCTAATAAAAGTGAATAACTTGGCTGGACACAAAATCGAGTTTTCACATGTAACACTTACTTTAAAATTGAGAAGATAAGAACAATAAAGAACACAAAATGCTGGCACAACAGAGGTAGAAGCAATCAGTATTGAAAAGGAATCTATATTCCCCTCCCAACTGAAGTGCTTAGCTCTTTCCATGTCATTCTCTATGAAAGATCTCCTGTAGGCAGAATGATTTCTCATCCAGTTATGATTTTTCTAATTTTATGTTGAGGGCCAGAACTGATAAACATTTAAAAAGGAGATATTTCTGCAGCAGTGGAGAAAAAGCAGATGAGTTGGACAAATTGGACATCTCTTTCGATACACTAGCACAGGCAATGATGGGCCAAATGATCTCTTTTTCAGGTGTATGTAATTACAAAGTGACAATGAGGGGCGCAACTGGGAGTTGGAATGGGCACATTCCCGTGTCCACCCCCCAGCCCTTTATCCCCTCACTCACTCAGACTTAACCAAGAGTTGGAAACCACAGTGGTACAAATGCAGTTGATAAAGATGGCAAAATATTTTCTACTGTCACACAGGAGCATATTTGAAATCTTGGGTCAGGAATGGATCGCTTCTAATTTCAGCGACTAAATTAACTCTTTTATATGTTAATGATTTGAAAAGGGAGACTCAACGCACCGAGGGAAGGCGTTTACGTGGCAGTTTGTGACCAGTTAACAGGCTGCCAACGTGCTTTAGTCACTAAGTGAATAACATTATTCCTGCCGAAACAGTGTCCTGCTGTTTGGCAAAAGTACAGAGTTTGGGAGGTAACTGTAATGCTATAGACTCAACAATGACTCAATTCAGAAAGACTGAAACATGACACTTTCAGAATATTAAACACTATTTACATATAAACTACCCAGACTTAAATATGGAAAATTGTCTCCCTTAGCAAAGGCCACTGTTCTCCACCCCCAACAGTACAAAATATTGCACCCCAAGGCACAAAGAAATTCTGATTCTAGCCAACAAAATGCAAACAACATCCTTCCTTCTGCTTAACTCAGTTGGTGCGCCTGTCTGTCGGAGTCTGTGCGCCTGTCTGTCTGTATGTGCGCGTGTGCGCCTGTCTGTCTGTGTGTGTGCATGTGTGCGCTTGTCTGTCTGTGTGTGTGCGTGCGCGCCTGTCTGTCTGTGTGCATGTGCGCCTGTCTGTCTGTGTGCGTGTGCCTGCGCCTGTCTGTGTGTGTGTGCGCCTGTCAGTCTGTGTGCGCGCGTGTGCATGCGCCTGTCAGTCTGTGTGCGCGCGTGTCTGCACGTGTGCGACTGTGTGTGTGCATGCGCACCTGTGTGTGCACGCGCCTTTCTGTGTGCGCATGTGCACACCTGTCAGTCTGCACGTGTGCGCGCCTGTCAATCTGTGCGCGCGTGCGCGTGTCAGTGCATGTGCGCCTGTCAATGCGTGTGCGCGCGTGCGTGCGCATGCGTGCCTGTCAGTCTGTGCGCACCTGTCAGTCTGTGTGCGTGTGTGTGCCTGTCAGTCTGTGCGCGCGTGTGTGCGCCTGTGCGCCTGTCTGCGCACGCATGTGAATGAGAAAGATGGGGTAAATTTCAGGGCTAATTGCCTAGGCATGTTCTATTCCGAACAAACGTACTGCCCAAACTCCACCAGGCTCTGGAGACTTGTCACTAAACATTCATCTTCACTCAGGGATATAGAGTGAAGGGAGGGAAAACTGGTACTGACTTTTAATGAAAACGGGAAGGTTTTAAATTGGCAAGATCTTTCGTAATCCAAAATTTAAAAAAAAATTACTATCATTTTTGTGGAGAATGGCTTAAATAGAAAATTATTTGAGGCAGTAGGGCAGCAAGGTGAGCAGATGCAAGAATTCTAGGGTAAGTTCATAACTTTCACAAACAATACCTCTGCAGTGTATACGCTGAATGGAGAATTTATTTTTTGGAGTATTTTGCTGGTTACAGCTAAAAATGGAAGGTGAACTTGAAGTAAAGTCTAGCCTGAAGTGGTTGCTTGGGTGGTAGTGGAAGTCACCTATTCAGGATGAAAAGTGGTAATATCGTGACCACCTACCAAACAGCCAATCACTAATTATTGTGGGCAATAGACAACAGAATACCCAGGCTGTTACTGAGCACTGTGATATCCACAATGACCTGCAATATCCCAGGATCCACTGCGATCTCTGCCAGCTTATCACTAGGAGAATTAAATTGCCTACATCACTCACTGAGCGTTCGGGGCTGGGTTTGTTTCAGAGCTTTTTCTACATTCATGTAGAATTAGTTAATTCGAGCAAGCAGGATCTCCCTGCTCTCACTGCTAAGCATCTTGAGCATAAAACATCCAACTCCTCACAAGATAATTAGCTAAATTGAAACACAGAAGACTAACGTATTTGAAATTAATCTCTGCTGACAGATGTCAGGTCTTTGAGAGTCTCTTGAATATAACGAAGCCCAAAATGGATTCCAGTTGGAGCTCTTTTTAAATATGAGACACCCTCTTGACTGTGACATACAACAGCTTCATTAAGGATTAGTTATTAATTTTAAATCTGAGATTGATAAATTTTTTGTTAAGTAAAGATATAATAGAAGTTTATAAAATAATGAGGGGTATAGATAGTTAATGGTAGTTGTCATTTCCCTAAGTTGGGGGATTTCAAGACTTGGGGGCACATTTTTAAGTTGAGAGGAGAGAGATTTAAAAAAACTCACGAGGAGCATTTTTTTTTTACACAGAGGCTGGTTCGTGTGTGGAATGAACTTCCTGAGGGAGTGGTGGATGTGGGTACAATTACAATGTTTAAAAGACATCTGGGTAAGTACATGATTAGGAAAGATTTGGAAGGATGTGCGCCAGGAGAAGGCAGGTGGGATTAATTTAGCTTAGGTTTATGTTTGGCATGGACTGGTTGGTCCGAAGGGTTGGTTTCTGGGCTGTATGACTCTGGTCTACATCCCTTAATACTATCACAAAGGCAAGTATATAGAGTTAAGCCACAGATCAGCTATGATCTCACTGAAAGGCAGTACAGGCTCAAGGGGCTGAATGGCCTTCACCTGTTCCTATGATCCTAGCAGGAGGGTGGCACTGGATTGAGCTGACATGCTGTGCATCAATGGCAAGAATTTCCCCTTAAGTCACTTATAAATCAAAATATCATATTTAATGTGGTGAACAGAAAAATGTGGACTTATAGAGACTCTGACTGCTACAAAACATTCAGGACATTTTCATCATCATCATCGAGCAAAATAACAACAGCATCAATTACAAACCAAGGTAGCTGGTAAGGATGTCTTAAATAGATTACCTCTAAAAAGTTGAACAATGGGGTGACTAGAAATACACAAGTACTGGTGCAACCATATATTTGTGGTCAAATGTAGGAAGCTCCCCAACTGCTCCCAACGCTGTGTCTAAAGATAGCCGAAAACTTACTGACCATTATACAGTCCGTTTCAATTTCGTAAAGTTTTCTCATTTATCAGCTGATTTTTTTTCTTATACAGATACTAGATTGTGTCAGAATTGACAAACTACTTGGATGCCCATCAGAATATTCTAGATGGAGATACTGAAACAAAGCAAATGAATATTTATAATGGGGGGGGGGGGAACGCAAGAGGGAAGGAGCGTAAAAGAGCAAGATCAAGACTGATGCATAGATCACTCAATGCCTTTCCATCCCCAGTTGGGACAGACAGATGATGCTGCCCAATGACTGGAATGTTTTCAGCTCCTGAATGATTTTACAGGAGAATTCATAATGTCGGGAAGAACAGGCTGTTGTTGTGAGAGTAGACATGCTAATACGTTTATGGGAATTGAAAATTAAATCCTGTTGAAGCAATGCCAACAAAAAGTTGTCAGGCTGATCGCAGTTGAGGTTAGAAGCCAAATTAGTGGATCACAGTCTCTTTTGAAAGGACAAAACAAAATCCTGCTGAAAATGAAGCAGTGATAACGCCTAACAACAAAACACAGGAGTCAGGAGCAGGAGTAGGCCATTGGGCCCCTCAAGTCTGCTGTGCCATTCAATAACATCATAAGAGATATGATTGTGGTCTCAAGTCTATTTTCCCATCTGCCCACAGAATTCGAGTGCCTTATCGGTCAAAAAATCCCTCTAACCCAGCCTTGGATACATTCAATAACCCAGGCTCCATTACTCTTGGTCGATGAGAATTCTGCAGGCCCTCCAAGAAAATATTTCTCTTCATCTCAATCTTAAATGGGAGATGCCATCCAGAGAATGAGATTGTTACAAGATTCTGAGATAACTGGCCCTCAATGTGACTTACTGAAAAAAAAATGTTGACAACGTGAAATTCTCTGCATAAAAAGCGTACGGAAATGATCTGGATAGGTACCTCTGAAGCACTTGGGTGAAAATATTTTGGTATCAATTTGCACTTTGACAACGTGTTACATCTGAAAGACATCGGTACAACCTTCCACACACATGGTCAGGTGGCTTACACTTCAAAACCTTGAGGAATTATGCTGATATTTTTGGTCTGCAGAACCTCAAGCAGCACACCTTAAAAAAAAAAAATCACCTTGAAAAGTGATTTTAATAATTTGAAGCCGATTTGAGAGAACTGAATTAGGGCATCCAAATAGTGTGAGAGGATTATGCAATTTCATACGTATGAATGTGATGTCGTTTCCAACAGGTCAAGGAGACAAATGTGCTGGCAGTCAGAGACCTTCACACAACCAGAGGGATTGACAAGAAAATTGGTTCCTGGAGGTCTCTGGTAAACAGGGAAATGAAGGCTTGCACATTATGCACAGGAAATTTCCCATCAAACAGAAAAAGGAGAAGCTTTGTGATCAAGCACTGAAAAGGATGAGATTTCTTTGAACTAAATTGAAAGATGGACAAAAAAATCTCTTCGTTATGTCACAGTGTTTCAACTGGACCTTTAGTTGACTCAAGTGAGTTCCAAATATTTGCACAAAAAAATTCAGTCATGGCATCAAAGTATCCAGAAAACTCTTAAAGTACTCCTTAAATTTAAAAAAAATGCAAAAGTTCAGAATGTTGTTCGTGACAATAATCAAAATGGGATACTGCAACTGTTGAACATCACAGTAGTTACAACTTTTTAAACTTGTTGACAAAAGTTCTCTTCTTTTGAGGCAGCTGATGTGACAATTGGTGGGTGTAACTTTATATCCACAGTCAAACAGATGAAATTCTTTGACTGCTTCTTTTGACCAAATGTTTGCATGAGTGACAGCTGATGCAGTTAGTTGAAGATAGCTAAACATTAGGTGCCACATGTTAAAGCTCTGGATCAACACAGCACAAGAAAAAGATAAAAGCATCCACTGAAAGATTAAGGAAAATAGCAAACAAAGTTACCAAGGGGAATAGAGGGATCACATTGAGAGGGGGGATTATACAGCATGGACATGATCTCACTGAAAATGGGAAAATGAAGACAAACATAACATGAGATCAGGTGACCCATTTCACTCTGTACAGAATGGAACAACCAGAAGACATGACCTGCATTTGAAATGCGGTGAGAACGGGTATGATTTAAAACAATCCTGTCAAAATAACGAAAGGCATCTTCCAGTGTCGGAAGGGAGTCTCACTCCCTTGCTGATGTTTCACAGCATCTTCCTCCAATCAGCTTGCTTCGAGGGCAGTGCCGGGCTTTTCTCTGAAGCCCAGACCCAAAAGTAGAAAACCAACGCAATGGGTGTTTCTGGCCAATTAGAGGTTGACAGCTCTTGCCAAAGGCATGGCTGGTGCTGGGAGGGCACAAGACATCCTGAGCACCAAGGTCTCAAGTAGAGATAACACGATGTAGATCTGGATGAACACAGCAGGCCAGGCAGCATCAGAGGAGCAGGAAAGCTGACATTTCGGGTCTGGACCCGTCTTCAGAAAAAGTAAATGGTCTCAAGTAAATGCTTTCGTTTCTCATGTAGAGGGTGGTATCTCTGTGGTTGGGCAGGGGCAGGAGGCACAGGGAGTCAGTGAAGGGTTTGGGAGAGGTGGTGGGGGGGGAGGTTCCAATAGCCTTATCCTTGCCTTATTGCCCCAGGTCTGGTTTTGTTGGGGATGAAGTCCTTAAGCAATCATTAGACGGCCATTTAAAGGGCCTCAATTGATAGTAGGACTGGCAGATCAAGCTTGGACCTTCCCACCCAGAACCAATTCAGGCAGAGGCGGGAAACCAATGGAGTTCTGGGATGTCACCACCCCAACTAAGAAAGCTGCCTCTCTGGCTCCAAAACCAGATGGTTCAGCCCAATATTCTAGCAAGTGAGTGGTCAATTCACAGACCATGGAAGTAGTTAGCAAATGGAAATGAGATATTTATTTCAGGGAACAACATTTGAGGATACAGTATATACGTAATCTGATACTTGGCAATGGAAGGGAAACATTGAGTTTGGAGTTCTGGTTTCCCGTAGCTCCATAAGACCATAATAAATAGGAACACCACCATGTGGTTAGTCACACATTATGTTTAGGTTTATTCCAGATCAACTGATGGAGACAGATTGTTATAATTAGTTAACAACCTCACTTCTCCCTTGGTTCTGTTTTACACAGTCATTGCCTGTGTTAAACCAGCATCTTCTCTCAGAGGGTAGAGAAACTGTGGAAGTCTTTGCTCCCCATAGAGGGCTATCGAGGCTGGGTCGTTAATTGTATTCAAGGCTGAGATAGACAAATTTTAAATCAGCAAAGCAATGAAGGATTATGGGAAAAAGGCAGGGAACTGGAGTTGAGGCTCATCAGACCTCAGCTATGGTCTCACTGAATGGCGGAGCAGACTCGACGGGCCGACTGGCCTTCTTTCACCCCGACATCTTTTAAGGAGACAGTCAGTAACTGTTGCTATGATCACCATCATCCACACCATCATGTCACGAACGTGGCCTTCAGAACAGTTGGATTCTACATCTGCCACTTATCTGACCTCAGTAGCATGAAAAATTTGCTGCTATTGGTCATAGGAAATGCTAAATAATTTCAGCTACTCCAGAACTGCAGCTCTTCGTTCTATGAGGTTTATTCTATTACAGGCATCGGTTAATAAGTTCAACATAAGCAGACTCTAGTGTCAAGAGCTGCACTCATCACTATTTGTACAGGACTGAACTGGATTCTGCTGCTCAGAAGAGTCTGCTTCCTGATAAGAGACCTGCAGTCCTTACACTCCATGCAAATGTTTTCTCAGTCTTCAAGCAGATAAACTAAGTCCGACAACAAGTCAAGTCAATTGCTTGCTGGACACAGTGTTTGAAAGACAGACAGGTATTAAAAATGTTGAAATTAGGCAGGCATGGCAAGGATCTTTACTTCAAGGTCACTTTTTGTCTGGTTTTGGGTCATACAATTGTTGATTATTACGTGTACCACCCTGAAATTCCAGAAAATGTAAACTGGGCACCAAGAGCTCATTCTTTCCTCTCCAGTTACTTTCTGTGCCTTGACAAAGATGTGCTCATTGTATTTACAAAGACATTTTTCAGCAGAAATAAAAAGGAAACTCTGAAATCCAAGTCAGAACCATACTCTTCCACCATCGAAACTCAGCAGGAGATGGAGAAAGCCTTATTTAGATCTGATCTGACAATGAAATCTCTGACGTGTACAGTTCAGGTAACGTTAAAGAAAACAAAAATTTCTGGAGATCATAGTGAGTCAGGTAGCATCCATGGAGAGAAAGCAAGCTAACATTTCAAGTCTGGATGACTCTTCATCAGAGCTGACATGAAGCGGGGAGAGGGCAGCTTAATCTGAACTATCAGTATCCTTTCTCCCCCAGCATTCCACTCTTCTCCCCTCTAAGCCCTTCAGCTATTGCATAAATGCTGCAACCCTCCCAACTTCATGTCAGCTCTGATGAAGAGTCATCTGGACTCAACAAGTTAGCCTTGCTGTCTCTCAATGGATCCTGCCTGACCCACTGTGACCTCCAGCATTTTTGTTTTCAGTACAGGTTCCAGCATCTGCAGTAATTTGCTTGTATAATGTTAAAGAAATACCCCCTCACCTCACGCCAGTCAGGAGACTCATCATCTCTTCCACTCTTTCCAAACTGAGGGAATATGGCCATGACTGCATTTGGATCTCTTGGAAAAAGAAAGACTGATGCCAAGATATTATCAACAATACTTCATTCTCTAGAGTTTATCCTTCAGGTTTCCCAGTGTTGTGTCTTCTCCACAGAAGCATTTCCCACTGGTTCCCCTTTCATCTCCTCTAACCCAGCTAATCTCTGCCTTGGACTACTCTTCCAACTCTGGAGCCTGCCAAGACTTGAATATGGAACAGAAAGAACGCCTCTTCATTTTCATAAGATGTCACAGACCAAAGAACATCCATACCTTGAAAGTCGGCAAAGGAAAGCAAGATGCGAAAACAAGAGTTAAAAATTTTGACTCTGCATGAATGGGCTGTTAGCCAAGCCCATATGGACTTCGGAGTAGTGTGAGCAACTTACAGTAAAACAGTCATTTAAAATGACTCCACCTTATTAATGACTGGGAATACAGATGGGGAAAGGATTACTCAGGGAAACTAAAAAGGACATGATCACTGGGGCATGCCCTGTCTGTCATCTAGCAGTTCTATAAATCTGATTTTACTACAAAATAGCAATTAATTCAGATACTTTCACTGATCAGAAAATTCACTCACACTTCAGTCTCTGTTGACCATAGGAGATGGGGAGGGATTGGGGGAAGCTCAAAATAAACCAGAACAGCAAAAATAGTGCATCATGCTGAAGGCTGAAGACAGTCTTAGGGTCCAAAAATGTACTAGAAAGGCCTCAGGTTGAATCCCCAGTTTGCAATGTATTTGTTGATTTTGCTTAGAGTAATGGTTGGGTCTGAACGATAATGCTCTCCACTGCAAGACAGAAGGTGGAAACAGAAAGAGGAGAGAATATGCTCGACTTTACTCTCGGAGGACTATGCAGGTGTTTAGACTTAGCTGAAAACACGGTCAGCCGCAGTATAACACATTACCCCAATAATGTTGATTTGCTTCCAACATGTTGTCCTCACAAAGAGGAGACATTGTAAAAAGTCACCAGGTGCTCACTTTATGTCAATGACTTCAGGACAGCAGGCAAGAACAGAAAACATGCCCCCGCCTCCAACTCAAAGCAAAAATCCAAATTAATCTCCTTAGAACAGCCTATTTACAATAAGATATCATCAACATTAAGTTGGGATTCTTGTTGTGGCTTAATATTGATCAGGACAGCAGGGAGAAATCCCCTGTTCTTCTTTGCCATGGGATCATTTAAACTGAGTCCCTGTTGAAATGCAAAGTTTCATCTGAGGGATGGTGTCACTGACAGTGCAGGGCTCCTTCAGAACTGCACTGGGAGCGACAGCCTGGATTTTTGTGTTCAAATCATCCAATTGGACCTTCACTGCTTTCTAACCCAGCGACTAGAATGCTACTGAACAAACAATGGCTGACCCATGAACAGCTCTGGGAGTTTCCTTCTCTGGAAAAAGAGAAGACCAAGACATTGGTTAATAGAAATCTTCAAAAGTATGAAGTGGTTTTAGAAGACAAATGAAGTGGAAACATTTTTTCTCACTGAGTTCAAATTGAAACTGGTGCTTTAAATTGCAAGAAAAAGGACGCTAAAAAGCTGACATCCAGAAAAGAAAATGTTTACAACATTTTGGCTGTTGATCAGAGCTGAAAAGCTACAATGATCTCTTCTAGAGCTCAAAGTGAAAGGCAGTGTTTGGAGTCAATCAGGTACAGCTGGACTCCCAGATTGGCTCAGACAAACTACAACAGGATGTTGAAGATGGTTCAAGACAGAGGAGTGTGACGAACTATGACAGCAGATCCCCGATATAAGTAGCAACAAACCTCAGATTTACTCAGAGGGACATTCTCTGCCAAAAGTATGGTTAAAGGATTCATACTGATAGAGGTACTGGCCTTATGCAGAGAGTTGAGCGACTATACAAGTCCAATAGTTCTCTCCCCAAGTCTCAACAATTCCCCCTTCAAATACATTTGTTATATATTAAGATGTTGGTACACACCTCTGGATCAGGTGGGACTTGAACGGGGCCTCCTAGCTCAGAGGGAGAGACTCTATCACACTACACCAAAGGAACCCTCCCTTTTACTTAATTCATTCTCTCAGGAAGGGGCTAAATCAAATCGGAGTTGGAGAAGGAAATAAAGCACTGTCTCCCCCACATTGCCCACCTCTCTCTAAAGGAATAGAAAGCATTGATGGGCATATTGTGCTCCCTCTCCAAAGACACTTGGGCACGAACATAACCAGAGAAGATGGGCAGGTAGTCAGAAATGAGAGAGATGACCTCTTCCACAGCCCCTGCCTGGACCGGTTTATAGCCAGCCTGGCCAGGCCCAGGAGCTGACCCAAAGGAGGTCCTGCAATCTGCCCACACCCCTCTGCACCGCTCCCCCCGCCTTTATATATGTAGATCAATTAATCGATTGATTAACAGCCATCACTCATCTTCCCACTTATCTTAATTTCTTGTTATATTAAAAAGAATTCTTGTATTGAAGGGAAGGTTTGAAGATTAAATCCAGGAGCAAGTTGATGCATGTTTGACAAAGTCACTGAAGCAGACACTACAAATTACTACAAGATGAACTAAGCAAGCTCTGAAATGAAAGGCGCCTGACAGTATATGGGGTTAATCAATAAAACAGCTCCAAGCCCCATTGGGTTTCAGAACATTTTCCTGTCAGTCGAGACTCTTGTGTTTACTCCATGAATAGTTTTATAGAACAAGATACAAACAACAGGTGGTTAAGGATGTGTAACAGATGTGCGTTGAGTGGAGGAGGGGAAATCTCCTGAAAGTTTGGAGTTTGATGAAACGCCACTCCCATAGTTATCTCAGGACAGTGCCCAACAGCTGTATGTGCTCCTTGTAAACACCCTATGCTCCAGTTTCAAGTTCCAGCTGCAGGAGAAGCAGCAACCAATTGAAAAGGTGACTTTTACAGTATGATTGGGATCCCGCTGCCCGTTCTAGTCACGCAGTCTTCCACTGGGCTGAAGACCAACATGGATCATGGCCCACGAGGCACTCATTCTCCCTTAAGTCACGCAAGGTGTGTGGTTCAGTGAGATTGGGCAGGGAGAGACTGTAGAAGGTCACAGTACCCTTCAATAATGTCTATGCCTTTTTTCCCATTTCTCCAGATTCCTCAGCTGACAGGATGACTCACACTGGCACACCTTTTCACAACTGATGGCAAGTTCCCTGGCATCATTTCCAGCATGGTGGCTCTTCATACACAAGTGCAGTGAGTCAAGATTCTTAATCAAACAAAGCCACACAACTAGAACATATATACCAACTAAATTGTCTGCTTGTTAAAACATCACATGCTACTCCTAAACATTAGCCTCTCCTCTTTTCAAGTGCTGAATAAACTGTTTTTTCCTCCAACGCTATTTCCTTCCCACACAACATTCCAATGAAAGACAAGCAGATGCAGTACCAGCCCTTTCCCCATCCCACTCCTCACTTTCCAAAGCCCCAAACACCACTTTAAAGTGAACCAGCAATTGGAGCATCCTACAATTTGGTCAGTGGTTCTCACTGCTCACAATGTGGACTCCTCTACACTGAGGAGAGCAAGCACAGACTGGAGACTGTACTGTGAGACACCAGTCCGTGAGCAGGCCTCTGAGCTCTTGAAGGTTTTAATTCTTCACCTTGCTCTCATGCTGGGTGTCTGTCCTTGGCCTGTCTCACCATTCCCTGTGAGACTCAATGTGAGCTTGAGGGACAGCAGCTCATCCTTTAATTCAGCATTTTATAGCCTTGCAGACTCAAACTAGAGGTCAACTAATTCAGACCTCTCCTCCATTCCATTTTACTTCCTTTTCTTCACTTGCTTAGGTTTTTCTCGTCTTTGCTTTCAGACAGTACTACACTTGCTCTCGATACATCTTATGTTACTTTTCCTGCCTCATCACTATTTTCCTTTGATCTAAATGGCTAGCTCTTTATTTCAATCTCTCCCGTCTTCCACTCCAGCAAAGACCTTTTGCTTATCCTTATCCTAGCCAATCCTTGATCAAAACTGATCACATCTCTAATGTTTCCCAGCTCAGATGAAGAGTCATTAACCTGAAACTTCAAAAACAAACCGAAAGAATTGCGGATGCTGTAAATCAGGAACAAAAAACAGAAGCTGCTGGAAAAGCTCAGCAGGTCTGGCAGCATCTGTGAAGAAAAAATCAGAGTTAATGTTTTGGGTCCGGTGACCCTTCCTCAGAACCTGAAACTTCAACTGTGGTCTCTCCTCAGATGCTGCTCCACTTGCCGAGTACTTCCACAATTTCCCATTTTTAATTCAAAGTAAACCAGCTTCGCTTTGACATAAATGTGACAAATCACTGTCCTGACTATTTACTGCTTTGAACAGTAGTTTTGATAAAGTTGATGCACTATAACAAACTTCTCATGCTATACCTCAGTTTCAGCTCTGCAGTTAGTATGTATTTGGAATTAATGTATCTGGAGAAAGCTACACCAGTGAAGCCCCCTTCAACATGTCTTCAGCTGACTCAGGCTTCACTCCACACTGTCCAATAAGACTCTCACACCAAAGTCAGTTGCATGTTGCAGAGTACCAGACTTCGGTCTTCACCTCAGGAAGTAAGTCATTCCATTAGCCACAATCAAATTCACATGAGGAACATCAAGCAAGCCACACACTACGTGAAAAGCAATCCTCGCATTTCTCCATGAGACATTACATTGCAACAAACATGTCAACTTACCTGTTCAGAGACAAACTCAGCAAGATCCTCAGGCAGTTTCTGGGCACAATCATCTTCGTCCTCTGGTACTTCTTCTGAAATTAGAAAAAAAAAATAGAGAGAGATGCATCAATTGCCTTCCAATCAGCAGAGAGGGAAAAATGTTGAGTATCGGACCAGGCGTATAATTCAGGAGTGACGCAAAGTCTACAACATCACAAAGTAACATCACAATGCCACACCACTAACCATGTGTCAACCCTTTAATATTTTGTTGGCCTTTACTATGCAGAAGAAGCTTTCTTTTCAGTGCTTCACCAAACAAACTTCACAAAATAAATCAATATCTAAACTCACACATTCGCAAGAAATTTAAATGGACTGGCCATGTAAAATAGTGTGATGACAAGAGATTGGGAATTCCGCAGCAAGTAACACACTTCTTGACCTGACTCTCAGTGCCCATCCTCCTATCAAACATGTACATATCAGGAAAGTGATATTTGCATGGATGAGTGCAGCTAGGACATCCAGGTCAAATAAGTCCACTTGAATGGCACTCCATCCAACACCTTCAACATTCATACCCTCCACCTCGGAGGCAGAAACAGCAGTATCATCTACGAGATGCACTACACAGTCACACATCAAGACTTCTTTTTGACTGCACTTTCCAAACCTGTGCCCTCTACCACCCAGAAAGCCACAGGAAGAAGCTGCATGGGAATACGCCCCACTTGCAATCTGACATTTCCTTCGTGACAGCACTGTGCATATACCTGGACAGTTACCAGTTAGCTCAGTTGGCTGATTAGTGATGCAGAGTGACACCAACAGTGTGGTTTCAATCCACCCACCAGCTGCGGTTACCGTGAAGAGCTCTCTTCCTCAATCTCTCCCCTCGCCTGAGGTGCAGTGACCCTCAGGTTAAACCAACATCAGTCATCTCTCTCTAATGGGAGAGCAGCCCTATGGTCTGGTAAGACTATGATTCTACCTTTGCAGTGACAAGATCGACATTGCTACAGAGGTGTTGAGGAGGAGCCAATGTTGGCTCTCACTCCTTCAAGATCCTCCGCTCTGTCCACCGGTTCAGATGACATCATAGTGGGTGGAGCTTACGGCACTTCTCAATATTAACTTTTTCCAGACCCACACACAACAATTTGATGAAAGCCCTTGTAAAGGGTGGTGTCCCAGTCTTCTGCTTTCAATTGAGCACATAATAAAGGGGAGGAAAAGTGTGTGTGCTTATTAACCAAACTTCAAGCTGCGTTGTGAGAAAAACAGCTCATTCTTTCGAGGACAAGGTACAAGTGGATTCTATTAGATCAATTGGATCTCTGTACGAAAACGTCACCAGGTTACCAAATGGTGCTCCTTGAACAAGTGAGGCATCACCACATCCATCGAACATGTTTTCCCATTGTACACCTGAGGCCAGAGGCCATTCTTACAACCGCCAGTGTTAATTTTACACATGTTAAGCTAATTCAGTGTGGAAACTGTGGACAGGTGCATGCTCCATGCAAAGATGAAGAGCAGTTAGGGTATTAACCAGAGCATATACTTAAAGACCTACTGTCTACCTGGGAAAGGGGGCTGAACAACAGAAGAGAATGGAGGACTTCATTAATGCTGGACTTCAATTTGACAGTACAGTCAGCATTAGAAATCGATCCATTTTGAGAGTGCATTCACAGTTTCCCCAACTTCATAGAATAGCTCATCACCTACTATGCGGCACCAACTCACAACAACATTAATAAAACGCATTACAGCCCAGAGGGTAGGGGGAGTCACTATTAAATATGAAGATACTGTTTGCTTTTTTCTTTGCTGTTGGAATTATCATGAGCGATGTTCATCAGTTGAGTGAAAACTTGTCAAATCCCCAAAACCACACACTGTCGCACTTCGACTGCTCCAGCTTTGTCATTAATGTTTAACAATGAGGGTATGGAGCAGATTAACATGTGGGCAAGACAGAATTGCTTAGACTTCTTGTTGAATGCTGAGTGGGGCCCAGCAGCTGGTGAATTTATACGGGTCAGAAGTGACTCATGAAGCAGCATGGGGCAATGAATGGCAGCGTTTGATCTCCGTTCTCCACACACACTTGGATTCTCTGAGGACTGAGCTGCACTCTGTCAGTACACAACAAGTAGGGTAGGGAGAATAAGAAATTAAAGAAGGTCCAGAGCTGGATGAACACAGCAGGCTAAGCAGCATCATAGGAGCAGAAAGGCTGACGTTTCGGGCCTAGACCCTTCATCAGA
>NC_063364.1:27209020-27240404 GCF_021869965.1 Rhincodon typus | reverse complement strand
GGGGGAAAGAGGGAGCCAGCATCACAAAATCAATAAAAAAAATGCCCCATGAGAAGAGACAAAAGGAAAATCTAAAGGAAATCAAAGTTAATCAATGAGACTTCCTTTCTATTCTGGAGGTGCTCTGTTACTGAGCCAGGGACATTCAAACACTCCGGATTTGGAAGGATTCCTTTGAACTGTCAGTCTTTTATAGCTGCAACCAATCAAC
The DNA here is from genome assembly GCF_021869965.1 of Rhincodon typus. Lineage (NCBI taxonomy): Eukaryota > Metazoa > Chordata > Chondrichthyes > Orectolobiformes > Rhincodontidae > Rhincodon > Rhincodon typus. Next base: position 27,240,193 of record NC_063364.1, on the reverse strand, counting down.
AAAGTACTAATTTTAACTGGAGAAGCCCACCACAGTATCTTTCTATAAATGGCCTCAAGGGTCAGATCAGGCGGAAGTTGCTAAGGAATAAATGAGTGCCTACTTGAACATTACCCTGTCTGTTCTCTGTCAGAGCTGCTCTACGCTCCCAGCATTTTCAACTTGTATTCTTGACTTTCAAAGGCTCCTGTGATGCAATGTTAAGGAAATGCACACAGGCAGTGCATATTTATTGATTCTGCATTCAGGATGCTTCAGATAAACATCCCTTTCCATGTTGATCCCCATGAATGGAGCTACAGGCTCAGGATTGCTCCATTATTCAAGGTAGTTAAAAGCATAGCATTATTTCATCAACTTGGTACTGAACCAGCTAAATACTAACACACAATTCTTTCCTTTTCTCCATCAGGAACCAATAGTCTTAGTGACTGTGTGTCGTTCCGTATTCAGTTCAACAAAAATCATGGATAGGGTGAATAGCCAAGGTCTTTTCCCCAGGGTGGGGGAGTCCAAAACTAGAGGGCATAGGTTTAAGGTGAGAGGGGAAAGATTTAAAAAGGGCAACTTTTTCCACGCAGAGGGTGGTGCGTGTATGGAATGCGTTGCCAGAGGAAGTGATGGAAGCTGGTACAATTACAACATTTAAAAGGCACCTGGACAGGTACATGAATAGGAAGGGTTTAGAAGGACATGGGCTGAATGCTGGCAAATGGGACCACATTAATTTAGGATATCTGATCAGCATAGACGAGTTGGATCAAAGGATCTGTTTCCACGCTGTACATCTCCATGACTCTATTCTCACCTGTTGCCAAGTTATTCTCAACTAATCAAATCTCTTCAATGATGATCCATTTATCTTTCATTTAAATCTTAGTCTCCCATCCATTTTGCTTGAATTTGAACTGAGAATCTACTCTGACTGCCCAAAGTTTTCAACGATTTTATCTGACACTCAATTCGGTTTTGACATTCCTTATTTTTATCCACTTTTCAGAAGTCTCAAATAAGTGCCAAAATAAACTGTGCAATCATTTCCTCCCCCGGCCCCAAAACGAAAAGAATCCCAAAAAGAAGACGATATGGGGAGCAGTCAGCCACAGATATGAGTGAAGCCATTTATAGAGGTATTTAACTGATGGAATTGCAGCTGGAGTCACAAGTACTGGATCTTGCAACAAACAGTAAAGAAATAGTAACAAATTGCAAACAAGCAATAGCTTCACAGCTCACAACAGATAGCAGAATTCTGACAGTCTCCTTCCTATTGCATTTGCCACCTTTCTAAATACAGGAGCTTAATGCCAGCAGACAGACATGCTCCTGGCATTGAGAAGCTGCTGTAAAAAGTCAGCTTCTTGTTTTATTCATCTTGTAACTAGTTCGAACCAGTTCCAAAGAAGTATTTCACTTGCGAAGTCCTGCAATAGAGAGCATTACCAAGCAATAAAGTAAACTCACGCTAAGCACAGCGTCAGTCACATGTGCAATGTTGGTGGAGTGTCATAGCTGTACCGGCACCATTGTCGGCTCATGTTTCATCACCGTCATCCTGCACTGCCCACACATCGTCCCCAACATATCCTTGACCCATTCACACATTACCTTCCCCTCACGAGGCTTCCTCAAGCTGATCGTTCCTCCAGACAATAAATTTTGACACAAACTGATTTAACATTGCTTAAGCTATCTTCAGACTGGACACTTGGACTTTTACTCGATGATGCTGATCAGGTGTCTGTAAAATAATATCAGTTTCTTTCTCTACTCTACTTTCCTTGATCATTCTTGCTCAACTCTTCTGGACTCTCGGATTGCATTTTTCATTTTGTATTTTCCTTCAATTTCTACACAGACATAGTCTTTGTGCAGTATGGGCAATGTCAGGAAATTGTGAGGATGCACCTTGAACAGAGCTGAGATATGAGCATTAAAATAGAAACTGACAACCTAACTCAGTATAAATCTCATTTGCACCTTTGCCAACCTCACAGCTGGTGGCAAGACAATAGGCATTGGCCAGCCAATGCTGAATGAGCTGCAGATGACAGGCATTAGAATCATAGAATCCCTACAGTATGGGAGCAGGCCATTCGGCCCATTGAGTTCACTGATCGTCTGAAGAGCACCTCACCCATATCCATCCCCTTCCATATTCCTGTAACCCTCATTTCCCATGACTAGTCCACCTAACCTGCACATCCCTGGATACTGTAGGCAATTGCCCATGGCCAATCCTCCTAATTCACACATCTTTGGACTGTGGGAGGAAACCCACGCAGACACAGGGACAATGTGCAAACTCCACACAGACAGTTGCCTGAGGCTGGAATGGAACCTGGGTCCCTGGCGCTGTGACACAGCAGTGCTAACCACTGTGCCACCCATAATACTGGAAGACATTTCTAATTTCCCAACAGCCTTGAATGGAGCGTATGTCACAGCTACAGTTTTGCAGGTTTCTGGCCACAGCATTCCTTAATTGGAATAATACTGTCAGGTTTAGTCAATTTCTCTCCTACAAACAAATTCCACAGGGCCTTCGGAGGCCAGAAACTTAAATATAGAGGCGTACAGAAGGCAGATGCCTCTTACCAACTGCTCCCAATAACTGTTGGATGGGAATGGGAGCAGGTCATGCTGGCAAGATCTCAGATGTCATGCTAGGTTCCATCTAGGCATTCAAGTGAAGATGGAATGAAGCAGCATGGGACTCCCAGGGAATGGATCAACAAACTTCCAGTCTTCAGGAGGGGGGCTCTGTAAGGGAAAATTAGAAACAAAACTTGCAAATGTTGGGAAAACCTAAGACTTCCATGTCCTTTATATGTTTGTACCACAGAATGGGTTTTGTGCCCAGGTTCAGGCTATGGGTTTAGTAGGCCTGTGTTCTCTGGAAGTTGATCTGTGCTGGCCTGGCTCAAAGACTGAAAACATCAATCTTGCCTTAAGTTTTGTGTGGAGAGGTGCTCTGGCCAGAAAGCAAAATTACTCTTGTAGCACTTGATCCCTGGAGAAACAGTACCAGCAAGTGGTGTCAATGGAAAATCTCATTGCCCTTCACAAGGCCAGTCAGCAAAATAGCTGCCAATATACTGTTCTCACATGGGGGGGTTGGTAATGAGAACAAGACTGAGACCGGTCCAATTGTAATGTCCAAACTTGGGACAAATTCGATCGGTTGTTTTCTAATGATTAATTACACATGATCAATAAAATAACCCTAACACAATATACCTGTAACATTAATCATGCAGCTTCCTGGTTAATAACCATTGCTGAAAGCGTGAAGGACGTACATAAAATCAGTAAAATAAGAGCAAAGTACTGGGGATGCTGTTCCACGGAAGAGACATGTTGAACTCGGAAAATGTTAACTGTTTCTCTCTCCATAAGCACTGCCAAGCCTGCTGAGTTTCTCCAGCACTTTCTGTTTGGGTTTATAACATCACTTCCAGCTCTTGTTATGAGATTGCTGGGCCCCCTCAACATCCTTTGAGACTGAGATGCATTAGGCTCTGCAGGATTATTTCTATTGTCAAATATACCAACTACTGTCTTAAATCCCAAGGTACCTCCCTCCGAATGGCTTGGTGCAATGGGGAGACATGTTGACCTATAAAGCTGCTGTTAGTTGGAATACTGGATCGTGGTCAAACTGTCCACCAATCCACTACCGAGACTCATACATGAAGGGTTTCTTGGTCATCAAAGCCCTCCCCCATGTAAATACAAAAGGAAAAGATGGGGTCAATAGAGGTTTTGTAAGAACACTATAATTGAGCTCAACCCATCAAGAAGCATGTTGACAGGGCTCAAAACTGCAGCTCCAAGGAACAACTGGATAGGCAAGGATTATGTTCCTGCAAACAAAGGAGACTCAGGGTTGACATAATTGAGGGGTACAGGAGAATGGAGGGGCTTAAAGTTGACAGAAAAGGCTGGCTTCCCCACATTGGAGCAGTCAATTACCACAGGATACGATCCAAGGTGTTTGGTGTAAAGATTACAGGGACATGAAGGAAAATGTTCTCACCCAGAGGGTGGAGGGTGTCTGGAATTCACTGCCTGGTTTAGTGGAGGAAGCAGAAGCACTGAACATGTAGAACTGGGTATTTTTTAAACACCTGAAGGGCCATAACCTACTAGGCCATAGACCAAATTCTGCAAGAATGGGTGTTAAATCAGCTGGCACAACCATGATGGACTGAATGGCCTTGTTCTATGCCAGAATGTCTCAGTTTCTACCTGGATTAGGAGTGAGGTGAGAACCTAGTCAGGAAGCCTATGATCCAATGACCCTTGTTGGAATGCAGGCTGTGCACTCACTCACGTTTGACAAGGTCGAAGCCAAGCCTTCTCATCATGTGCTATGTGGTCATGCATGCACACTGCACCCCTAGCACTCACTGTCCTATGAAAGACAAGGAATGAAAAGTGACTCCAGCAAGTCACCATAGACACCAAGCACAAGGCAGGAATTTCTAATCCTAGTCCAGTCTGGGTTAGCCACTTCAACAGAGACAATCGACAAATGATTTCCATCAGGTGCAGGACTGCTACTTTCCAACTCCCAGGATGCTGACCGATGTCCAATTTTCCACTCACTGAACCAGGTGGATGGAAGTCAATTGCAGTATCCCACCAACATTAGCAACAGCCATTCCTCAGCATCCGTGAGGGTTCTGGTCCTGAAAACCCCTGCGAATGATGAATTCGCGAGTACAGAGCTTAATAACTTATGGTAGAAATAGGATTATGTCCTCAGACTCCAAGATTACAACTTTTCACCTATTATTTTTGGGTTAGAATAATAAACGATACTGACGTTATGTTGAAACTTCAATCGAATATTTATAGAATAGGGTAGACTCATTGCGGCTGAGCTCACGGCCTACAGCACTAGCCGACATACCACTCTGCAACATCTCTGAGCTTCGTTCACCACCTTCTTTGCCCAAGCACACTAGCATGACCACTTCGCTTGGGAGCCATCACGATAACACAAAGGACACAAGGGCGAGAGCAGGATGCACACAACCCAACTTCAATGAGTCAAAGCAACAGAAGGGAGAGGGAGGAGATGCTGAGTGTAACCAAGATCAGGCACAGGGGGGTAGGGCGTGCATGAGAGAGGGTGCCCACATTTTGGTTCATTTCTGTCCATCTCCCATGAGGCTGTGTGGCTGCCCATCACATGCTGCTTATAATTTTTTTTGGGTTGCCATGAAAGCGGTCAAAGATATGTGATTTTTGCCCGCGGATGTTGATTAATTGGTTACTTTTTTTTGGCATGGATAGGCAAATTCATGAAAACTGATTTCGGAGATACAGAGGAATGACTGTACCTGAGCGCACACACTGGGAATCCAGCCTTGCACCTTGATCTTTGAAATGGCTCAGCTAACTACCCATTCCCTTAACCAACAGCATAACTGGGTGGTGTTAACTTATACTCCCTCCCTCCACTCCACTCCAACCCCCCATCTCTATTTCCAGCAGAGAGAATGGGGCAAATGACTTCCTTCTGTGCTATAACCATTCTCCAATCCTACTCTTCGAAACTAGTGACAAGTTTGTGAACTGGTTTTAACTCAAGTTTAATATAAACCCAGGAACATGCCTTCGCTTTCATTCCATGAATAGCACAAAGTATTAGAAAGAGGTTGATGAGGGAAGGATGGATGGAGGAAAGGCCGTTGATGAAGGCAGCAAGGAAGAGAGGGGTGAGTAAGGAAAAAGAGAGAAGAGAGGCAAAAGAGAAAATTGATGGAGTAAATAAAGAAATGAAAAGAAACTCTGTGGGGTCATTTAGCTGGAAATATTGGATCTTGGGGAGATGCCAGATGGCGTCATTGCTGTAACTGCACAACAGCAGCTCAGCATCAAAAGACAACTCTGTGCCAGATTATAAAACATTAGTTCAGCCTACATCTCCTTACTCCTATGTACAAAAGTAATCTTTCACAAAAACATGTACTTAACTCATACCTAAAACTACTTATCTCTTAAAAAAGAAAGAATAACAATTACCGTAACGATTGTTTATTTATGGCCAACCTATTTATTGAAAAGCCAGAGTTCCCACCAGATAATACGGGGTCCCACCCAACCTTGTCAGTACTGCAATCTACCAGGGAAGAGACTGATCAACAAACAACAGCCTCCCAGAAGTGTCTGCTGCTTCAAAAAGCAAAACGTTGATCTATTTTGCTTCCTCTGCAGAGTCTTGTCAGACAGTAACCCATTCGCAGACAACATCCAGCACAAAGTTCCATATCATCCTCTCTGAAGCAGTGCTGGTAAATGTCCATGTCTCTTCAAAGCAGCAAAAGCTAAGGTCAGCAAGGCAGAAATGTGCCAGAACTTGCATTTTTCACAGCTGATGTATGATCACCTTGTGATTCCCTGCACCAACCCTCAACTCTACTGATGACAGCCTATAATGAGATGATACTCCCAGACAGATATCAAATAATTATCTTCTAAATAGTCTCCTGGAAGCCAAGTTACTTAGAAATTACAACACATAAACAGGCCATTCACCACAAATCAGTCCATGCAACATCATTTATACTCTATTCGAATCATCTCCCACCCTTGTACAGTATAATAAAAGCAAAATACTGCAGATGCTGGAAACCTGAAATGTGCGCAGAAACTGCTGAAACACCTCAGCAGGACTGACAGCTGAGAGAGAAACAGGGTTGAAACAGTCCAGTATGACTCTTCCTTGGAATTGAGAAAGGTAGCTACTGCTACCAGCATCATCCTTCTCAGAAACTCATCTTTTTTCCCCTCAAGTTAATCTATACTATTTAACTAAATTACTCCCTGTGTAGTGAGTTTTACAGTTTCACTGCTTTGTAAGTAAAGAGGTCTCTTCCATTTCTCTTTCACCTTTTGCTGAAAATCTTGTGTTAATAACTGCTGGCTTTGCTTTTTCTCAGAGTAGAAGTAGCTCCACGAGTAGTCTGTTGAATTCCTTTCAAAGTTGATCTCTCTCTATTGGGTCACTCCTCAAATTTCTCTTTTCAAAAGAAGGGACAGAATCTACAACCTTCCCTAATGAGTATAACTTCACAGTTCTGCTGTTGTCCTTCTACATCTCTTGAATGCATCCACTTCAGTGTCTCCATATTCTTAAAAAACACAAACCAGAAATGCACAAGGAACTCCAAGTGTGGTCTCCGCAAGGTTTGTTCCAAGTTTAGCATAACCACTCCACTTAGCTATTCTATCCTTCTAGAAATAAAACCAAGTGGAGCTTGGTTTGTTTTTGTTACTTATTGACAAGCCTTGTAAGTTTTAACTGAAATGACTGAGGCATTAATTTGGTAACTGTATTTTGAAATTAAGTCGAACAGGAAGCCACAATAACGTAAATGACAAATGGCAAATGAATACTCCACCCAAACTAAACGTCCCACATAGCTCAACAACAATAACTTGCATTATATATAGCATCTTTAATGTAATAAGACATCACAAGACACCTCACAGGAGTACTGTCAAACAAAATTTGGCAGCACAGTGGCTCAGTGGTTAGCATTGCTGCCTCACAACACCAGGGACCCAGGTTCAATTCCACCCTTGGGCAACCATGTGGAGTTTGCACATTCTCCCAGTGTCTGTGTGGGTTTCCTCCGGGTGCTCCGGTTTCCTTCCACAGTCCAAAGATGTGCAGCTTAGGTGGATTAGCCATGCTAAATTGCACGTAGCGTTCAGGGATGTGTAGGCTAGGTGGGTAATAGGGGAATGGGTCTGGGTGGGATGCTCTAAATGTCAGTGTGGACTTATTGGGCCGAAGAGCCTGTTTCCACACTGTAGGGATTCTATGGTCTATGATCAAAATTTTACCCCAAACCACATAAGGAGATAACTAAATAACTAAAAGCGTGGTCAAAGGGTATAGGTTTAAAGAGCATTTTAAATGAGGAAAGAAAGGTTGAGATATTTACTGAGAGAATTCCAGAATGTAAGGCTCTGCAACTAAAAGAACTGTTACAAATGGTGCAGCAATTAAAATCAGGAATGCTCAAGAGGCCAGAGTGTAGAACACACAACAGAAAGCTGCAAGAGCTGGTTCAGATTCAACTGCTTTGCGTCAGCCATAAGCTCCACCTCACTTCAACATATTGGAATGAAAACTCTATTTTCTATCTTATTTGTCTCTTAAATGAACTGATAGGCAGGTAATAGAGTGAGTCGTCACCTAATACGCTCGCCTCCATGTGGAAACAAAAAATACGAAAGTTGGACTATAGAAATATAGGAAGAGGAATAGGCCATTCAGCCCTTCAAACCTGCTCCCCCATTCTAGACTATGGCTGATCATCTAGCTCAATGCCATTTTTCCTACACCATCTCCATATCCTTTGATGTAGTTTATACCTAGAAATTGACAAACTTTTGTCTTGAATGTATTCATTGACCAACCCTGCACAACTCCCCAGAATAGAGAATGTCTAAGATTTGCCATTCACTGAGTAAAAGAAACTAGTCCTGGTCTTAGTCGTAAATGAGATGTCAGTATATCTGATACCATATCCCCAAGTGTTGGACCATTCTGTTAGCCAGGAGAAAACATCCTTTCTTCATGTAGCCTGACTGGCCCTTTAAAAGTTTTCTAAGTTTCAATGAGATCACCTCTCATTCTCATCAATGCTGGAGAATGTTTTATCCATGGAACATCTCCAGAAAGGTGGTGGAGTCAATGCAGGAAGAAAAAATGTGAACAAAAGCCATTATAAACTGGTAGTTGACAGGGTTAACCAGCAAAAAGCCTGACGTTTCACTTACTGTCAAGGGCTTCAGTTGAACCATCCATATTTAACCTCTCCACCAGCAAAGGTCAGCAGCAATATCTACTGTCCACAAGATGCACTGCAGAAATTCACTAAAGATCCTTACACAGCACCTTCCAAACCCATGACCCTTCCATCTGGAAGGACAAGGACAGCAGATACATGGGAATACCACCACCTGCAAGTTCCACTCAAAGCCACTTGCCATCCTGACTTGGAAATATATTGCCTTTGCCTGGCGAAGGAACAGTGCTTCGAAAGCTTGCGATTTCAAATAAACCCGTTAGACTATAACCTGACGTCCTGTTACTTCTGCTTACCCAATCCAACAATGGCACCTCCACATCATAGAAATATTATTTCCATTTTGTCACTGTCGCAGGGTCAAAATCCTGGAATTCCCACCGTGAGAGCACTGGGGGTCAACCCACAGCAGGTGGACTGCAACGGTTCAAGAAGGCAGCTCACCACCACCTTCTCAAAGGGCAATGAGGGATGGGCAATAAATGCTGGCCCAGGTAGCAATGCCCAGATCCCACAAACGAATAAGAGAAAATTACAATGAAATGATAAAAACACTGAAGTGCCTTCATTTTGCACTGTCACAAAAGAATTATGTACTCCAAAATGTCAAGGTGTGAAAAAACCAATTGTTCTCACTTAATTTCTAGGGCAAGTAACAGTTGTACTCATATCTTCTGTGCTCAAAAGGTAGGGACATGACAGTTCCACTGTATCACAAGACCCCTAATGTCAAGGTTTAAACTGACTTTGGAGTGAGACTTATTAGTCCAAGATGCCCTATTAACTCTACAATATAGTGTATATCCAGGGCTCCTGGGGTGCAGTGGTACTGTCCCTACCTCTGAGTCAGGAAGTTCGAGCCCAAGTCCCACCTGCTAGAGGTGTGTAATAACATCTCTGAGCAGGTGAGTTGTAAAATGTTTACAGTGCAAATCCAGCCTTCACTTTATTTCCTTCGGGCGCTGCTCACTTTCACACACTCTTCCCTAACCTGGGTGTGACTTTAAGTTACTGAAGCAATTTCTGCAGTTTTCCCACAAAATATCTTCCAAATTCCTTTTCCCTCTTGTTGGTGTGGCGGGGGGGGGGGGGGGGGGGGGTTCCTGCCCTACTGCCCCAGCGTGACTGAGGGTATCAATTTAGTGACAACCATCAACCTGACTACCATGACACCATTCGACAGCCCTTAAGTTTTTGGGTCACTATATTGTCTGAACATTCTGAAGAAGTGGCATTTTTATCCAGAGAATTCTGTTATGTGGATCTACAGTTGAAAATACTATGCATCCTTCCAAATGCACATAATACTGCATTTTACAGAAAAAAATTAGTTTTGAAATATACTAATCATTTTTAAATATCTACATCACGCAGAAAACAAAGCTTAAGTAAACCATGAAAACAGTACGACATTTAAGTTGAACAAGGCTACATTTCTCTCCCCGGTACATTTACCTTTAAAGCTGACTGTTTCTAAATTCCCGTTTGCGTCCAGCACTATGTTAAATTTTCGATCGGCAGAATTCTGCATCACTTTTGTATCCAAAGAAACGGTATTAATTTTTTCATTTCCAAGAAAAATGTCTTCATTTTTGCCATTTGCTTCACTTCCTGATCCACTGCATTCCATTACACAGGAATCTTCCTCATCTACAGTTGAAGGTTTCCCATTTTGTTGAAACTGATCCTCAGAATCTGAAGAACTGTCCACCATATAATCAGCAGGTTCCTCTACTATGCTGAGCAACATTTCCTGGTTTTGGAGATGTGCAACAGTATCAGTTGGTTTGGTTAGGGTGTCCAATGTCCTTTTGGCTCCTTGGGGCCCATCATCTTCATTATCTTCAGTTGTACATTCCATTGTCATCGACAACCAAGGTGGCTCTTTATCAGAGCTGCATTTGGATGATGATAACTCTTTGATACACTCATTTTGAGAAGCTCCTTCCTTTAAATCCACTACTGATTGGATTTCCATTGGCACAACGTGATCTTCAAAGTTAGAATCTAATGCAGTTTCCAATAATGCATCGACCTGTTGGGACCACTGATCATCACAAAGACAGTCCACTTCTAACTCATCATCATTTTGCTCAGGTTCACTTTCAAATACATTTAAGTGTACCACTTCTGATGTACAGCAAGTTTGTTCATATTCCTCAACATCATCCAGTGACTGCAACATATCTGACACTTCCTGATTCTGCACAAACTGTTCCTCTACAGCCATTTCACTGTTTACTCCTTCACATTTCTCATTGGAATTGAGAATCAAGTCTTGTGAATTTGCAAACATTTGGTCAGAAGAATCATTTTTCACCTCAAAGCGAGCTTCAGCATTAGTCTCATTAGTTTCATTAGTTATGCTGACATCAATATCTGCACTGGACTCATCTTTGCTCGACTCCATATCTACCTTCACTTCTGCAATCTGTTCAGGGAGTGGAGGACTTCCATTATTCAGTTCTATTGCATAACCATCTGTCACCTGGGGAAATCCCTCTGTTGATCCACCATTATCATTCAAGACATTTTCATCAGTGACCGACTCAACACAGTTTTTAACGTTTTCTAGCTTACTTTCCACAATAGGAATAGGCTCCACCTTTACTTCAAGATTTTTCTTGGAGTCTATTGTTTCACCATCAGGACTATCATCATTTACAATCAACATATTGTCCATCATCTCCCCTTGACAAGCATCTTCTTTGACAGCACACCCTTGATTGTGAGGTAAATCTTCAGATGGTCCTAAAGTTTCCACAGAAGCTTCGTCACAGTACACACTGCTGCCACCACAGTCCCCATTAGATGCACTCTGCACAAGTACACTTTTCCTTGCTATATCTTCAGACTCTATCATCAACACAGACTCCTCCTGTTGTCCTTCACACTCCAGGTTTGTGCATGTATCTTCACAACTGGCTGCTTTCTCCTCTAATTTTGTATCAATAATGCTGTCTTCAGTGATATTTTCTTGACTCTCAGAATGCATCCCCTCAGGACACGAATCAGTCACCACTTCATCAGTTGGTGTGTCCTCCCGTAGGCAAGCTGAGTGTTCGGCGGGCATTTCAATCGGCGTTTGTGCAATGGTGTTTCCAGTATTGGCTTTACAACACTCCTCAGTTCTTAAATTTTCAACACGTTCACCAGGTTGTGGCAGTTCAGCCTGTGACGACCGATTGGATGGCATGGAAAGTGTATCCTATTCAAAGAAAGAAAGGAGAAAAGCAATGAATAGCTGTACTGTGTTGCAAAAGACCTTGCTGTGTTGAGCTATGCTAGTGCACCAAGAATCTTTTCAACAAGCTTATTTTTCACATTGGTACCAGCACAGTCTTGCTTAAGTCAGTATGGTTCCCATGGGACACTCTTGAGCTGTTTTCATTTCACAAAGGTGCATTTGCCCAAAGCAGTTTCTTTGCTTTGCTTCACACCAATGTTAAAATTATAATCTAAAGTTAGAGATCAGATTTCAGGGAGTTTCAATTCTCTTTACTCAGAAATCAGGTCATCCTGATTCCAGGTCTACATTGCAGCTTTAGTGCAAGATAGAGAGGCCTTCAAACAGTTCCATTATGAATACAGCATTAATTCTTCACCCCAAACTATTCCCACTCCCAATCCTCCAGCCAGTGGTTCTATATTTCAAAATGGCCCTGTCTATATACAACCCAAGCTTGAAACAAACCTATAGTGACCATTCTAAATTAGTCTGCAAGTTTCACTCTTAACCTCTTCCACTTTTACAACTAACATTACAGTTTTATTCTAATGTTATATATTTACTACTGAGCCATAATATAATCCTATTCAACCTGACACCAATCATAAAAATACAAAATGTGGTTCCAGTTAGAAAAGGACATCTGGTTGTTCTTAGCAATTAATTTGCCAATCTATAAATCTCAATAATATTGATAATTGTGACCAATTACCGTAATCCTGAAACACACAACATAATTAGCATGGCCTAGACACGTGAACCAATATCCCAATTGTGAAGATAGATTACAATTGGACATCTGAAACCCATTAAATACAGCACCATCTGTTTTGCTGCTTATTGCAATTGCAAACCTGTCTGTGGTTCTTGGTAATTATACCTGATCAGCATGTCAACATGACCAAAATAAGGACTTCTGAAGAGAAACAACGGGGTCAGTGGTAAACAATGAGCTCAACAATATTAATATTACACTTGTAAAAAATGCTTTTCCAGCCTTGGTGGTTCAGCTCACAAAACGTACTGTGTCGTGTGGAAACTAACCAACCTTAACCGTCAGGTCTCAGATTTGAAGATTAGGGTCTGTTGAGCTACCTCTCAGTCAAATCTGCTTCAGCTGCTCTTAGATTAGCAAGGGGAAGAAGGAAAAATTGAGGACCGGATGGTGGTAGTGTGGCAGAGGTGATTTATCAACACTCAAGTTGCAGGGAGGTGATGGCCTAGTGGTATTATCGCTGGACTGTTAATCCAGAGACCCAGATAATGTTCTGGGACCTGGTTCAAATCCTGCCGTGGCAGATGGCAGGATTTGAATTCAATGAAAAAAATCTCAATTTCTTCAGTAGTGCTGTGACTTTTGCACAGTTGTACCAAGAGGAAACCCAAATGCCATCTCAGTTGCCAAGTGAGATGCCAGCACAATCTTTGTTTGGCTTCATATATTATGACCTTTAACAGAAAAAATGGCTAAGTTGGAACCGACTGAATTGTTATTTCACAACAGTTGCATGATTAATATTCACAATGGTAAATGAATGATATTGAGAACATATTCTTAAATAAGATTAAGATGCAGGTAATTGCAGGAAGTTCTGCAATTGTTTGCGGTTATCAGTTAACAGTTGCATCTTTGTACCATGCAGTGTATCACACGGCTACCAAAGTGGTTAAAGGCAATATAGATAAGATACCTTGGTCCTTTTTTTTCAAACAACAATTCTGCTATTCCAATAAGTAGTTTTGGAAAAATCAAACTGGTTGCCCAGACGTTTTAACAATTTTGCCCCTCTTTTCTCTCGAACAAAATAGAACAATATCCAAGTTTTATGTTTTTGGATGAATGGTGTCTTATGTTTGACGCACTTTGTTATGGTGACCCTGTTAAAGACATTCTTTGCAGTCTTTCTATGGCAGAAATGGCAGAATAAAGCTTTTGGAAACTGGTTCTTACCATTTCACATCTGTGAGACTGGATATATCTCTGCAGTTCACTGATGTTGTGTTCCACACTGTTGAGCTCTACTCCCTGGGGGTTATTGATGGTATACATGTAAACATTCAAGTGCCGTTGGTAGCGCACAGAACAGTCTTCCGAGGATACAATTGGTGTTACGTCCCCTGCTAACGCCGCATCAGGCTTCTGCCTAAAACAGAAAGAGCAGCAGTTAAACATGTCAAAATATTAAATTTTGCATGATTGAAGTAACTTTGAACAAGCCAGTTCATCAACGAAAGAGGATGCAGGGTAGTTAAGACGAGAGAGATCAGGCTCGGAGATTGCTGCTGTGTACAGCTGCCTTCACCCCTCAATGTGACGGTGGGAGGTGCCTAACAAACACCAGCTGGTTCTGCTGAAGTTGCGATGTGGAAGGAAGATCAGAGGCGAATCACCAGCAAGCTGCTTCTGCACACCTCCTATGGGCTTCCATCCACCCACTCAAAACACAGCCGGGTGTTGAGACAACAGAATGGCTATAATGCAAGTGAAATACAGGTATTCACTTTGACCAATAAAAGTGACACTGAAACATTATTTTCAACCAGAAGTGCCACTCAATCCCTGGCATTTTAATTAGTCAAAGCCACTGGCCATTGTTTGAGCTCAGGGACAACAGACCAGGCATGAGATAGAAAAAGCAAGCTTAGACCAATGACAGCACTCAAGTCCTAGTAAGCAGCTGGGTATCCAATCTTCAGGTTCCCTTCCAACTCTCTCACATTCTGAGTTGGTTATGTATGTTACCATTCCCTTTATCATTGTCACTAGGTCAAAATTCAAGGACATGGGCTTCGCTGGCTGGGTGTCCCTCATTGCCCTTCAGGTACAGGTGGTGAGCTGTTTGCTCAAACCACCACACTCCAATCAGTTTAGGTCTACCAAAGGGGAATTCCAGGATTTGGAAGGGAAATCTGCAGGTTCCCCATTTATTCTGTTACCCTTGTCCTTCCAAATGGTAGTGGTTGCGGGTTTGAAAGGTGGTTTGGTGAATTTTTGCAGGGCACTTTGTAAATGGTAAACACACTGCTACTGAGCATTCATGTTGGAGGGAGTGGATGCTTGTCAATCTGGTATCAATCAAGCAGGTTTCTTTGTCTTCGATGGTGTCAAGCCACTTGAATGCTACTGGAGCTGTACTTATCAGGGATTAGTGCCTTGTAGACGGACAGGATTTGGGGAATCAGGAGCTGAGTTACTCGCTGCAGGATTCCTAGCCTCTGGCCTGCTGTTGTAGCTACTGTATTTATAGAATTAGTCCAGCTTAGTCTCTACAAGACCATAAGCCATAGTTACAGAAATAAGCCATTCGGTCCATCGAGTCGACTCTATCATTCAATGAGATCATAGTTGATCTGATGATTCTCAAATCCATTTTCCTGCCTTTGTTCCCATAGCCCTTGACTCCCCTACCGATTAAAAACTTGTTGCCTGCAGCCTCGAATATACATAGTCACCCAGCCTCAACAGCCCTCAGTGGTAAAGAATTCCAAAGTTCCTGATCAATAGCAGTTCTCAGTATGCTGAATGCAAGGGATTCAATGATGATGATGATTCAGTGATGATTGAATGTCAAGGCACAACAGCTAGTTTCTTGCTGGAGATGGTCATTGCCAGGCATTTGTGCAGTGCAAATGTTGCTTGCCACTTGTCAGTTCAAACCTGGATATTGTCCAGGTCTTGTTACAGTTGAACATGGACTGCTTCCGTACCTGAGGAATCATAAATGATGGTGAACACAGTGCAATCATCAGAAAATATTTTGACTTCTGATCTTATGATGGAAGGAAGATCATCAATGAAGCAGACGAGGCTTAGAATGCTATCTTGAGGAACAGCTGCATAGATGCCACGGAGCTGAGATTACTGACCTCCAACAACCACAACCATCTTCCATTGTGCCAAGCAGAACTCTAACCAGTGTAGGAACTTCCCCTCAATTCTCACTGATTGTAGCTTTGCTACAGCTCCTTGATGCCACTCTCAGGCAAATGTGATTTTGATGCCAACGGCAGTTATTATCACCTCCCTTCTGGAGGTCAGCTCTCTTGTCAACATTGGGAAAAGGCTGTTAGGGGGTCAGGAGGTGGTGAGCCCAGGCAGAATTCAAACAGAGCTCTCTACCTAGCAGCAACACGAATTACAATGGTTAAGGAAGGTTCACATCACTTTCTGATGAAACATCAAGAGATTACATTTGGACCTTGCCTGCAAATTTTAAGAGTAAATCTATAAAAAAAAAGCCAAACCATAGGTCTCAATCATCAAAGCTGGGCTGACACTTTAAGGTAATGCTGCAATGTCAAAGGCTTTTACAGGGAAGTGTTGAAGAGCGTTTGTCGGCCTGTTTACATGGATGAAAAAGGACTCCATAACATTATTCAAAGAGCAGAGAATTTTCCAGGTCGCCACTCTTCTTCATGCAGCACCAACAAGAGCAGTTTCAAATTGATTGCTCACCTCAGTGGGGATTTTGTACAATCCTAATCTGTGAAAGCACACTTGCTCTATCCTTTGCATTCCTTGGAAAAACGTCCCTGCTCCTCCTGGTTTTAAGGTACTGGCACACACCATTCTAAAACGTTACCAAGGACAATAACACTGGTTGTAAAGGTACACCACACCCTTCTCTTTCTTTCTCTCTCTCTCTCTCTCTCACACACACACACACTGCAATTTTGGGAATTACTTTAAAACTCTTCCCAATTTACATTAACCACATTCTTAACACAATTTGAAGCAATTTGCTTGCTCCCGAAACCTATCTGCAAACTAATGAAAGGCACTTTATGGGAACGCCCAATGAATAGAACATAAACATCTGGAAACTAATTGGTGCCTAATGCAGTGTTCTTCTTAAACAGATATTCCATTCCTACTAAGAGGATGCCCATTCCACTTGCCTGGCTCCCACCAGACTCTGCAAACAGTTACATCCAGGTCACTGAGCCCCTTTTGTCAATAATGGCCAACTATGCATCAACACTTTTGAGTACATCATGTGGCTTTGGCAAATTTTGGGTGCAGTGCAGGATTTTCTACGAAGTGTATAATTCGTTGTGAAGCATATGCTGATACACTACAGATAGCGTACATGTGCAAACACTGTATCCATAAATCTGTGCATTCAAAAAGTCAATTCAATAAGACAACTTAATGACAACCAGAGCCACTGTTGGCCATTGATTGACATTAGCGCAGTGATTGTGTAGATATGGATCTAAATTGAAATCTCAACATGTTGCCGGTCCCTTGATCAAAATAATTTATCACAAAATTTGTTCAAATCAACCAAAAAGAAAAATCACGTTAAATTATCGCTGAGTTAAGAGCTTTAATTAACTGCTGAGCCAGAGTAGCGCTTACTGCAGTGTCTCTACTCTTCCACCCCAACCCTTTGAAAGGAACATCCTGTTGTATCATTTAATGCTAGTCTGTAAGAGGTTAAAGCGAGATACGTACTAAAGGAGAACTAGGTGATATTGAAGATCATATCATTCTTTCAGAACGTACATCTGAATCCAATCTTAATCCATGGCATTGAAGTCTCCTTTGTGTATTTTATACTTACATAAGTAAGGTTGGGCTTCTAAGGCCAAGTCTCTGGTCAACAGAAGTCTAAGGCACGACACAGAGCATAATTTGACCTTTGTACACAATTACCCGAGCTATGGCTGACATGCAAATCAGAACTGGTACGGTAAGGGCTGGTTTCCTTCACAGGACAGGGAAAAGGTGGAGGGGTGGGGTGTTGGGGGGTGGGGAAGAATCATTAAGGTCCATTCTTGCATGAGAGGCACCTT
Organism: Rhincodon typus; assembly: GCF_021869965.1. Classification (NCBI taxonomy): domain Eukaryota; kingdom Metazoa; phylum Chordata; class Chondrichthyes; order Orectolobiformes; family Rhincodontidae; genus Rhincodon; species Rhincodon typus. Next base: position 27,222,331 of record NC_063364.1, on the reverse strand, counting down.
TACATTGAAGCTAACTATGACTAGGTATGTTACAAAGCTTTAAATTAAACTAGCACTTAATAATGGATTCATGTCAGTAAAGGATTCACTAAATAATTGTTTCACATGGCACCAAGTTAAAAATAAGAATAAAAATTAATATCAAATATTTTAGAAAAACTTTAAACCCTGCGTTGTTATATTTTTAGCATAAGAAAATATATTTGTTCTTTTTGAAGTCAGTGGCACCAACAAGGCTCGAATTACTGCCTGAGAAAATGCCAACGGTTCTGCTTCAGCTTAGCAATTGTTCATCTTGCTGGCCGCTCTGGCGGGCAACAACAAAAACCTGCATTTATATAGCAACTTCAGTGCGCCAAACAATCCCAAATTGCTTGACAGGGGATCTGAAATTCTAAGCCACAAAGAGGTCAGAGGTCAAATAAGCAAAAAAAGCACAGTGTCAGACAATGGGTTTCACTGAAACTGGTAGGTGACCAAATATTGGGTTAGAGACCAGGCATCAGGGAGAATTCTTCTACTTTCCTTCAGAGTAAAAAGTTGGATGTTTTCCATACAAATGAGGGGATGGATGAAGCCTCAGTTTAACATCTCAGCCAAAAATCAGCCCTTCTCACACGGCAGCACTCTCTCAAGTATTGCAGTCAATTATCATTCTAAATCTTTTGTTCCAGTCTATGGAGTGGGACTTGCATCCACAGCCTTCTGATTGTCTGTGTGGAGTTTGCACATTCTTCCCGTGTCTGTGTGGGTTTCCTCCGGGCACTCCGGTTTCTTCCCACAGTTCAATGGTGTGCAGGTTTGATAGATTGGCCATGCTAGATTACCCGATAGTACCCAGAGTTGTGCAGGCTAGGTGGGTTAGCCAAGGGAAACGTGAGGTCATGGGGATAGGCCGGGATGCTTTTTGGAGGGTTGATGCAGACTTGATCGGAAGAATGGCCTCTATCTGTACAGTACAGGTTCTATGATTAAGGCAAGAATTCAGCCAACTCCGTTAATGATGGCAGAAAATTTCCCCAGTAACTAACTCTACATTTAAAACAGGCTTCCATTAGACAAAGTGCCTTTGGCATGAACACTCATTAACTCGCTTATCTGTCATATACCTCACTGATCAAACATTTCACTGCTCTTTGTAAAACTTTGTTTGCATCGAACTGGCTGGAATATTTGCCACACGATTATCACACTTTAAAGTAATTCATCAAAAGATGCTTTAGGGCATTTTTCAGATTATAACTGGGGAATCTAAAGACAGTTACACTTCCCAATGCAGGACAAATAGGAGTAAAATAATCAGACTCCTCATGTAGAGCAAACACCTTAACAGGGTCAGAAACATACTGTGCAGTTGTATCAGTATCTTAGATAAAAACAGATCAATATTTCAGATACACAAATGCAAAGTGAATGTGAAAGGGGGAAGAATATTGAAAGAAAGTAAAATCAAGAAAAGGCTATTTAGCTGCCAAACCACATTGTCTGGTATCCTAACCTCCCCATTCCATACATTTTAAACACAGTCCCCTTCACTGTTACCCCTTCTGGAAGACAGTTCCATGGATGGTTACTGGTTAAACTTTCTTTAAGTGATGGATCAGAATCTAATGTCCAACACTATTTCTTTATGAGCTCTGGAACTTTTAGATTTGTACTCAGTTTTAAATGAATATCAAATTGACTTCACCAGGACTCTTTTGACAAAGAGACATGACTCTTTTGCTCATCCTGTTTCTAAAAATATTCTTGTTTTTTATGTCACCTTTTCTCTTTCTGGTCTTTGCAACCTGTTGTGTCATTGCAACTACCTTTTGTAATATGATAATCATAATTGTATTTAATACTTCAAATGTGATCTGATCAGTGCAATATTAAAGATGCAACAAAATCCCATGAGATTTTTACCTCCACTGTAATGTTAGTTGGTTCAGCTTGTAAGCATTCTCACCTAAACACACTCCACCTGACGAAGGAGCAGCGCTCTGAAAGCTTATAATTTCAACAGGTTTATTTGTACTATAACCTGGTGTCATGTGACTTCTGACTTTATTATTGAGACAGACAGAAGAGATCTCATGTAGAGAGAGTAGGGAATTTCTCCACTGTCCTGATCAACAGTGGACCACTCCAGGTCTGTACCATATTGGCAATTCACCTCATCTGTTGTCTGAGGGAGCCTCACTGTAAACTGCAAGAAACTTGAAAAAAAAATTGATGAGGTACACTTTGAGGCGACTGAAAAATCTGATAACGTGCCATAAAATTCAAACACAGGTTTGTTTAATTACTCTAGTTTAGTATAGCATCTTTTCAGATGCTAACACATCTGCTCATATTTTCAGTTTTATTGTTATTTCTGCAATTGCAGGTTTTGTCTTAGCCAGGTTCGTTCTCAGCAATATCCTCAACACTTCAAAAAAACCACAGAAGATGCCTTCTGTGAAGCCAGCTCTTGTGCTGCGCTTGTGGTTCAAACTTCCTCTGAGGGCTGTTTCACCTGTCACTTGCACCAGAAAATAATGTAAGGACTCTTCACAGATGTGCAATTCAATATATCAGAGTTCTCATCACGAGGTGCTACCTTACAATTCTGAAAGATCTCATTACCTTGCTGATTATACTTTGCACCTGTAGTTTGACACCAAAGTTGCAGAGTGCTCTTAATAACAGTCTTGAAGAGAAACACATGCACCTTCCCTCCCCCATATAGACAAAGATACAAAACTATAATTAATACATTTGCTTGGAGATGGAATTGAAGGGGTAAGAGATCAGCAGACACAATGACGACAGGAGAATTCTTTTCTCCCCAAGTTATTTGCTTAGAGCTGGTGGCATTAATTTGCTTCAATTTCTAACAACTGTGGCACAGGTTTACTGTATAGGGCTAGAAAGCAGACAAACCCCTTTGTGCAGACGAAATGGTGAGCAGCCATGCTCAGAAATGGAGAACACTCACTGGGTAAAAAGGTCCTGGAGATCATGGAAACCTCGCTGTGCTGCCAGATGAACGGGTGTCGCACCGTCAAGGTTAGTGATACCAAGAGCCTCCTGTCCACCTGGTTGCTGCAGTAGGAACGAAGCTAGCCTGGACAAACCCAGCCGCGCTGCAAAATGCATCAAGGTTTCCCGTGGGATGGAACCTGAAAGAAACAAACACATACATGATCGGTATCAGTTTCACTTTGTTGTTTGTCCTAGATTAGTGGATCAACCAGACGTATAAGTAACGTCTCATCTCATCGCACTTTCAAATCAATGAATTATTTCAAAATTGCACAGCAAGATTCCACTAACATCAAACAAGTGAGAGACCAGAATTTAATTTTACTTTTTGGGTAGAATGCTCAGGAATGAGGAATGTTGGCTAGAATACCGAGCGAACTCCCCTCCCCTCTTCGATTTGTCATACAAGGACCATCAAGTTTCCCTCCAGAATGGTAAGTAGGGTCTCAGTTTAACAAAAGCAGCATCAGCAACAGTGCAGCGCTGCATCATGCGACTCAGCCTACACATTATGTGCTCAAAACTGCAGCTGAGTTTAAAAGCTGTGATTCAGAGACAAGAGGCTACAACAAAGCCACAGCACCATTTAAGATTTAAATGCTTTCTACTCCAAAAGAAGACAATCTTGAAAGTGAACAAGGAATTATTTTAACAGGGCAGCAACTGGCACATTGGACAGGTGTTGTTTGCTACATCTCAGGTGTATATTATGCTTTCTCCTCCCCGTCTCCTGGAACATAAGAGATTGCCTGGGATAACAGCACTGTGTACACCAGCAAACCATTGATACCTCAGTTCAATGGCTTTTCTTTACGTAAAATTGAACAAACTAGTCAGAATGAAAACATGATGCCAACACACACACACACACACACACACACACACACACACACACACAGCCGTGACATGCAGCAAGAGTCCTGGCCGATTTTTATTCCTCACTAATACCTTTCTCTACTCCTCAGCTGAGGTCTAATTTCAGGATCCTTTGTGCTGTCTCAGCCCAAGTCAGCTAATTCAGGAATCACAACGTTTACTTTTTGGTCCATGTACTTTAACATTACAACTACATATTCCTCCATCCAAAAGCAAGAGGTGGATGGACTTCAAATGGACTGAAGTTCAGAATGATTATGAAACAAAAAAAATGCTGAAGATAACAGCAGGTCAGGCAGTATCCATGGAGAGAAAGCAAGCTAAGTCCAGGTGGCTTTTCAGAGTCTGATGAAGAGCCATCTAGACTTGAAATGTTAGCTTGCTTTTTTTTTCCCCATGGATGCTGCCTGACCTGCTGTGATCTCCAGCATTTGTTGTTTTCACTACAGATTCCAGCATCTGCAGTCATGTGCTTCTCCAGAATGATTATGTCTAGTTTCAGCTCTGCCACTAATGTTAGAGACTCAATCAGGTAGCTACACCAGAGCCTATTTAAATGAATAAATTGCTTGACAGTGTGCACTATCCCTTTGGGTAAGACTAAATGACCTGCCAGCCTTTGGTCAATGGAGAGAAGGGAGAATCAGAAAAATGCAAATCTTCCTTAAAAGGGACTTCCTCCCTCTCTTTCCAAAAGATGAAGGTCTGACTCATACTAGGATAGAGCAAGCTCCATTGGTGCCAGCTATTTTCTGCTATCCCCCAAGAGAGAGAAACAAAAATTAACATTTCCAGTCAATGATCTTTCATCAGCTCTGTTCTACATTGGTCAGTGAGACATGAGGTTGAATGTAGTATGCAACAAGCAACTTTAAAAGATGACAGTGCTGGCTCAGGAAGGACTGCAATTTCTTTACACGTCAAGACCATAGCTCTCCACAGTCAACTGGGTTTTCACTGCATTGTCTTCTTACCTTCTCCAAGACAATTAGGGATAGGCAACAAACGTTGGCCTTACCAAGGGATGCTCACATTCCATGAAAGGATAAACTAAATACATTTTTATCCCGTGTACAAATATACAAACAATTATCAGATCAATTTCAACACAACTTTATATTTCATTAACAGTGGCAATTTCAACAGACTCCCAAACATACTGCCAAGTACTGAGCCTCCCTATTAAACCACTCAACCCATCTCTTTTGGCACTGTAAAAGGCACGGACCATACTTGTTATATATCCCTACTGCCCACGCAGTGGCAATGAGCTTCATCTGGGACAGGTACCAGAGTCATTAGACAATCTTTGAGACAAACTGGATCACCTTCAACACGTGGACAATTGACATTGAGGACACCAAATTCAGTATAATACTAGATTGGGAAGACAGGGTTAAACTTTGGTTTTACAGGATTGTTTTAAGAGACCAGGAACAGTGACAGTATCAGAAACAGCACAGTCAGAGGTAAGAATTCAAACGGTTATACTGAGATTGCAGAAATGGTGCACATCGCATTTCTATACTTGCCATCAAATAGTGCAATGTGTCACAAGATGACTGTGTTGACATTTCAATTGCAGTAATGTGGGAGTTAATCTGTTGTTCATGTAATCACTGCTAAATATTTAACCAAACATAAACATAAAGACGTAGGCTCTCTGCAACTTCACCAAACCCCTATTTTGAGTGCAACTATCATATGACAATCATAGCTGAGACAAAAAGTCAAGTGTTTTTGTGGGTTAGTTAATCCTCCCAAGGACAGACGGAGAAATCCCTCTGACTCACTGCTGCCATATCATGCTCCCAAATCAGTCAAAAATCAGATGTGGAATTTGCTTATTGCATAAAAGCATACGGCTGGATTAAATGCTCGTGCGCAAATGTTAGTCCGCACACAGAAAGGGGTAGCTGTGGACACGATTTTTTTTTTTTTTTTTAAATTTGATTTGACAAGTTTGAGAGAAGTTGGGAGCATGAAACCAAAATGGAATATTTCTAAAATGCACAGCAATAGGAAAGAGGTGGTGCAGTGCATCTCGGGGATAGCCCAGCGTATCACAATTGCGTCCTAACTGTCTCTTGTCCCAGCGTCAGCGATTCATGTAGCAATGCAGCTCTACAAGCTCCTGAAGCCCTTTATTGCCTTGCAGGAGGAAACATTCATGCAAGATTTTCCACAGCAGTCACTGATACCGATATCTACCAACTAAACTCAGACACATTCAGATAGGCAAGTCCTTGGCATCGAATCTCAGCAGTGGGGTTTGGCACAAAACTGCTGGAGCAAAACGTTTTACAGATCAATGGAAAGCCAAATCAAACCCTGTTACTATTGGAATGAAGTGAAGATGGCTGCATTAATAAATTGATTCATGCAAGTACGGCCTTCACAGAACAAATTTTCACTAAGTACCATCATTTGACCATACATAGCTCTTCCCTTCAGAATGCAGCTTCGTTTCCTGCATTTGAACATTCAACAGTTGCATCAGAAATGATTGTCACTTTCATCTCCACTGCCCTTACATAGGAAGACTTTTCTACATGTTGATGAGTCCTTGAAGGACAAACTTCTTGTTATCAGCCTCAAATTTACCCTTTGTTCCGTTGTATGATCTTAATGTGAAGGAACACTCTTGATGTGCCTGAACAATTTACATAATATTTGCAATATCTACAACAGGTCACACACAGCAATGAAATAAGTGACTACATATCCATTGGTTGTGCAAGCTGATGGATCTTATAAACATAGGCCCAAGCAATATGGACTACACTATATTAGATTTGGTTTACTCTGCATGACCAGGCTTTCTTATGGTGCCAGCTAAGTAAATTGGGTTCAATCTCCCTGCAGTTAAGCTGAATGAGAAGTTTCCATGCAATCACCTTAAAGATTGTGAATGAGCTTCACAGATAAGATACTAAGAGTCTGTTTCCGCTGGCTGGGAAATCAAGAATAAGGCAGCACTCTCTCAGTTTAAGGGACCCATTATTTAGGTTCTGTTCTGAGGAAGGGTCATTCAACCCAAAACATTAGCTCTGATTTCTTTCCACAGATGATGCCAGACCTGCTGAGCTTTTCTAGCAACTTCTGGTTTCATGTCTGATTTACAGCATCTGCAATTCTTTCAGTTTTTACCTATTATCTAGGATTGAGATGAGGCAAAATTACTTAAAAGGACTGTGAATCTTTACACCAGTGGTATAGATACACTAGTGACTATGTTTAAGGCTGATAAAGGCAGATTATGTGATCTCTCAGGGAATCAAGTGATATGGGGAGGGGAAAGCGGAGTAGAAGACCAAGATCAGACGTGATCATATTGCATGGTGCACTAGGTGAGCTGAACTGAATGGTTTTAACCTTCTCTTATTTCTAACATGGTTTTTAATGGCCATCAACATTCGAGGTTGTCTGGCAGCCTTCCAGTCCTGCATCAAGGCTCCTGTTCCCGCTCCACATAGACAAACATACAGAAGAAAGGCTACTTTCCTCCAGCAATGTTCAAGAAAACTCACTCCTCTATCATTCACCAGTGACTAACTTTAACCAGCAATATGCTTTTGGCTTTAAAATAAACTGAAAGAATTGAATTGAATCATTTATTGTCATGCGTATTCAACATAAAATACAGTGAAAAGTGCGTACCGTCACAATGCATAGGTGCAATTCTCATAGACTTAAAAGTAAAATAAGTCAAGAAAGATAACTTAGAGTGTCCAACTTTTCCTTCTCTGCTGCTACAGTCCAGCTCTGGGCTACACCAGTCCATGCCATGCCATCGCCAGAGTCTGAAATCAAAACCTTCTCACCGAAACATACAAAATTCTTAAGGGCTCCACAGGGTAGAGGTAGGGAGGTGAAGGGATCTAGGACCTGGGGACATAATCTCAGAAGGAGGGATTATAGCTATAGAGATGGAATGGAATTTGTTCACTTAGATTAGAGGTCAATAGATTCCTCAAAACTAAAAATAATCAAGTGATATGGGGATTGTGCAGGAAAACAGTGTTGACGCGGAAGATCAGTCACAGTCTAATAATAGCAGAGTGGGCAAGAGGGGCCAAATGGTTTACTCCTGCTGCCATTCCTATATTCTCAAAACAAAAAATTATAAAAATAGGGCAGGTTTATCAACCTGTCTTTTCCTCTGTAGATGTTGCAGCATTTTCTCCTCTTGTTACAGCATGTGGTTGCAACGTTGTACATCCAAGAGTCAAGCTACAATGGAATTCCTGACCCAGTTGCTGATGAGATTCCCACTCAACTCCACAACTATGTGACATTTGGAGAAAGGCAATACATTATCGCACACCAGTCTACAGAAACAAGGAAAACAAAGAACAAGGCAAGTTTCACCGAAGATTAATCATATTCTGTTTCTTTTGTAATCTGAGAATCCAGTTAACTATTCTGAAACAAGATCCATTTTAGACTTGAAATTGTGGGTAATCCTAACAGTGCTCTCAATATTATTTTCTATCAATACTTCGATATAAGATTTTCCACATTGTGAATTCTGTGATAAGTGTTTGAGTCTTGCCAGCATGGATCAGTACCACCAATGATCAATGTGTACCTATTGCCCCAACTGCGCCACTGTTCTCTGGTTCCATGCGGTAGGAATAAAATTGAGGAAGGTCATGAGTTTGCAAACTGTCTGTGATTACCCCCTCACCCCTACCACACAGCCCCTTTTGCAAAAATACAAGGAAAGAAAGCCACACTGCATTCTATAGGCACAGCTATAGGCACATGGAGCATTTGTTCTGTAAGAAGGGCATTGATGAAAAGCAAGCAGGGTAATGTGGCAACTGCACTCCCTCAATATGTTTTAAATTAGAAGTCACACAGCACAAGGTTATAGTCCAACAGATTTATCTGAAATCACAAACTTTTAGAGCGCTGCTACTTCATGTGAGGTGACGAAGGAACAGCGCCCCGAAAGCTTGTGATTTCAAATAAACCTGTTGGACTATAACCTGATGTTGTGACTTCTGACTTTGTCCACTACAGTCCAACACCAGTACCTCCACATCAGGACAACATGTTTTAAAGCTTCTTTTTCTAATATAAAACTGCAGATGCCACCTCTTAAGCTGGGTGCACTCTTGTGTGCATCATTTTGCCCATAATATCCACAAGACAAAAAAGAATTAATTCAGATACACCAATAATCTGATCCTTTGTGCAGGAACTAGGGACGCCTGGGGTGTTTTGCCTTGCAACACGGAAATGAATCTTTACATCTTTATCTCAACTCTTAAAAAGCCTGCAGTGGTCCTGACCTCGAAGGTAACATCAGTGCAACTGGAAGAGCAGTTGATGAATTTGTGCACATTTAGCTTATGAGACAGTAGGAACTGCAGATGCTGGAGAATCTGAGATAACAACATGTAGAGCTGGATGAACACAGCAGGCCAAGCAGCATCAGAGGAGCAGGAAAGCTGACGTTTCAGGCCTAGACCCATCTTCAGAAAATGCACTGTATCCACATGCACTGTATCTTTGGTGGAAAAATCAAATATCTTACATAGTGTCATAATTAAGATTTCCCTTTAGCATCAGCTTTGTAATCATGGGTAAGAAAAATAGTATATTTGAAAAGCAATATTAACTTGTTCAAATGCCTATAATGGATGGGTTAGATAAGTACAGCTGACTTTTCCACCAAAGCTACAGCACATGTGGGTTTCAGCACAGGAGTTCAAAACCCATAGCTCCACTGATGTGATTTTTGCCTTCTCAACCAAACATGTTTGGTTGTTTGCTGCAACCTTCAATTCTTATCTTTTGCTGCTTGTGAGATCTTACCAAAGGTAAAAAAAGTGTTGACCTGTTCACTTACGTGACACTTCAATAAGTAATTGATTGAATGGAAAATGTATTTTGGTCATAATGAGGACAAGAGATGCCATCTTGAAAAGCAATCTTTAAAATACCTCTGGATTTAATTGGAGGGTTTTTTGTGTGTAACTGTAACTTGTATGAATGTTATTTCAAAAACCTCTTGATAGATTGTATTTCTTTGCTTACCACATTGGCTCTGTCTTTAAACATATTAACTGTTTCAGAAAAAAGGGGTTTCTGAAGAAGGGTCCCAACCGAAAACATCAACTTTCCTGCTCCTCTTGACGTTGCCCGACTTGCTGTGTTCCTTCAGCTCCACACTGAGTTGTCAGAAAAAAGTGGGCTTGGGTTGAGTTGCTGATGAAGATTGTATTTGTGCAAAGGTGTAGGACAGATGAGCCAGTACGTTCATTTCTCCTTCTCCACACTTCCCTAAAGAGTCTTGCGTTCTAGTCATGAACTTCATGTACTATTGCATCCATTGACTATGTAATGTTTCAAGTGAGCCATTTATTTAAATCAACCAAAAAGTGATAACCATAACCATTTGTATTAATATGGTGCCTTGAGCATTTTGTCTATTTTGGGAAGAAACAGCTGTACTTATCTAACCTGTCCATTATAGGCATCTGATCAAGTTAACATTGCTTTTAAATGTTCTTTTTTTTTTCTTATCAATAATTGTAAAGCTGATGCTAATTAGAGATTTTAATTATGGCAATATCTTAAACTGGCGGTTAGTCAGCTTCACCGAATTTAGACTGACTGACCATTTTGCTCCTTACAACAAATCCCAATGGATTTTGAAGGTGGCATCATTTCAGCTGAAGGAATGCTCTCTTTATGCATTCTTCTGCCATTGATATATGAACGCCATTCCTGGCTGCAGATATTTTACTTTCCAGCAGAAACTCAGGGCAAATTGAGCCACTTATGGACTCATAAGAGTAATACAGGGAACCATGGTGATTAACCGTCTATTTTCACCAAGTAGCTGGGGGTGGAGAGAGCCTATATCCAACTCTGTGATAGATACAAGGGTAGCATTGTTCAACATTTCAAAGGGGATGTTCATCAAAACTTGCAACAATTAACTCTTCAATTCTTAACCCACTGAGCAATTCAGAGGCATTTCCGCACAAATGCTTGTAACGTACACACATACAGACACAACACTGCATGGGCTCTGCATCACTTATTGCGATCATTTCAATAATGTCAAATTAACTCATTACCAAATCTATATACAAATAAACCTAGCACATTTATGAGACAATTGTTTGTATTTTGGGGAAAACATTGTAATATTCAAGTTGCTGAATTGGACAAATGCTAAGCACCAATATATTGCGGGTTAAACATCAAGACTATTAATGGTCAACATGACTTTCCACCATGACCATATAGAATAGAATCATTTAGACTTAGAATTTTACAGCACAGAAGGAGGTCATTCTACCCATCATGTCTGTACTGGCTCCTGAAAGAACTACTCAGCCAAACCCAGTCTGTAGCCTTCTAACTTCATTACTTTCAAATATACATCCAGCTCTCTTTTGAAACCACCTACGGAATTGGTCTCCATCACTCTCCCAGGCAGCACATTCCAAATCCTAACAACTCTGAGTAAAGCTGTTTCTCCTCATCTCACTCCTACCTCTCGTGATCACAATCTAAAATTGTGACCCCTAGTTACTGTTTCTGTTTACATTTCTCAAGGGTACACTGTCGACTTTCTAGGATAACCTTCAGATTCACAAAGTAGAGCTTGAAAAGCAATTTCTCTTTGAAATGCAGGAAGTTGTTCAAGGGAGAATGTTCCAGGACTGTCAGGAGAACAGCAGCAGCAGCATTCTTTCTTGAGCACCATAGTACGAACAAAACAGTTCCACTTGTGTTTAACCCTCTTCTCTGCACCCCACAATCCACAAGGTACATCGGCCCAAATCACACCAATGACCAAGCCATCAATTTTGCACTTACAGCCTGAAATTTCATAGAATTTCCATAGAATCCCTGCAGTGTAGAAACAGGCCCTTTGGCCCAACAAGTCCACATCGACCCTCAGAGCATCCCACCCAGACTCATCCCCCAGTAACCCATCTAATCTACACATCCCTGAACACTATGGGCAATCTAGCATGGCCAATCCACCTTGCCTGCACATCTTTGGACTGTGGGAGGAAACCGGAGCACCTGGAGGAAACCCACGCAGACACGGGGAGGACATACAAACTCCACACAGACAGTCGCCCGAGTGTGGAATCGAACCTGGGTTCCTGGCACTTTGAGGCAGCAGTGTTAACCACTGAGCCACTGTTTTGGTCTTCCCCGGAAATACTTCATACAGGTGCAAAAGCAGGAACTATTTTGTACAATCTCTTTCACCCTAACAACATAAAACAAGGCAGAGAAAATCCGACTGCACAAACTCTGGTGTCTTTGATGAAACAATAGATTTGTCAGGGTAGGTGTGGAAATGTTGTTTCCCTTTGTGGGAAGACTCCAGGACCAGAGGGCATAATCTCAGTATAAGGTGTTACATATTTGGGTCAGAGACGAGAACAAATTTCTTGTCTCCAAGGGTAGGTGAATCTGTGGAATTCTTTAATGCAGAGAGCTGTGGACTTGAGTCAATAAGTATATTCAACACTGAGATAGACAGATTTTTAATCAGTAAGGGAATTGAGGGTTATGGGGGAAAAGGCAGGAAAGTATTGTTGAGGATTACAATGATTTCATTGAGTGACAGAGCAGGCTCGATGGGCTGAATGGTCTTGTGATCTTATGGTCTACCACTACCTTCTAAACCAGCAACTTCTACCATCCAAGAGAACAAGGTTTGCAAAGGAACGTTCCCAAACTTCCCGCCAGGTCACGCATCATATGGCGTGAAACTCTATCACCGTTCCTTCACTACCACAAGGTCAAAATAATGGAGCTCCTTCCCACCACATCTACACCACATTTCATGGCTGTGACTCACCACCAGCTTTTCAAGGGCAAATAGGGATGTGCAACAATGATGTTCTTCCCAGTGACAGCCACATTCCACAAACAAATCTGAAAATCTCCAACTGGAACTGGCTAGAAGGGTCATTCCTTTAATACTTTCAATAACGGGACAGTGTTTTATTGTCAGAGATGTGACTTTAATGGAGTTGGATTTGGGGGGGTTGTGGTGAAGAATGTAAAAGAGAGAGATCTTTGACCATTAAAGCAAAGAAGAGTACAGGTGTTATCCTCAGTGTCCTGGTCAATATTTATCTCTTAATCAAATCACAAAAATAGGTCACCACACTGCTGTTTGTGGAGGCTTGAAGTGTACCAATTGGCTCCATATATCTTACGTCACAACATGGTAAATACTTCCAAAGTCCTTTACTGGCCGCAAAATATCTGAAACATCTGGTGATCCCAGAAAGTGTGAGATATAAATGCAAGCTGTTCTTTCTCTTTTCAAAGATGCACATTTTAGAAGAGCCATTGTTTGCCAATGTTAACACATCAGTCCATTAGAGATGGCAAGAACTGCCGATGCTGGAGTCAGAGATAACACAGTGT
>NC_063364.1:27164790-27208620 GCF_021869965.1 Rhincodon typus | reverse complement strand
TGTGTTCCCCCAGCTCCACACATCAGTCCATTAGCCATTCCAAGGTCATTGCAGTGTCGTGGCTAGCGAAGCTGCTGTGGGCGAGATGCCCCCCACAAAGAGACCTGATGAAGAAAACTAATCTAATAATAATTCATCTTGTGCTCCACCTCATAGAAAGATGCAAGGGCACATCGTAGAGGAAATTATATTCTCAAACTTGTGTGGATCTTGGCTGTTTCCTCGCGCCTCAAAATGTTGTGCAAGGTAATAGTTCTGAAAGGGTTAATATTAGAGACTGCATTCGGCTCCACTCAATCAAATGATGCCACAATAAAACAAAGAACTGTAAATGCTGAAGATCTGAAACAAAAGTAGAAATTTCTGGAGAAACTTAGTAGGTTTGGCAGCATCTGTGGAAAGAAAGGAGAGTTAATGTTTGGAGTACAATGACTGGACTCGAAATGTTAACTGATTTTTCTCCAAAGGTACTGTCAGGCCTATTAAGCATCTCCAGCAATTTGTTTTTGGTTTTATTTTATTTTGCTTATCCAATTGTCATGTGTATTTATTACACATACAGCAAAAAGTGTTGTTTAGTGTCGCCACCCTCCAGCACCATCTTCAAACACAGAATATAAATCCAGAAATCTAGGACTGTTAAGATGGACATCATTGCTTTTTCTCAGTAAAGGTAGGTGGCCTTTGGAACAGCTCATGCTTCTAGCCCAGCCATGGGCCCGGATCCAGGTTCCTCCACCCTGATGCTGCTAAACTGACAACACCACTGCAACCATGCTTCGCTTCGCTACACCGCCACCGCAGCTGGAACACAGTCACCACTCTCTGGCGCCATCACGCCATGAGGTCACATTGGGCTGATCTTGCCGATGCCGCTGCTGCAGAATCCCTCACTGGGACCAAACTCGCCGCCTCCACTGTCAGGAGCCCGGGCCTAGCCGCGGACCTGAAGCCTTGGCTCAGCCTGCGAGCCCAGACCAGGGAATTAAGCCTGGGACCTGCACCTCACTTGCTGGGAGACTTCAGGCTGGGGTGGGAGCCGAGTCCGCCTCGTCCTCGCGTTTCTGCCACTGCTGTTAGATGCCTTCGCCATCTTCATTTACTCGGCCTCGCTGCTCCCCAGGCTGGTACCGTCATGCCACACACAGCCTGCTCTCACCCATGCCACTACAACAGAGGCATAAAAGGTAAGACAAACGATTTTAAAGAGAAATGACAAAACAGCAAAAAGAGAAAAGGAAGAAGAAAAGCATATGGAAGTGTTGGACCCATTAGCGGCTCAGTCAGTCAGTATGAGGAATGAACGATTACAAGACACAGATGAACCTCTTAACAAGCATTCTCATAGTGACTATCATGTTTTTGTTTCAATGATGCCATAGACATTTTTCCTTGGGTGGTTAGAGTAAGCGTGCATGCGCGTGTGTGTGATCTTAATGAGGTAGATGTGTCAGTGTCTCTGGTATACCAGAGATTATAGCTAAAACTAACAAGCCAATTTAATGTAATATGTTAGATCTTGAAGACAAGTTACTGTATTCACCAGCAGTTCACCCTTTCCTATTTTTAAGCCAAAAAATGACCTTTATTTACTTTATAAAAGGACGAATTGATGGCTGCATTTTTACCTCAACCATTAACTGGTAATGGTTGGTTATGGAACATATACAACACAAAATACTTGATTTTTTTGAAACAAAAATTAAGATTCTGGTGGACATTTGTATTGAAACATATGTAGAAAAAAGCAGGACGGTCTTTAACAGCTGATTCTCTCACACACACACACACGGGTAAACTAAACTTTTGTAACTTGTTACCAATGGAGACAAAAATGTTGCTGTTAACCTTGTAAAAGAATATATTCTGATGCATAAACATTAACCCAAGGAGCACAAAGATTTTTGTTTTGATGTGCAGAGAACAAAAGCAGCACTATTGAAATCAAGTAACCGACCATTAATCTTAACTTCTTTGTAGCAAAATCAATTTTTCCTTATCAAAATCAAAATGAGTCACTTGAAAACTATTACTAAACAAATGTTGCTTATTCCAATACTCTCATGGCCAATCACCCACCTTCCATTGACTTGAATTCATCAAACTGCCTGTATCTCAATTTGTACCAAGTACCGATCAACTATAAGCCTTGTACTCATTGACCTATGCTGGCTCCCAGTCTGACAATGCCTCAATTTTAACAGAATCATTCAAGTTTTCAGATCCCTCCAGCACATCGCTCCTACCTACCTCCTGGAGACACCCACAAAATGTGAAGTCACAGACGTGGTTCTAGGATCAGGCACATCAGCCACACTAGGATCCACGGAATCCAGGATCAGTAACACGGAATTTTCTCGTTAGCGAGTGACTGCTTCTGACGCCATTCTACCTCCGTAACCTCGTCAGGCTGTACAAAGAGCTCTCTGTGCACCTCCAACTCTGGGCTCTCATACGTCTGATTTTAATTGTTTCACCACTGCTGGCTAAACCTTCAGTTGTTCTGGAAAATCTTCTCTAAACCTCTCCATCTTCTTTTTAAAATGCACTCTGAATAGGTTTTCAGTCTCCTGCCCCAGTACCTCCTTGCGGGGCTTAGTGTCAAACATTATTTGATAGCGCTCCTAGGCAGTATCCTGAAATGCAAATGGCTGTTATGTCTCGCTCAGTCGAGAGAGTGTTTTTCCCGTAGATAAACAAAGCAGTTTCAGCTCCATTCACATCTATGAACACATAATTCAGGTTGACACTCACATAAAATTCTAAGGCAAAGATGCTTTCAGAGAAGTAAGATATCAAACAGAGTCCCCATCACCCTGTTGAGGAGGAAATAAAGGACTGCAGTTGAAGGATAAGACGTTCTCCGAATTGTCTGATCAACAGTCTCGCACCTCAACCAGAATCAGCAAAGAGATGTTGGCAGTCATAGAGTCATACAACACGGAAACAGACCCTTCGGTCCAACCAGTCCACGCCGACCATAATCCCAAACTAAACCGGTCCCATCTGCCTATGCTTGGCCCAGATCCCTCCAAACATTTTTCATTCGTGTACTTATCTAATTGTCTTTTAAATGCTGTAACTGTACCAGCATCTACAGCTTCCTCCGGAAGTTCATTCTAATCACAAACCACTGTGTAAAAGAAAACTGCCCACCATGTCATTTTTAAATCTTTCTCCTCTCACCTTAAAAATATGCCCCTGGTCTTGAAATCTCCCACCCTAGGAAAAAGACACCTGCTGTTCACCTTATCTATACCCCTCATGACTTTATAAACCTCTATAACATCACCCTTCAAGCTCCTACAATCCAGTGAAAGAAATCCCAGCCTATCCAGCCTCTCCTTACAACTTAAACCCTCCATTACTGGCAACATCCTGGTAAATCTCTTCTGAATGCTCTCTGGTTTAGTAATATCCTTTAACAGATCATTCTAGAGACAAGAACTAAATACAGTACTCCAGAAGAGGCCTCACCAAAGTTCCATACAACCTGAATATAATGCCCCAACTCCTATACTCAAAAGGTCTGAGCAATGAAGGCAAGCATGCTACATGCCTTCTTAGCCACCTTATCTACACGTGATACAAACTTCAAAGAATTATGTACCTGAACCCCTAAGTCTCTAGGTTCTACAATACTACCCAAGGCCCTATTTTTAATTGTATAAGTCTTTCCTGTTTGTTTTACCAAAATGCAATACATTGCATTTATCCAAATTAAACTCCATCTGGCACTCCTCAGTCCATTGACACAAATGATCAAGATCGTTTTGTAACCTTAGATAATCTTCACTGTCTACTGTGGAACCATAAACTTGTTAACCGTGCTTTCTATATCCTCATCTAAATCATTTATACAAATGACAAACAAATGTAGACCCAGCACTGATCTCCATGGAACACTGTTGGTCCCAGGCCCCCAGTCCAAAAAACAACCCTCCACCATTGCTCTATCTCCTGCCATTGAGCCAATTTTGTATCCAATTGGCAAGCTCACCCTGAATCCCAAATGATCCCATAGCGTCATCAATCTCATTGATGTGTGATGTGATCTTACCTTGAAGCACACCACAGCAACTCTTACCGAGCCAGTCCTTTAATGCAGGCAGTGATTCCCCCATCAGACTTTCTTTACCAACCTTCTTAATCAGCTCACTCCAACATGCATGTCCCATTATTAGATAACTGGAGCTAGGCCATTTCATACTCAACTACATAACCTAAACTCAACACTTCACAACTGCGCACGAGATTTGTTTTTGATAAAAAATAGTCAGCCAGCTCACAAACATCAATGACCTGTGCCTACTACACTTGAAACTTACAATTCACAGTGCTGTCATTTTAATGGGAATTATTTTCAACAAAGAATCCTAGGCAACAAATTAAAAAACTGGTGAACAGAGAAACCTCTGAACAGAAAGCAATTCAATTTTATGATTTTATTTCTGTCTAATTAGTGACTTTAGTTGAAACTGCAAAGTATTATTGGAGGTTCTGCGATGTAGGAACAGGAGCCATTCACCAAGCTCCTCGGACCTGTTCTGTCATGCAGAAATTTTACTTTCTCTTTTATAATCCAGATGAAACCAATTTGGCAGATAGATTAAACAATCCTGAACATTCACAGAAACTTAAAACAAAAAATAAATCTAGGCAATCCTTGGTTTTTAAAACGTCAGACTCTCCAGGCAGCTGTACGGTGGGGAAACTGGTACCAGAGGTAAACACCAGTAAAGTGCAAGCCAACAATCCCATTAGCATGGTGACCTTTAATTCACCCGCCTGAAACTGCTCAAAAGATGAATAATCATTCAGAGAGAGAGAACTATTGTAGCTGGAAAATATTCAGAATTGAACAGTTATTCATCTCAAAC
Organism: Rhincodon typus; assembly: GCF_021869965.1. NCBI lineage: Eukaryota > Metazoa > Chordata > Chondrichthyes > Orectolobiformes > Rhincodontidae > Rhincodon > Rhincodon typus. The sequence continues at coordinate 27,203,740 of NC_063364.1, read as the reverse complement.
ACACACGGTCTGTTGACTCGCACATAAAATTCTCGCTTCAAAAGAACTGCAGTTTACACAGAGATTGAGACAGCCTGCTGGTGTCTATCTACAAGACCGTGACTGGCTGGAAACAAGGATTTTTTTGATTAAATGTGCCTAGAGTTAATAACTTCCTCGAACCTTCAGTAAGGGGTCACTTCACTCATGTCCCTCCAATTTCATTAAACACTGAGCAACCTTTCAGGAAAGCGCAACGGTGACAGGTTAAAAGAAAAATCACACACTGTGAAAAAGTGGTGAAGACAATAATCAAAAGCTGCTTCACACTGGATTAAGCATCCTGTTAAATGGTGCCACCCCACAATGAGTTGATGGGACCCCGAATGTAAAGGAACAGAGTCAAAGACCAGCAGAACCTCTCCCTGTAAAACTGTCTTCTTGGTAACTGACGTTAGTAGTTACACCAACTTTATTTTTTTGGTTGCCCCGAGACCTGTATCGTGAGAGTCCAGATGATCACAAGTCTCAAGCAACCTGAAAAAAAAAATCTACAACAGATTCACCTTGATGTTTTCCCAGGGTAGCAAAAAACAGATCTGCCAACACATTGAAAATCACATTCACAAATTAGTTAGTATTAGTGCAGAGGGATAGAGAGTCTTTGTCTTTTTGAACTTGGGTTTGGTGTCAAGAGAAGATTTTGTGCTGGGTCGCGCTGGGGTAGATTTATTATTGTTGTAAATGGCACAGGAACAATGAGTGGATGAATTAACAGCAATGAAACACACAAGCTTTTTCCAATACTCTACTGGCACCAATAAACATAAAGTCCTTCAAATGCAATCAAAATATAGATTTTGCTGAATTTAGAAACTTCAAAGACGATTGTAATTCAATCTTCATATTTATTTCCTGCTGTCTACATTATAAATCTCTTGATCCATCTGGGCACATGATAGGCTGTAGTACCAGATGTGGGAGACAAACCTTTCAATTGGATTACTTCACCCTCCTGTCTGGAACAGTAAAGCCACAAGGTTGCAGCAAACAGTAAGAGTCATCAGGAGTCTTCCCCCTAAACTGTTCGACAGTTACAAAGTTCTCTCGTGGCTCAACTACAAGTCGGTCCCTTTAAGTGACCATCCATGCATGGCTACACCAAATTTAAAGGGACCATGCATTTAAAATTAAAGTTCTGTGCACTCCAGAAAAGAAATTAGTTGGGATGCTAGTTGGGAGCCATTATAGCTAGACCATTCAAAAGAGACCATAGAATCATAGAATCAATCCCTACAGTGCGGAAAAAGGCCATTCGGCTCATCAAATCCACACTGACCCTCCAGAGAGCATCCCACTCAGACCCAGACCCAGCCTACCACCTGATCCCTATAACCCCACATTTCCCATGGCTGATCCACCTGGCCCGCACATCCCTGGACACATGAGGGCAATTTAGCATGGTCAATCTACCTAACCTGCACAACTTTGGGTTGTAGGAGGAAAACCATGCAGACACAGGGAGAACGTGCAAACTCCACACAGAGGGGCACCTAAGGCTGGAATTGAACCTGGGTTCCTGGTGCTATGAAGCAACATGTCTTCACACAAGTGACAAAAAGTGTAAGGATTTTTATCGCCGAAAGCAACAGATGTTGGGTCACTTCATTTTAAATTGAAGCTCTATAGATATTTGCTTTAATGAAATAAAGGGATATGAAATTAAGGCAGGTGGATGCAGGAAAGTTACAAAGAATCATCGAGTTTTCTGAACATTGAAACAGGGTAGAGGTGCTAAACAGTTTTTTACAAATGTCCCCATGTTGAGCTGATGGGACAATGAATCAGTTTATGAACAGCACGCAATCCCTACCTGGCAACGTGGGATCTGGACCCAGCACATTCCACGTGGCTGGTAGCAGCAGATGTTGCACCTCCAAAGTCAGATTTTTATCCAGTAATGCCACATTGTCGGAGGATTCGCGAAAGTTATCCATTATCCTAATAGCGTTGAGTGCTTCTTGAGATCCAGCACTGCTCACCAAGAACTGTGCCATGTCATACACAGTGTCCTGGACATATTGGAAATTCTCTTCTGCCAGCACAGAAATGGGAAATCCTTTCTTGGAGGCACACAGCACAACTTTCACCGTCTCACAGCAGTTGTGAGCTGCAAAGAGAAAAAAAAGCATACAGAATACAACTGGCGTGATTTTTAAAATAATGTTTCATTGCATTAATCAATGCTTGAGCTTTTCTAGTTTACTCCAGCTGGCTGAAAGACTGAGGGACCAAAATAGGGATGAAAAAAGAAAGAACTGCAGATGTTGGATATCTGAAACAAAAACATGAATAGTTGGAGAAACTCAAGTCTGGCAGCATCTGTAGACAGAGAAAACAGAGTCAAAGTTTCATGTCCAGTGGCCCTTCTTCAGATAATAGTCAATCCTGGAGGAGAGAAAATAGGACCAAATTTACAGAAAATAAGGCAAAGACAGGGCAGTAGGGATAAGATTAATTGTAGAAAACAAACACTGGGAACAGATCATTTGTGAAACTGCCATTCACGAATTAGCAGCAACTTAACAGGGCAGTAATTGTTCTGAGCCTATAACATGTTGGCATATCCAATTCTGATACTGGTTCTGATTCTCAACAAGCAACTGTTTGGTGTTTCTGTGCAATGATCTAGTCAAAGATGTGGCACTAAGTTTTTCTACTTTGCATTCATCTCACTTCGAAGAAAACCAGACAATATTGTTTCAGAGAAAAGCTACCTCAGTAGATGATGCTTTTCTGCTTAAATTACCACTTGTGTCCAAGCAGCAAACTGCATGCACTTCAGCTCCTTTGGCTGCTTTCGTAAAAACAAGATTCACAGATCATCTCATATTACAAGACAAGGCTTTCCACGGCACTTAAAAGTGACATCTCTTTGCATTTTTCCTTCCTCCTATAATGTACCAAAATTATAAAATCAAACACGTCATCCTTTAACCCATACCACATTAAATTTCTTGCTTTTACACGGTTTTCACCCTTTATGGTAGGCTTCTGAACAATTGACCTCAGCTAATACAAGCCCTTTGCAATTCTTCTGCGTGTGGTTAAATTCAGAGTGCGAGGCCTCTATATGGTTTGCACAGCCACACTGAAATGATACTTTAAAAGGAGTTGACTTGTGTCCAGCTTGTCATGAAGCTTCACATTGTTGCATGGCCACACAGCTTAGGGCAAACATTAGCCACAGCCCTCAACATAGATTTCAAACTAAAACAATGACTGATAAAAGAGATGTGGCCTAAAGTTAATATCTACATGTGTCTTTTTACATTCTGCAGATGCGTGTCAATTCAGTTTCAGGGTAGGCAGTGACATCGTGGCAATGTCACTGGACTGGGAACTCAGAGCCCCAGGGAAACATCCTGGGGCCAGGGGTTTGCATCTCTTCATGGTAGATGGTGAAGTTTGAATTCAACAAAAAAAATGCTAGTCTAATGGTTACCATATAACCACCACTAAACATCTGACCCACGCAAGACGTCGGACACACAAGGTTAACTGCCTTCTGAAATGGCTGAGGCAACCTATCGATTCTAGGGCAATTAGGGAAAGGCAATAAAGGTGGCACCCACATCACATACATGACTGAACTGAATTGAATTAGCTTTATTCTCACATGTACTCGAACGAGTACGGTGAAAAGTTTATAAGTTGCCACTTACAGTGCCTTCTTAGGTACAAAAAGATCCCGAGGTGCAACTTCTTCAGTTACAAGATCTTGGAAAATAGAGAAATAAAAATGTCCAGCATTGCAGACATAAAAATTCAGAACAGCGGTCTTCCAATCGAGACCATGCTGGTACCTAGCCGCCAGTCCGCACTGGGCCTTGGCTCCTGACTATGCCAGGCTTCACCTCGAGGGTCATGAGGTTGGGAGGTCGCTCTGGTATCGCCTCAAGACCAGGAGGCCATGTCAGGCCGAGAGACTGCCACACCATGCCAACTAAAAGAAACTCTAAGGCCAATATTTATTTCCTAACCCAAACTGATAGAAAGCGTTTTAAAAATCAAGCATGTTGACATGGGGCTGCAGTCTTGTACAGACCAGATCTGGTCAGCTTGGTAGATTTCCTTTTTTAAGGACATTTAATTGATTCACTAAATTTCAGAGAGCTTCATGATTACTTTTACTGATGCCGGAATGTTATAAAAAGAACTCAAAATCTCAAATTATTTTAGTGTGTTTTGAATTTGTGTGCATTAAACTACTAGTGCAGATGTCAACCCATTACAAACAGACCTGCACAATGTATGTTATTTGTCAAATTCAACAACTGTTGGATGCCCTATGGTCACAGTAGCAAAATTACGGTAGCTGGCCAGTTCAAGTGAAGAATGTTACAAAAAGGTCTGATTTCCACATCCAGATAACAGTGCTTGAACAGGAGATCGAGCTATCCCTGAATCTTAGTGCATCCTGGCACAGGCATGTGGAAACGTATTACACACCTCAGAATACATAACGAACATTTAAAAAGCTTTCCTCTAAATGTTGGTAACTGCGAATGATTTAATATAAAAAAAAATTCAGTGAAAGCGAAGGTCCGAGTTTGCAAGTTGTCAGAAATTCCTTTTGGTAAAAATGGTTCCCAAATTTTAGCCCTTCTATTCTTGATTAATTTTTCATCCAATGGATTTGAATTAATGATAGGACAATTTCCACATAAGAATCCAATATATTATCCACAGTGCCCAGTAACTTCCATACTCATCAGTTCTTGATCGGGTATAGGATGAGTAAGGAAATGTTGTAGTGCATTATAAAGTCGCTTACAACAAACATGCAATCCAAGTACATCAGATTGTCTGTCAGTTAAACAAGTGATGAACGCAAGTGACATACAAAACTGGAGAAATACCTGGAGGTGCAAGCTATTTTCCTGCACATCAGCAGCTTACCATACAAACTAGCACAAACCAGACTGGGGACACCTAGCAACAACACAGCATTTGATATGATTATACTCAATGTATTCAACACCCGTTACTGTACTAACAGAGTCCCACGACCAAAGATGAACTGGATTCAGCCACTCAGTACCACCACTCCCACAACCCGCCGCCCCCTTTAATATCTTGTTCTGGATGCAAAACGACACTAAAGCTGAAAGTGGACAAATGAGGTGTGGAACAAATGAGATATGGAAGTGTGTTGAGGTATGGAAGCTGTTTGCTCATGCATCTTCGCTATAAAGAAATCTTCTAACTGCATGATTGTTTTAATTTGTTTTCCTAATCTAAAGTAATCTAATTAATACACTGGAGCTTCCACAATGCTAATGGCATGGGTGCAGTCCTTTGTGGTAGCCTCAGCTCGTGTGGGAATTGAACCCATGCTGTTGGCATCAGTCTGCGCTGCAAACCAGTTGACCAGCCTGAGCTAGCCAACTCCTATAGTGGATGAGTACTGTGGTGCAGAACAGGGAAGACTGAAGAAGGGTCTAGACCAGAAATCAACAACAACTTCCTACAATTCTATCTGTTATTGAAGATAACATCAGTGGGTCTACCTTATCTAGACCAATTTGACAAAATTCTACAGACATGTGGAATTTGTGGTGAATACCATGCCCATGGAACTTGGGTTCGTTGTGCGCTGCATAGACTAGGTTCTAATAAGAGAAGATCTGAAATTTATCGTGAAGATAGAATTTGAAAGACTTTTGTGCCTCTGTGATCACTGATTCTCAAGGCCTGTCTTACTCCAGTCTACCATTTAATATGGAATTTATAGTTTAATTCCGAATTATGAGGCAAATTGTGGTCATGTTTACATCATGTTACAGTATAGAATAAGGAAGCATTTAGTGTTGGCTTTGTTGGCTCCTTTATAGGAGCAAAATCTGTTTAAAACAGCAGAATCTTGTGGCTTCATTAATTTATTCAATAACTGGGCTTTCTAATTACCTATATACTTTTTTGAAAAGAAGAACCAGTTCCTACTGAGGTTCTAACAGAAGAATCACATGAAGAACAGGGAGATTAATTGCTCTTCTAATGGTTCAATAGGTTTACTTCTGTACCAGCTGAAATTACCATGAAGGACTGTTTCCTTTTCAACCTCTCCTTTTGCCCAAGGCGTGGAGACCCTCAGATTAAACCAACAGCACCCATTACCCTCTAAATGGGATAGCAGCCCTACAGTCCGACAGGACTATGGCAACTTAGTAAGGTATTCATTGAATAAACCTTTGTCAGGCAGTTAAGGAAGTTCCCAAACAATCTGTGCTGAGTTAGTTAACTCCAACTACGAATAGGGCGGTATGGTGGCTCAGTGGTTGGCACAGCTGCCTCACAGCACCAGGGACCTGGGTTCGACTCCATCCTCAGGTGACTGTCTATACGGAGTTTGCACATTCTCCCCGTGTCTGTGTGGGTTTCCTCAGAGTGTTCCGGTTTCCTCCCACAGTCCAAAGATATGCAGGGTAGGTGGATTGGTCATGCTTAATTTGGTTAGGTGGGTTAGATATGGGAAAGGTAGGGGAATGGGTCTGGGTGGGATGTTCTTTGGAGTGGTGGTGTACACTTGTTGGGCCGAATGGCCTGTTTCCACACTGTAGGGATTCTATGAATGTGGAAGGAGTTGCTGCAAACAGCAACAGCTATCATAATTTACAAAAGGGAACAATAAGGTAGGGGTCCACCTGATTATCATTCAGTGATAAATGTACATGTGAACACAAGGTAAAACCAGGACAAGGGTGGCAATGATGCTCTATTCCTTCACCCATAGGCCAAAGTGTCTGTCCACACAGATTTCCACTTGACTGCTTGGGCTCTGTACAAAAGACGTGCAGTGGCAGACTCAAAGCATTTAGAAAGGATGCAACTTCATCAGGCAAGTGGAGTGAAATGTGGGAATGAGTTTTAAAAAAAAGCGAAATTTAAATCTTCAAAATACTGAAATGTCAGGCAATGCTCTAGTGAGCTTACTGCGCCATTCAACTGAATCCTAATCAGCGGGGAGTTGCTTTCCAACAGGGAGAGAACAGAGAAACACAAACAGGTCCTTCTGTGCAACAGTCAGTAGTGGAGGGTGGGGGGTGGTTTGTGCTATCAGCCAGCTTAGACAGCTAGGTACGCAAGTTACAGGCTCAGGTTTCAGCAATAAAATGATGCATGACGAACACGGCCTCTTAAGAAGGGAAAGGGAGGAGAGACTCAAAGACAGACAGAAAATAATAATATAAATTGTAATCCCTAAAACAAGGCTGCATTTTTCTCAAACGAAGGTCATTTATTAAAAAAAAGACATTAAGATAAAGAGGCATCAGAAATTTGCCTGAAACAAAACTCACATTAACCACAGCATAATTATGTACACTGGCAACTGTACAACTGGTTTATTTTTGTTTTACAAATGGTCTTTGAAATGGACACCATTATAATGCACATTAATCACTGCACTGGACTGCCCCTGAGCCACAAATCTATTTCGCGCTAGAAAACTGAAATTAGAATTTGAGTTATAGAGTTACACTTGAGTCGAGAGACAATTTAGCAGTTCCTTGAGATGAATCAGTTGTGAAGAGGCCAGAAATTGCAGTTGTTGAGGGGACTCAGGTTGGTAAAATAGCGACTGATCTGCGAACGAAGACATCGCAACACCAAGCTCTATCACCTGAACTGAATTGCATTTATATAGCAACCTTCACAATCTCACGATGTCTCAAAGCATAGTGTTACAGGGTTGTACAGCATGGAACCAGACCCTTCAGTCTAACTCATCCAAGCCGACCAGGTATCTTAAATTAATCTAGTTCAATTTGCTGGCATTTGGCCCATAACCCTCTGAGCCTTTTCTACTCATGTACCCATCCTGATGCCTTTTAAATGTTGCAATTGTACCAGCCTTCACCACCTCCTCTGGCAGCTCATTCCATACACCACCTGACAACCAATTAAAAACACGTGAAGCACTGTTACCAAGCAACATACAAAGTGTGACAGCCAACTTGCGTGCAGCAAGTTCCCCCAAGCTGCATTGTGCTATCATCAGATGATGCATTTAATCATGATACTGCCCTCTATCTTAAAAGATTTTCTTTGCCCTTTTTGGTCTAATAATGCCATTTCTGTCACTATGATCTACAAATTCCCTCATAAAGATAGCATGCTCTTCCTTTGAAGTGGTCTGGAAGTTAAAATGGGGAGTGAGTGGGCAGTACGCTACAAAGTAAAGGCTGAAAACTGGAGTTAAATCAAATGGCCACAGTTGGCAAAAATTTTGGTGTTGACCTTGTGCACTTGGCTAGCAACAGGTACATTCATTCACATTATGATAACACATGCTGCTTTAAAAAAAAGCACCTATCCCTTGAAAACAAAGTCATTCACTGTGTAAAGTCTTGGATACTTGCTATCACATTCAACAGATTAAACTAACCATGGGTCAATTTTAACCTATTCCATACGGCAGAAAATGGGTGGGTTTGGGTCTTATGCCAATTTTATGTCCCACCTGTTTTTAGTTTCTATTATAAATCTTAGAATGATCACAGCACAGAAGGCCACTCAGCCCTGCGTGGCCATACCAGCTCTCTGCAGCAACTGCTCCTATAATCCCACTTTCCTAATAGCCCTGTAAATCTTTTCACTTCCAGTGCTTACAATTAAGAAAGACTTTCTTATTTTAACTCCTTTTGGAAACCAAGAGTGAATCTGCTTCCACCACACACTCGGAGTGCATTCAAAATCCTACACACATTGCGTCAAAAAAGATTTTCCTCATGTCACCTTTAGCTCTTTTGACAAACACATTAAATTGGTGTCCTTGGGTTGCTAACCCTTCAAACAACAGGAATAGTTTCTCTCCATCTATTTTGTCTAGAATTTTGTCTCCCTCCTCAGAGTGTACCACGGCCGGGCAGGGACCTTTTGACCTTTGAGCCAGGGAGACAGCCCACCATCCTGTGGTCACGTCTGCGATTGCAGAAACAGCTGTCTGTCCCTTTAAATACTGAATCTCCCTCATCACCATTAACCTTAACTCAGAGCAAAACCAAATAGTACAGGTAGCTCTGCTATAACGTGTGTTTTGTTAACGCGAATTGGCTGTAACACGATTGATGAATAGAGGACGCTGTTTGGATAACATGAACTTTCTGCTGTAGAGGTACAGCGATTTTCTATAACAATTTCCCTATAACGCGATTTATGGCGATTTTCTATAGCGCGAGGGCACGCAAGAATGCAACTATCGTGTTATAGGAGAACTACCTGTATGTACAATGAGCAGCTGCCAAACCCACCCATTTCCCATTGTACATGCGAGGATATATTTAAACCATCCCCCCATCTGCAATCATTATGCTTTGAACTTAGAAGTCAGAGCAAAGTCAGAGGAATGACTCCAATTACAAAACGTCAATAGTACAACAATCCTCATGTACCTACACCACGCGTATGCTGACACAGTTCATACAATATAACTTAGTAATAGCAGCACTCAACTAAAATTTAGAAAAATGGTATAAGCTAGCTCCAGGTGGTGGTGCCTAAATCACATCGAATCACAAAGCCTACAGCACAGAAGGGGGTGCTTTCTTATCATCCCACTTGAGGCATTTCTCAATCTAGAAAGTATCGACTCGAATCCCATTTCCTGGTCTCCCGGTTATTTCCTTCACATTAACCAGTTCCCTTTTAAATGATGCAACATTCTCTGCCTCAGAAACCACTCAACGCAAAACATTCTGTAATCTACTTACGCTCTTGCAAAAACTTCACTTGCAATCTTCCCTTTAGGGATAAGGATTACTGATCTGTCATGTTCTGCATTATTTTAGTTGCAATTAGGCTGCAGTGCACCTTGATTCAGAAGAAACAGGAACTGAAAGATTTCCTAACACAGGGCAAAACTGCTCCATTGTGTCACATGCATTGACACAGGTGCTATACAAATGCAAACATTCGAACCCTCACGATCACTACTTTTAGCTAAACTGTGATTAAAGTTATAAACACTCGATTCAGTTACAAATAGTGAAGAAATCAAATCTTCTGGTTTGGTTCTTACAAGTTACAAGAGAATCACAGAATCCCTACAGTGTGGGAGCAGGCCACTCGGCCCATCAAATCCATGCCAACTCTCCAAAGAGCATTCCATTACCCCACCCCTGTAACTCTGCATTTCCCACTGCTAATCCACCTAACCTGCACATCTTTGGTCTGTGAGATGAAACTGGAGCACCCGGAGGAAACCCATGCAGACACAGGGAGAATGTTCAAGCTCCACACAGGGTGGAATCGAACCTAGGTCCCTGGCACTGTGAGGCAGCAGTGCTAACCAATGAGCCACCGGGCCGCCTCAAAAGCCTTGATTTAAATCTGTTAGAAAAAAAAGATTGCTAGCAAAAATTACCAATAAATTTTGCACGATTTCTGCTTCTGAAATCAATTAGGCAGCAAACTCAAAATCTTCAAAGTATCTTCATTTCACTTTTGTCAGAGAAGGCCTTGAATGCTTCTCTCTCCTTGACTGTCAAACCAAGATCAAGGCTACTGCAGTATCTGATGAGCAGCTACTGATGGTATGAAGCAAGAGCTGTTGCAACAGGTTTCTCAGACGGGAGGAAGGCACATTAGTCACACCCTCCCCCAACACACTTGTCCCACATTAAAAGAGAGAGAAATTCCACCTACTATTCTGTCGTGATTTTCTGTTGAACATCATTTTTATTTTTGTTCAGGCTACTGACTTTGCTCATTTCATATTCCACACAGGCTGAAGCTTGTTTTATCTTGTACAGTTATCTGCTTTACTTTTTTTACTCTGACTTAGTTCTCTGGCTTTAAGAATATAAACTTCTTTCAGCAATCTACCAAGATTTTTCATGGATTTGGTCTTCCATCTTCAGTGACCTCAGTGTCAAGCAGCAAAACGTGCTCAATTCAGTCTTTGCTTATGGATGTTAAATTACAGGATAGCTCAAGCATGGGAGATGCATATTATCAGCAGCACTGGAACAAAAGTAGGCCATTCAGCCCATCAAGCAATGCTTCGATACTTTTTAGCCACCCCATCCCCATAACTATGCAAGCCACTGGGAATCAGAAATGTATTGATCTCTACATTAAGCATCCTCAAAGACTGAGCTTCACAGCCTTCTGACGTAGAGTTCCACAGGTTCACAACATATTTATTAAAAAAACAGTTTCTCCTTATCTCATACCCCAAGTGGCATTCCCTTCATTTTTAAATTTTGCCCCCTCACCACTGATTTCTGATCTCCCCAAATGGGGAAACGCATTTACCCTTAAGTATTTTGCAAGTATTTGCATGTTCTGTTCCAAGCTAAGAACCATCTTGACTTAGACCTATACCACTGTTCCTTCACTGTCAGTCAATGTCCTGGAATTCCCTCCCAAATAGCATTGAGGAAGTATCTACATCACATGGCCTGCTGTGGTTGAATAAGGCAACTTACCAGTACCTTCTCAAGGGCAAATCGGTGATCAATAAATGCTGGTCCAGCCAGCAATGCCCACATCCAATGAACAAATAAGTGATTCGCCTCAGCTACTATTTGTGAGCTCATACTTCCAATTTCTTTAAAGAATTTTCTATACATCCTTGCCTCCTGCTTTCCTCCAAGACCATCACTGATGCTCCATTTGATAAATAGATGGCTATCTTGGCTGAGTATCAGGCTTTCATTTGCCAAATCAACCTCTAGGTTAAAATAAGAAAAAGGCGAATATAAATGCACAACTTTCTTCCAAAAGACTTTGAATCTTTCAGCATTGAATCTCCTACACTAATTAATGCAGCTCCTGTTTATTATGCCCACATAAGCCAGATGCTGTGCAAGGAAACCTATTAATTTCTAAATTTCCAAAAATTGCAAATACAATCTGACTGCTCTTTCACACTGTTCTTAATAAAAGGACAGATGCTCAGTTGGAAGCTGCATTCATACTACTGAGTGCAATTAGATAAATGAATTGCAACCAAATGAGGTGGTAAGGCTCATGTCATCATACATCAAAAATAATGTTAAATAGTGCACCAGAAAATTAACTTTATGTTCGACCATGCTGCAAACACATCTGAAAACACAGCATGGGATCTGTGTACTTGTGACAGATAGAATCTCAACACAAACCAACACACCAACACCGCCCCCCCACCCCACTCCCACAACAATCCTCTTGGCCATTCCTTTCCACAGTAGCTGAATATGCAGCACATGGACAGCTAGTGTGCCCACTGTGCTTATGATAGAGATTTCCAAATTGTCCCTCTTTCTCATGGCCCTATGATTCCCTTTTTCTGAGTTACTGCTCAATCTGATTCCACCAGCCAGTGTGTTCCAAACCATAACTAATAATTTAAAATAATTTCTTCACACACCTCCTGCACTGCTTTGGTCATTCATCTTCAGTTTTTGTCTCCTCTGATAGCACTTTTCAAACAGACTACCTCCAACAATAGAAGGTCGAGTGCAACAGATGGATGGAAAAACCACTACATGCACGCTCCATGCCAAGCCACAAGACATCTTAAGTTGGAACTATATCACCGATTCTTCCCCTACAAGCCACACTATATTGCTGGTTCTTCACTGTGGCTGGGTCAAAATCCTGGAACTCTTTTACTAACAGCGCTGTGTGTCTGCACACTGCACAGACTGCTACAGTGTAAGACAACTGTCCATCACCACCTTCTCAATGGCAATTAGGGATGGGCAACAAACACTGACCTTACTAGTGATGCCCACATCCCGTGAATGATTTTAAAAAAAAGTCTGATTGCTAGTGAAACAACTTCTACTTATTTACTCAAGCACTCTCATAATTCTGAGCACCTGTAGTAAATCTGCCCTTAATCTCCACTGCATTGAGAAAAGTCCTAGTTTCTTCAGACTTTCCATTCAACAACAGTCCTTCACCTCTGGTGTCTATCAGCGGAATCTTTCCTGCATTCTCTCTAAGGGCTTGCCAAACTGCAAGTGCTTTATCATGAATTGGGCACAATACTCCAGCTGAGACTTCACTAATGATTTATAAAAGGGTTAATGCCACTTCTTTGCTTTTGTACTCCAGCTATCAATCAATAAAGGCAATGCTTTATTTAACAAATTGATTAACTTGCCCTGCCAACTTCAAAGATTCGTATGAATCACCTGGGTCTTCATTCCTACACCTTCTTAAAATTATACCACCCAATTTATATTGCCTCTTCCCATTCTTCCCCCGAAAATGCATTAATAATTTCGAGACAGAATATTGTAAGGGTCTTTAATCCAGAGGCAATTCAATGAACTTTAGCAGTACATTACAATTCAAGTGATGGCAGAGCATGGACTCCTGGCTGTGGTAGGCCTGGAGCATGGACTCTGGGCATCAGTGGCAGGTCGCCAACTGTGGTAGCGTTGGTGTCTGGAGCGAGGGCTCCTGGCTGCAACAGGCCTGAAGTGGGGACCTGCAGAAGTCCTGGAGCAGCGTTTGGGTCCCTGGCCGATGAAGATGAACTCTATTTAAGTAATTTCTTTTTCTTCTTTTGAACCTCAAATGGTGCCGGAAATGTGGCATGAGAATACTTTTCGCGGTATCTCCCTGGATTGATGTGACAATAATTCATTCATTCATTCAATTCTCAAACTCATGGGCTTAGCCCCAAAGCTTTTGATGGAGTATTTGAATGCTGATCCTTTCTAAGCTAAGCCTTGATCGCTCTCCCACAACCTAATGGATTCATCACCTGATAAAATGTTGGATGATAGCGGGATGTAAACCGTCACCACCTGTCACTTCTTAAAACATGACATTAGGTTGGCTTTTCATTGAAAAACTGCAGCACCAAGTTTCCTCAGGACTCCAAATACTAACAAACGCGATGACTTCACTTGTTCCCATGCTGATGGGCAACGATTTTTTTTGTGGCTTTTGAGACCTGCTGCCAGATTCAATTCTGCTCTTGCCAAAAGTATAAAAGGCAGAAACACATTGGCTGTAGTGTTGCTCTCCACAAACTGCCACGCTATGAAAACATCCTGCAGACCCACTTAAGAGCAGCAGAGATAACACTGCAAAGAAAACACGCTGACGGCTGGAATATAATTTCAGAGTTCAAAATTTCATTGCTTCATTCTCCCTCATTCCGCTCGTAACGGAGCAGCAGCAGCTGTATAATAGTTTACATACAAGAGTGAAACAGGAGAATGTGTTGAGATTTGGGAGAAAGCAACAAGTGAAGCTTGAACCTTTGGGAGACATCTCACTAATGCCATGCGCCTTTAGGAAAACCTCCCAGTAGATCTGAGAAAGCAACTTTCTGTTGCACTTAAATAGGGACTTTTAAAGGTGGCCATTTTTCCAACAAAAAGTCCACTGATAAATTCCCACTTTTTTTGGGTAGTGATTTAAGATACCAATATCTGCCCAAAATCTACACCACTTTTCCATTTACAATTCAGGTCCAGAGACACATATGCATCAAATCTAATGTCAGGTCACACATTTAGGATTCTCAGAAACAAATATAGCAATTTCATTAACAAGCGACGAGATGCATTACATGCCTGCCACAATCAAAATAGACCAACGTCAGAAGTCACAAACTTTCAGATCAATACTCCTTCACTGGGTGAAGGGACCTCAACTGACAAAGGAGCAGCACTCTGAAAGCTTATGATTTCATATAAAGCTGTTGGACTATAACCTGGTTTCATGTGATTTCTGACTTTGTCCACACCAGTCCAATACCAGCACCTCCACCTCCACATCAAACTATGCTATTATAAGCACATCGCAACGTTACTTTTTGTCAGGTCACACATTGAGGAACCTCAAAAACAAATATAGCTACTTTGTTAGCAAGCCACTAGATAGCCTACCATGATCAAAATATTATTATAAACACATTGCAAAGTAACTTTTTATAAACAACTACTCGTTTTTTCATTTTTGAACCTATGTATGATTTAAAATATCTTTGTACGTTTTTTCAAATAAAGGTTTATGATACAAAAAGGATGATAAGGTACTTGAACCATTAAATACAGTAAATATTGGGCACTGCATACTTCTTCACAAATACTATCAAATTATCTTCCTGCTGAAATAGTGATTTGTGGCCCTAACAGTCACATTATTTTTGGGAACTGGTCGTGTAAATTGTAATTGCCATTTAGCTTTTTTGTAGCCTATTAATGATGATACACCACAGAAAATTCACCAAGGCCCCTTAGACAGCACTTTCTAGACTAAATGACTCACCATCTAGAAGGACAAAGGCATCAGAAACTTGGAACACCACCATCCCCTCCAAGCCACTCACCACCCTAACCTGGAAATGTATTGCTGTTCCTTCAATGTCACTGGGTCAAAATGCCAAAACTCAGTACTTGCAGCACACGGACTTCCGTGATTCAAGAAGGCAGCTCACCACACCACCTTCTCGAGGGCAACTAAGGATGATCGAGGGCAACTAAGGATGAGCAATAAATGCTGGCCACATCCCATTAATAGCTATGAAAAAAATGAAATAACTTAGTTGTTCAGTTCCTGGAGGTTTAAAATGTAAAGGTAAAGCTGCCATAGTGCCAGAAGGTTGCTTTCCCAGAGAGAGAGAGAGATGACTAGCAATGGTTTAATCTGAGGGTAACCACACCTCAAGCGATGGGGGAGGTTGAATAGGTGGGACTGCCATGGTGACCTCAGCTAGTATGGGAATTGAACCCATGCTGTCAGCATCACTCTGTTTCAACTAAGCTAACCGACCCCTGGAGGTTTTAACGACGTTCAAAACACATTTATCTTCATTGTTCTGTGAATTTATCTTTTTTTTTGGTGGATTGAATTCCCTCCTCCCAGCACTTAGTTTTTGATGATGTGAGGTAACTCACTGGGGATTAAAAAAAAGGGTAAATAATCTGTAATAGAAATAGAACTTTAATATTAAATTTTTAAAAATGATCACACAGAGCAGAGACTGTCTAGTTAGGAACCTGGGCATCAGCTCTCTATGCAGAAAGTGGGAACATTGAGAAAATTGAATTTCCAGAATCAGTACCAAGTCTGTGCCAAACAGCTTTCCAAATAGCTTTTTTTTGTGAAGTAGGGGTGTTAATACCTTGGAGAGTGGGAACTAAAGAATTGAGTTTTCATTTTCTGTCATTATCCAGAGACTCCCACTGGAAAGCATGTATGTGGACACCAAGGAAAGGCAAGGTGGGGCTCTGTTCTCCTAGCTTCATGAATGAACAATTTGCCAAGACTCTTGCTCTGGACACTCTGTGGCTGCGGTACCAGATGAGTTTGCTTACCATGGAAACCATATATTGTTGTCCAAATGTCTGAATTCAGCAAGTTAGTCAGAGTCTGTAGCTCTATATAAACACACAAAATAAAAACACTGCTCAGATAAGGAGTAATGGATATTTAAGGGAAAATGGCCTTGGATAGACAGGAGCAGATGAACAGTTATGCAACGACAAACATAGAAACATAGAAGACAGGAACAGGAGGAGGCCATTTGGCCCTTTGAGCCTGCTCCTCCGTTCATCACCATTATGGTTGATCATCCAGCTCAACAGCCTAATCCTGCTTTCTCCTCATCACCTTTGATCCCATTTGTTACAAGTGCGAAATCTAGCCACCTCTTGAATACATTCAATGTTTTGATATCAACTACTTCCTGCGGTAATGAATTCCACAGGTGCACCACTCTTTGTGTGAAGAAATGCCTCCTCATCTCAGTCCTAAATGGTCTACTCCAAATCTTCAGACTGTGACCCCGTTATTCTGGACACACCCACCATCAGGAACATCCTCCCTGCATCTACCTTGTCTGATCCTGTTAGAATTTTCAAAGTCTCTATGAGATCTACCCTCATTAGTCTGAACTCCAGCAAAAATAATCCTAACCTAGTCAATCTCTCTTCATACGTCAGACCCACCATCCCCGGAATCAGCCTGGTAAACCTTTGCTGCACTCCCCTGAGAGCAAGAGCATCCTTCCTCAAAAAAGGAACTGTGCACAATATACGAGGTGTGGTCTCACCAAGGCCCTGTACAATTGCAGCAACATGTCCCTGCTCCTGTACTCAAAACCTCTCGCAATGAAGGCCAACGTACCATTTTGCCTTCTTTACCACCTGCTGCACCTGCATGCTTACCTTCAGCGACTAGTCCAAAAGGACACCCAGATCCCAACTGCACACTCCCCTCTCCCAATTTACAGTCAGTCATTCAGGTGGTAATCTGCCTTCTTGTTTTTACTTCCAAAGTGAATAACCTCACATTTATCCAAATTGTACCGCATCTGCCATTGACTTGCCCATTCACCAAACCTGCCCAGATCATGCTGAAGGATCTATGCATCCTCGTCTTAGTTCAATATCCCACCCAACTTGGTATCATCTGCAAACTTTGAGATGTTACATTTTGGTCCCTTCCAAATCATTAATATGTATTGTGAATAGCTGGGGTCCCAGCACCGATCCCTGTGGCACCCCAGTAGTTACTGCCTGTCAATTTGAAAAGGACCCATTAATTCCCACTCTTTGTTTCCTCTCTGCCAATCAGTTTTCTATCCATCTCAATACACTTCCCCCATTGCCATGCACTTTAATCTTGCACTAATAATCTCTTATGTGGGATTTTGTCAAATGCTTTCTGAAAGTCCAAATACACCACATCGACCGGTCAACTTTATTAGTTACATCTTCAAAGAATTCTAACAGATTTGTCAAGCATGATTTCCCCTTCATAAATCCATATGCTGACTGTCTGATCCTGCCATTGTTTTCTAAATGCTCTGCTATAAAATCCTTGATAATGGATTTGAGAATTTTCCCCACCACTGATGTTAGGTTTACTGGTCTATAATTCCATATTTTCTTTCTACCTCCCTTTTTGAATACTGGAGTGACATTAGCTATCCTCCAATCTGCAGGGACTGTTCCAGACTCTATAGCATCCTGGAGAATGACCACCAATGCATTCACTATTTTTAAGCCACCTCCTTAAGTACGCTGGGATGTAGATTATCAGGCCCTGGGGATTTATCGGCCTTCAATCCCATCAATTTACCACCACCATTTCTCTAGTAAAATTGATCTCCCTCAATTCTTCCCTCTCACTAATCTTGCATTCTCCAACACTTCTGGTATCTGATTTATGTCCTCTTTTGTGAAGACAGAACCAAAGTACGTATTTAGTTGCTCAGCCATTTCTTTGTCCCCTATCATCCATTCCCCCATTTGTGTCTGTAGGGGACCTACAGACAATCCACATTCCAGGATTCACAAAAATGTCATTCTGCCTACCTCACCGAATTGTATCAATTCTGTGTCAAAGATTCAAAGTGCAGGCTCTAATGAAGCTGGACCAGTATCTTTTGAGAAAGAAGCATTGAGGGTTATGGAGTAATATTGCTTTTCCTTTGCAAGTGGTAGAGGGAAAAAATGTCCGAGTGAAACTGGTTAACAATTAGAGGGCATGTGTAATTATTAAAGAGTAGAATGCTGTCTATGTTACAACAGTGACTGTATTTCAGAAGTACGTCATCAGCTATAAAGGATGTTGGAAAGTCCCCACATTGCAAAAGGAGCGGTTTAAAAAAGGTCTAGGCCCGAAACGTCAGCCTTTCTGTTCCTATGATGCTGCTTAGCCTGCTGTGTTCATCCAGCTCTGCACCTTGTTGTCTCTAAAAAAAAATGTAAGCCTTCTTAAAGTATCTATAGGCATTGGATAGAGTGATTGGATGGATTAATTGTCCTTTCTTTGCTTCAGATTTTGTACACTTCTGCCGTTAAAACAGAACACTATCAAAGCTAAGCATTACTTTTATATAACAGAAGAGCTTCAAGATTTTCCAGGCTGCATGACAGAACAGCTATTCTGGGCAAAGTACTTCAAAGCAGTACCTGTTAAAGACAAAAACTGAGTAAAGGTACAATGAAGAACTATACCTACCCCTTCTCCTTCAAATTAGGCAGGCAGAATTTTCTAAGAAGCTAAAAATAGAGAATACCAGGGACAGACAGCCATTAATTGAGCAGGCAACTGGATTAACAGGATGGAGGAGAGGCTCCTTGTTAGGCAAATAAATGAGAATGAAGGTTACAGCTCATCAAAAGCTGACATCATCAGGAACACAGAAACTCTCTGATGATTATTCGTTTGATAATGTTTATGATGGTCTCAGTGAAGACCAGCCTATTAAATAGAAATTCATTTGTGAATACATCATTTCCTCAGTCGATAATACAATGAACTTAGAGCACTGACACATTGCACAGCAGCTTTGAAAAGGGTCAATCAAACGACATGAAGTATGTCAGGCCTTACATGAGAAATTCGACACCACTGACAATTCAACACACTCTTTTTGTGTGTCCTTAAATTATGTCATAGAAATATAGAGAATGAAGCAGGAGTAGGCTGTTCAGTCCATCGAGCTTGTTCCACCAATCGCTATAATCATGGCTGTGTCTCAACCTATGTTCCTGCACTCTCCCCATACTAATCGACACCTTTAGCCTCTAAAATACTATTTATTTGTTAAATATATTCACTGACTTGGCCTCCACAACCTTCTGTCGTGGAAAATTCTCCAACAGCACCACGCTCCAAGGAAGGAAACGTGTCCTCCTCTCAGGGTGCAGTGGACTATCATGTATCCCACAATCCAGACATGGGTGCAGGCACAAACACCCCTGTCAGAGCTTTATACATTTCAATGCGATCTCTTAAGCCTGAGTGACCACAGGCCCAGTCAATTCAATCTCTTCTCACTCAACAAACCTGCCACCCTAGAAATCAGTGTGGTGGTCCTTCACTGCACTCTCTCTGGCAACTACACACTTTCTTAGGAATGGGGACCAAAACTACACACAGTACTTCGGGTGTGCTCTCATCAACAGCCTATACAGCTGTAGCAAGACTACCTTACTTCTGCACTGAAACCCTCCTGTATTGAAGGCCAACATACAACTTGAAATCCTAACTGCTAGCTGCATCTGCTCAGCGACCAGAGTACAAGTGACCCCAGGTCCCTTTGCACATCAACATTTCCCACTCCATAACCATTTAATAATACCCTGCTGGTAGGTTTTTTTTTAAACTGAAGCAGACAATTTCACACTTATCCACATAGTGCTGCAACTGCCATGCCTTTGCCCTTATACTCAAATTGTACAAATCAGTGAAGCCCCCTTACATTCGCCTCGTCACTGTGGATCCCAACTAGTTTTGAGTTGACAGCAAACTTGGAAATATTACATTGGATCTCCCTCATCCAAACTGAGGATGTATATTGTGAATAACTGAGACCCAAGCACTGGTGTTGTGGTACCCCACTTACTGCTATCTTCCACCCCGAAAATGATAACAGCCTAGATTTTCCAAGGAATCCTTTCTTGCCCTGCTTAGAAAAAACAAGGGTAAGAGATACAATCTATGAAAGGAGATTCCACTCAAGGCTCCCCCGGAAATGCGGAGTGATATCTCCATTCTGACAGATGTTTCAAAGCGTAGACCTGTCAGAGAAAGGCAAACCATACCTCCTTTACACTGCAGTCAGCCGCCATATTCTGAAATGTAAAGGTCCTCACAGTGTCTTTGACAGCTGCTGTTAAAAGGTAAGTCCATAACGCAAGTGTGATACCTGGGCGCTGAGAGGGTAGGGTGTCACATGGGTGGTGGTTGGGGCAGAGGGACGGAGAGAGAGACAACAACAGGTTCCAGGTGGGTAGGATTAGGGTTCCAACTGTTAAGAAGCCAGATGGGTAGAAAGGAAGGTGCCAGCTGGGTAGGGCACAAGGAGTAGGATGCCAGATAAGGAGGATGTAAGGTGCCCACTGGGGAGACTTCTACCTAGGCAGGCGGTAGGTTGTCAGGTGGATAAGATGCCAAGTGGTAGATTGCCAGGATACAGGTAAATGATTCAGTGTTTTAGGATAGATGGGGTGGGCAGGAGATATTGGGTTCAGTCGGTGGGGGCGCTCTGGGACATGAACTTGGGGTGTGGGGAAGAGAGTTCAGATTCAGCAATGGGGTGTTCTCATCAGGTCAAGTCAGGAGGTGTAGTTGCGGGTGTGTGATGTAGGCATGGTATCAGTTGAATAGATACTCCTGAGTTACAGTATGTATTTAACAGTCTAACTTTCCCTGAATAACAATTTCACTCAGTAATATCAAAGCTCCCCAAAGTCTCTGATTTAAATGTATATTTTCAGAGGGTTACAGGCATAGACTAATTAACCAGTGGAAAATTAAGTTTCCCAGGCAATTTCTTCGGAGTACGCTGCAATGGTGATTCTGCAGGGTCCCTCTGCACAATTCCCACCTATGCTGGAATAACATATCTGGCCAAGGAAAAGTCTGGGCCAATAATTCCAACTCTGTTTCCTATCTGCTAAGGAATTCTCAATTCAGATCATATTTGAAGCTGACACGTTAGAGAATGATTGAGGACAGTGAGCGAACAACAGCAAAATAAAAAAGCCAGGGTATCCTCACTTACCAGGAGCGACAGTCTGCAATGTTTTCTGATCTATCCTCTGTGTGCTGATTAAATGATGTTGACTGGAGCCAGAGAACACTAGGTAGTGGGTTACATTCTCTTCGATTGTGTGCTCAGCATCCAATAGCACAGACAGAACAGACTCCCCCTTTAAGAGGAAAAGACAAAATTTTATTAGAAACAGAATTGCAAATTGAACATGGATTTCATCACCAGCATAGGTTTGAGATCAGATGGTACATCTGGACTGCTGAATAGCTTTTACATGAAGATTTACGGTTATTCCCCTTATTTACTAATAATATTGTCTCCTCCAAGAACAAAGCTTAAAACACAATAGAACGTAACATACAATTTACTAAATCATCTCTTTCAAACTTATCATTATTTCTACATTAAACCTCTGAAACTAACTTCTGAATCACACAATCATAGTGTAGAAGCAAGCCATTCAGCCCATCGAGTCCACACCAACCCTCCGAAGTGCATCCCATCCAGACCCACTCACCTACCCTATTCCTGTAATCCTGCATTTCCCATGGCTAATTCACCAAACCTGCACATCACTGGACACTATGGAAATTTAGCATGGCCACTCCACCTAACCAGCACATCTTTGTAACGTGGGTGGAAATCGGAGCGCCCGGAGGAAACCCACACAGACATGGGGAGAACGTGCAAACTCCAGGCTATTACCCAAGGGTGGAATTGAAGCTGGGTCCCGACGCTGTGAGGCAACAGTGCTAACCACTGAGCTATCATGCTGCCCCTCAAGTCCAAGCAAGAACCTTAACTTTACTTGCTTAATAAAGATTTAAACATTACTTTGGGTATTCTGACCCATAGATAGATTCTTGATCAGTAGGGGAATCAAGGGTTACGGGGAAAGGGCAGGAAAGTAGACATAATCCTATTGAATGGCGGAGCAGACTCAAGGAGCTGAATGGCCTATTCCTGTTCCTATTTCACCAACTAAGACCAACAAAATACACGTTTAAATTAACTTTTAGCACAGAGTATGTTTATCGGTAGCTCAGACCTGAATTCTTGATGTTGACCAGAGTTGTACAAAGGGCTCTTATCTGACAAAAACCCTAAGCCATTAAAACCATGCTTAAGCTAACAATGCAATCAAAGAACTGAAATCAACTGGTCAAAAAGTTTCTGTACCCTTACACATTCTTTAATTCTATCGTATCTTGAGAGCAAGGGCTTCTCCTTCATTACATAAACAACAGTTTCTGCAATTTTTGCCAAGCTCTCAGCTAAGGCTGCATTGTATAGGTTCTAGGAGCCTTCCTGACCCAAGTGGCCACTGCACGTATATGAGCCCATTGTAGCTGAAAACAGGTCATTTAACAGTGACCTTACTATAGGGGCAGATCTTGTCCACAGTCAACATCAATCCATCAGCATTAGTCATGGGTCAGGGGCAGCATTCTCAACAGCAAGTCAGGAAGAATAAAAAAGTCAGCGTAAAAAAGAAACTTAAACTGAGAATGACTGTATAATTCCAAAGTGCAGAGGGATCTAGGTGTTCTACTATAGGTTAATGCACAGATACAGCCATAATCAGGAAGCCAATGGCATACTAAATGGAATTAGACATAAAAGTGTGGATGTCAAGGTTCACTTATACAGGGTACTGTTGAGGCCACATCTTGTATACTATGCACAGTTTTGGTCTCCTTATTTAAGGATGGATATAAATGTGCATTGTAGGAGGTTGACCAGATTGATACCCAGAACAAGAGAAAAAATTGGACATACTAGAATGGTTTTCTCTAGAGTTCAGAAGAACCAAGGTTGACTTGATTGAAGTTTGTACGGTCCTGAAAGGCTGTGATAATTTTGGTATGGAAAGGATGCTTCCTCTTTTGGCTGTGTCAAGAACTAGAGGACACACTTAAAATTACAGTAACCCTTTGCAGACAGATACTAAGGCAATTTTTTTTGAGGGTTTATGTATCACTGGAACATAGCCTCAGGAGGCAGCGAAAGTCAAGTCATTGAATATCTTTAAGACAGAGATTGATTCTCTTGTCCAACAAGAATCTGTCTAAAGTTAACTAAGGGTAGATGGGAATACAGCATTCGGAACACAAACACATCGGCCATAATCTTACTACTTGGCTGAACGGGCTAAATGGCCTACTCCTGACTCATATGTTTGTGCAATAGTATTCGGTTCAAACCCCACTCAAAAGGTCGTGAGCATGTAATCCAGACTGACACTCCAGTAAATAAAAACCCGAAAGAACTGCAGATGCTATAAATCAGAAACAAAAACAAAGTTGCTGGAAAAGCTCAGCAGGTCTGGCAGCATCTGTGAAGGGAATAAACAGAAGCCTTCTGAGGCATGTTAACTGTTTTTTTCCTTCACAGATGCTGCCTGACCTGCTGAGCTTTTCCAGCAACTTTGTTTTTGTTCTTGACACTCCAGTGTCTTACTGAGCGAATCCGCTACTGTCGGAGGTGTCATCTTTTGGATGAGATGCTAAACTGAGGCACCACTTGCTCTCTTGGGTGGATAGAAAAGATCCTACGGTTCTGATTCATCAGAGAGCAGGAGAGTTCTTTCTGTGCTCCAACTAATGTTTTGCCCTCTAACTAAAACAGCAGGGTACAGAGGTTTATGGAAATTATTGCTGTGTTTCATCACAACTGATTTCAGAAGTACTTCAATTGGCTCCAAGGAGCAATTGGAGAGCCCTGGGACATGAAAGATATGATGTAAATACAATTTAGTCCTTTTTCTCAAAACTGACAGGGATTACTGGATACACAATCGGAAATGTGAACCATAATGGATTTTCCCCTCCCAAGCCTAGGGTGCTGAGGCCAACTTTTGGAAAGGTGAGGGCCAGTGATCAATGCATGGACCAGCAATCAGATCTTGAGCCATACTGATTCGTGACCTTCAGGTCCAGACTTTGCACCAATAAGGGGACCGGATAAACTATAGTCCATACCTTTCACTAAAAAAAAGCAGTGGGCACACCTGCCTTGAAGACCTTGAAAAAGATGCAGTAAAGATTTACAGAAAAAGGGTTCCAGCGATGAGGGTCTTTAATGACAAGAATGGGTTAGAAAAGTTCAGAATGTTTTCCTTCAAAAAAAAAGGGAAGGTAGAGAAGAGGTATGACAGAAATGTTCAAAACTTGTGGGATTGAGACTGTCTTTTTTTAAAATTGAACTCAAACATGGGATGTGGAAGTCACTGGCTAACCCAGCATTTGTAACCCAAACCTAAACAGCAGGTAAGAATTGCTGGATCAAAATCCTGGAAATTCCACCCTGATGGCATTGTGGATTTATCCGCCCCTAACAGACTGCAGTGGTTCCAGAAAGTACCTCACTACCACTTTCTAAAGGGGCGACTAGGGATGGGTAATAAATGTTGGGCTAGTCAGTCATGCCCATGTATTACGAATGATCGAAAAAAAAGCGCATTTTTGTGGGTCTGGAGTCACATAGACCAGGCCAAGCCAAGCCAAGAAAGATTGGCAATTTAATTCCTTAACGGCATTAACAAACCAAATAGATTTTTGCAACAACTGACAATGGCCACCATTAAACTAGGAACATAGGAATTAGGAGTAGGAGTAGGAGTAGGCAATTCAGCCTTTTGGGCCTGCTCCACCATTTAATATGATCATATCCTGGTCTCAACTCCACTCTCTTGCCTGCTCCCCATAGCCCTTTATCCCACTTTTCATCAGAAACACATTCATTTCTTTCTTGAATCTCTTGATTGATTCTACCTCCACTGCACTCTAGGCAACGAGTTCTACAGATTAACAACCCTCTGAGAGTGGAGGATTTCTCCACATCTCAGATTTGAACCGACCGCCTCTTGCTCTATATCAACGCCCTCTTGTTTGAGAACTGTCCCACCGGGGTTGGGGGGAACCATCTGTTCCACATCCACCTTATTGATCCGCTTTAGCATTTCATATACTCCAACGAAATCCTCCAACATTCTTCTGAACTCTAGCAAGCACAAACAAAACCTATTCAACTGTTCCTCGTATGACAGCCCTCTCATCTCTGGAATCAAACTGGTGAACTTCCTCTGAACTGCCTCCAGCGCCACCACATCCTTCCTTAAGTAAGGAGACCAAAACTGGACACAATACTCCAGTATTGGTTTCACCAATGTCTCATATTTGTAACTTCATTTCTGTCATTTTATAATCCAGTTTGCCACCCAGAAAAGGACCCCTTCATCCCAACCCTCTGCTTTATGTCAGTCAGTCAATCCTCTAACCAAGATGATACTCTATCCCTTAACACCTTGGAATCTGACCTTCTGGATTAGTCTTTTATGCAGCGCCTTGTCAAATGCCTTCTGAAAGTCTAAATATACCACATCCACTGGATCCCCATTATCCACCTTGCTGGTTACATCCTAAAAGAACTCCAGCATGTTTGTCAAGCACAACATGCCCTACATGAAACTATGCTGACACTGATGAATTGAGCTTTGTTTTTCCAAGTGTTCAGTTATCTCCTTTATGATTGACTCCAGTAACATTCCCACTACAGGAGGTCAAACTAGTTGGTCTATTTTTACTCACTTTTTGCCTATCTCCTTCTTTGAATAAAGGTGTCACATGAGCAGGTTTCCAATCCACTGGTACATTTCCAGAATCCAAGGAATTTCAGAATAATATGACTAATGC
Organism: Rhincodon typus; assembly: GCF_021869965.1. Taxonomy (NCBI): domain Eukaryota; kingdom Metazoa; phylum Chordata; class Chondrichthyes; order Orectolobiformes; family Rhincodontidae; genus Rhincodon; species Rhincodon typus. The sequence goes on along the minus strand of NC_063364.1, from coordinate 27,177,538 downwards.
ATCCACTGTCTCTGCTGCCACCTCCTTTAGTATCCTAAGGTGCAGGTCATCAGGCCCTGGGCATTTATCTGCCCTTAATCCCAGTTTATTTAATACCTTCTTGCTAGTAATTTCACCAAGTTCCTCTTGTAGTAACTGCAGTTTTTGGAAAGAAATTAACCTCTTCTACTTTGGAAACAGACTAAATATTGGTTTAGTGCCTCTGCCATTTGAGTTTCCCATTATTACCTAGCCATTTTCGTCCTCTAAAACACCAACATTTACTTTCACTATACTCTTCCTTTTTATATACTTATAGGAGCTTTTAGCATCAGTGCTTATGTTTTCTGCTGGTTTTCTTTCATTGTTCATCTTACGTCTTTGATCTTGCTTTTGCTTTTAGTAAGCATTTACTGACAGTTAAAGTTTACCCAATCCTCCCAAGTGCTAATAACTATTTTCAAATTCCAGATTTTGTATTGAATTCAAATTCGACCATCTGCCATGGAGGAATTTAAACCTATGTCCCTAGAACATTTGCCTGGGGCTATGGATTATAAATCCAAATTATGACGTTACCACTACCTCCACAGAAGTGAACATATTATAGGTTGGAGGATGGGTCAAGAACCAGTCAGCACCAATTCAAGGTGAATGGCAAACGAACTAAAGGCAGCAGCAGGAATTGCGTGCCAAAGTGTGCAGTGGAGGCAGATTCAACTATGCCTCTCTCAAGGGAATTGGTCAGAATCCAAAGTGAAGACTTTGCAGGGCTATGGAGAAGGGTATGGCTAGCAGGACCAACTCATTTGCTCTTGCAGAATGTTGGAAGAGCAGCAACAAGCAGATCAGCTCCCATCTGTTCTGCAACAATTCTAAGTTCACATGTAACAATGCTCCGAACAAGGATTAGAAAGGCCAAAAAAAAATGCACTTTATCTAGTATGACATTCTCAATTTCTATCAACCAGTCCAGATTATTAAATTTTCTTGATGTTGTCAATCAAATCTATTGATGCACTGTATATTCCACATTGATTCCAACTAAAACTCCACCCAATTTTAGATCACCATTTGCAAGCTGCCCATTTTAGCACCCTGCTCGAAAGCTTATCAATGGTTTGGTTTTCTTGCAAACAAGTTTCCACTGCATAAATAATGTTGTCAGAGATATATCAGACCTCTTAATACACCTCCTAACATTCCCATCACCAGGAGTTCAGAACTAAATGGTTGCCAGCTGGCTGGATAGCTCCATCAGTAAAGGCAATGCACAACTGTATCACACCGACCACAAGGCACCACAATTGATTCCCAATCCATAGTCTGTTTACTCATCCCAGGTTGTGGAATAGGGATACCAAAGCTGGCGGCGGGAGAGGAAAAGCTTCGAAGTGAGCCAACCACAACAGGAAGTTCACACTGCATTTAAAAGAACGTCAGCAGTGATGGCTTTTGCAGGTGAAAAGCCCTGCCAGTCGTTACAGCCCAGGGCTATGAAGAAGAATGGTCATTTGAGAAGTCCCGGAGCCTACAGGACCCAAGCCTCAGAGCTTTCAACACGACGGGGAGAAATTTAAAAAGGGAACAACAACATTTGGCAGAAATGCTTCTCAAATGACCAACAGTGTACTTTGGCAGTGACATATATAAGGGAGCGTTTGACTTGAGCCGCGATACAACTTGATATTCAATACCACTACTGAGGAAAACTGTTACAACACAGCAGGGAATGTACTAGTGCAGTTCACTGTGATCAACCACTGCATATATTTAATCTTTGGAATTTACCAATGAATAAAACAAGAGGATGAAGTCTATCCAATTATTCATTTCAAGTCTGAACAATTTTTTAATTTAAAACACTTCCTCAGACTCAATCGTCTAATCACGAGGCTCTGCCTCATGTCACTGTGTGCCTGACTTTTAGAGGTTGGAGGGTACAGCTGTGGGGATAGCTTAACAGCACTTGTACAGGCTAGAGTGAGTGGTAGACAGCAAGTGGAGCATTGACGCCTGTACTGCGATGTCTGATTGACATTTGCACACCCCATAGAGTCAAGGATCATATATTCAGGTTAGAGTTGGAAGCATTATTAACTCCCAAGTCAAGTGAAATTTATTTAATGGCACTTTCAGTTATTTTGGTGCAATTTAGGTCACTGCAAGGTTTCACTTCTTCTGAAAACAACTATTCTTTGACAAAACGGAATCAATCAGTACGGTACTGGTTTGGCTGAAATTCAAAGCCCTCTGGACGTTTTTCAGAATTATTTTTAACTGGTCTCTTAATATTTCCCTTTCCCAACTCCTTTCTGTAGCCAATGATGGTTGCTGGAATACAGAGATTGTCCATGCGGTGTGTGGTTATCCAAATATGGCCGCCAAGCCTCATCTTTCACAATCACAATGACCAAACCCCTGCCTGCAGAATGACCCAGGCTATTCACAAGGAAGCACACTTACAAAGCTATGGGAGAAACTTACTGGGGCCTTTGGGAGTTGTGGGGTGGTGAGGGAGCAGATATTTGGGAGGGAAGGGAAGGGGTGAAACACATTGCCTTCCTGATGCCATGGGAAATTTCAGTAGTGGAAAAAGGTGGAGGACAGTTCTCCTGGCCAGAGATAAGTTGTGGGGGGGGTACTTCAATAACCAGCTAAGGACTAAAAAGGGCATTCCCATTAGTAATAGGGTTGGAAGGGAAGGTCAGAGAGAAAGAAAGAGAGAGATAGTAAGCGAGACAGTGACAGACAGCAAGTGGGGGGGGCCAGGGGCTGGGGGGTGGTGGGAGGATGGTGAGGAGAAACACAGACAGCACGCGCGGGAATAAATCCTCTGCTCTGACTCTATATGACTTGCTCCCAAGGGCTGCCCCTGACTGCAGCTCTGGGTTTGGTGAAGCCCCAGCAGTAGCCACAGCTTCCAGAGGCCCTGCTCAAATGAAGAACTGTTGATGTTCTCATTTCAATAGTGAATGGAGGCAGGAAGGGTTTCCACCCTTGCAAGACAGGCAGTCATCTGATGAGCCCAGCACTGGAGGTGGAATTTCTCCTGATTTTCCAGCCTGCCATCAGGGTCATTGTCACTAGCAATGAATTGGACTCTTTCTTTCCCCCATCACTCTTTCCTGGGATGAAGCCAGCATTTTCAGCATTTGTTGCTCATCCATAACTGCCCTTGAACTCAGTGGCTGGCCAAGCCATTTCAGACGGTGGTTAAGAGTCAACCATGTTACTGCAGGTCTGAGGTCACATGTAGGCCATACCAGATGGCGATGGCAGATTTCTTTCCCTAAATGATGTTTGTGACCTGGACAGATTATTACAATGATCAATGGTAGTTTCATGGATACCTATTAATTTTCAATCACACAGTTTTTAATTGAGTTTAAATTTCACCAGATGCCTTGCTGGGATTTGAACTCACGTCACCAAAGCATTAGCCTGGACCTCTTGGTTACCAGTTCAGCAATGTTACCATTAGGCCACCATCTCCTCCCATAATTATTGTTAGAAAGTGGAGTTATAATGAGATGCAACAAAATGTTTAACCTTGAAAGGAGTGCTTTCCACCTCAAAACAAGAACTGCAAATCTCAGGTTCAAACATAGTTTCTGAAACATTTGAAATGGGTTGAAGAATCCCTACAAATACCTGAAAAACAACCTCGGAGCTTGGGAACAACAAAATACACAGGCATTTCTAGGAATGTACAATGTCACAGATTCAGATTCACTTGACTCAAGAATTTATTTGTGAATATTTTGCTTCAATGCATTGGGGAGGCGGTGTGCAGCGGTAATGTCACTGGATTAGTAATCCAGAACCTGAGAGAAATGTGCTGGGGGTGTTGGTTCGATGGCAAATAGTAATATTCAAATTCAACACAAAAACTAGGGCAAGAAGTTATCCTAAAGGGTGACCGTGGAATCATTGTCAATGTTGTAGAAACTCATTGGTCTCACTGATGTCCTTCAAGGAATGCAATCTGCCATGCTTTCCTGGCCTACACGTCGCTTCAGGACCACAGCAATGTGATTGGCTCCAAACTGTCACCTGGGCAATTAGGGATGGGCAATAAATGCTTGCCTCACCGACAGCATCCACATCCGTGAATAATTAAAAATATCTGAGGTACCCTCAATTTTCTGTTGAGGTATTGAGTGATAAATATTGAGTAAGTGATGCACTCGCAATTTGTTTTATCATGGGAACACAGCAACCCATCAAGCTGTATGCAAACCAAATTATCCAGTAATGCTCACAGGCAAGTTTCCATTTGTCTTACATAATACACCATTTAGAAAGAATCTAAAGGGCAGGTTGGTGGAAGCCAAGATGCAGAGACTTCCAACACACTTGATGCTTTCCGTGACCAGTAAGCTCTGGCTGTAAATGATGTTATTATAATTTAATTATTTCTGCAATGGTGTTCTAATTATTATTGTTTCTGATATCTTGGAGTATTCACCTGGATACTTTCTGTGCTTGTCTAGTAACAGTGAGGTTAGTCACACTCATTTTTACAGTCTACAGACAAGTGAAATTCCAGCAAATTAAAAATATTCTCTCAACTGGAGACCTCTGCAGTGCACATCCATCAAAGGCTGCTGTAAATATAATTTCAAAATCAATTCTTACAAAGCCCCAAAGGCAAACACAGAGTGATTTTTCTTCTCCGTCCACGGGGAAAGAGTTTGATTTTCAGTCATATCGCAGATAAATCCAGTAACTCAAATGTATGCCGTATCTTACTACAGTGTGGCAATACACTGACTGCACAAAACTATGTGTCAACATAAAGACAGAAAAATGAAAAATTGGCCAATATGTCCTCTAAAAGCAGAAAACCACAGGAAATTAGTATTTCCAGCTTCTTTGGAAGTAGCCATCAAAACTTCGATTTGAAATTTCAAAAACAGCATTTGGCCCAAAGTATCAATAAAACAAAACGTCTCAACATTTTTCCAACTTGTGCAAGCTCGTTCTCGGAGATGAGGCAGGTTAACCCCTCCTTCTCATTTGGGTAACTTTTCCCTTTTCCAATATACCCATATTTCCCACAGCAGGAACATTCAAAGTTTAGGTCCTCAAGGGTTGTTTAACTGTGGGGCATGAAGGCTTATAGGTGAGATATAAAGTTTGATCTCTGCTTCTAATAATTCCCATATATCACAATCTGTTAAAGCAAAAGGTGATCCTAGCAAATCCATTTCAGATTTAACCACTTATGAACTACTAGTAGTAAGAACCACACTTCTGTACATTCAAAACCAGAGAATCTAAACACAAGTAACCAGTCAATAATAAATTATTAACATAGATAGAGCCAAGTGGTCTTGGTCAAAACTGACAAACGACCGCTTCAACACCTTCATCTAAAATAAATACTTCAAAATAACCTTTAAAATCTCTGCTGAGAGTTTGATTTTACTATCGTTCTGTACTTTATAAATAGAAAATACCATTACAATTCCAATATTAGGACAACTGATGAGGCCTCCCAAAAAGACACTTCCCACAGAAAAAACAGACACTGGTAATAAATTGCTTTCAATCATCTTGAAATGCATTGGTGCCATAGTCTTTGTGGTGTTTATTAGTGCAAGGAACAGAGGTGAAACCATTTCCAGTTTTGTAAAGGATTCCATTGCACTTTTCCATCACCTAAAGAACATTAAGGAGTTCCCCAACCCCCACCAGCCACCCCAACACACAGTCATTAAAACGTCGATGGAATCTTGCCGAGTGCTACATTGCTACAAGACATGCCAACAAAACAACAGTGACCACATTCAGTCCCTAGCTGGGAGACTAGGTGCCCCATTTAACAGGATTATATTTTTAGTTGAACTGCAAGTACAAAGCCTGACCAACACCTGAAAGAACTTTCAAAGTCACTGGCGGCAGCATCAAGTGCAGATGTCCATACATTTCCCAGTCAGCCTAACCAGAGGAAGTGCAACTTAGAAATCTGTTCACACAATAGTCCCGCACTCTGCACCAGACACACAAATGTGATTTTCTTTTTGTTCATCTGTTGGAACAGACTATCACACCACCCATCAGAACCACTGCTAGTCTGCAAAGGCATTGTGACAGTCGGGAATAATGAATAATGGACAGTAAATTGTCATGAAAATTTGTCAAAACCGTATGTTTGGTTGGAAGAATATGAATATTGAACTGATAAAACTTTCAGAAGGTAAATACTTGGCAATTTTAAAGCTTTTTCATGACCAGTGGACATCTCAAAATACACTACAGCGAATTAGATGCTGTTGGAGGGTAACCATCATTGGAACATAGGAAACATAGCAAGCCAGTTTATTTACAGCAAGCTCATCAACAGTGATATAATTTCTCTCGGTGGACACCAGGGATAACTCAACTGTTGTTCGATGCAGTATTATGGGATCTTGTACTTACACCTGACGGAACAAATGGGAAATCAATTTAAAACCCATTCAAAAGACAGAACCTTGCATCTCCCTCAGAACTGCACTACAGGATCAGCCTTGATTTTTATACTCAAGTCCTACAGTGGGGCTTGAATCCAGAACCTTGCGCTGAAATTGCTACTGACTGACCCATGGCTAATACAAAAAATACAGCAGATTTTATGTCAGTGATTTATTGAGTTTGTATGAAAAGAGAAGCTAGTAATTTGATTTTATTTTCATTCAAACATTCAAGACTTTTTCCGAAAGACTTCAAAAATGTATAAAGTATGATTCAAACAAAATAATCCAATCTGTATTTATTTTAAGGTTACTGTGAAAAATTGATGAATTGAAAGTTGCATTAGGAGCAGGGTCTGCTTTAAGAGATCTCAACAGACTGGCAATGATACAAGACAGCTACCAAGTCCACTTGGATGAAATTGTACCACATAAAGTGTCAAACATGAAGGTCATCAACTTAGACCCAGCAAGTGTTGAATAGTGCATCTGAACATACCAGCGCCATGTCGGGACTCACTGTACAACAGTATTACTTTCATCACAGAACAGCTCAATATGTAGCTGCTTTCCAACTTCAAGTGGCTGCACTCGCCAAGTTTAAATGCACACATTAAACACTGAATAGGGATTTTTTTGTAAAGTTGAGAAACTGCAAAGGGTTAAGGCTCAGACAGCAGCCCTCAAAAGATGGAAAAAGTAAAAGTGAGAAGCGAGGGAAGGCAGATCACCCTTGACATCGAGCAGTCCAAGTAAAAGTGAAGTCTATCGGAAGAGGTAAACTCCCCATTGGTTGGGGTTAATAATTTGTGCAAAGGAAGGTGATTGTGATAGTTAGAGGTCAGTCCATTCAGTCTCAGCACATCAACGTAGTGTTCTTGACCCAACCATCTTCAGCTGCTTCACCAATGACCTTCCACCCAATGCAAGGTCAGTAATGTGGAATGTTCACTGATAACTTCTGAACCATACACAATGTATTAGATCCAGAAGCAGCCTGTGCCTTCAGGCAGGAGGATCTGCCCAACATTCAGACTTGGACTGGTAATCGGAAAGTGATACCTGCACCAGGCAATGATCAACTCCAACAAAAAAAGAGATTCTATCCAACTCCCTTCGACACTCGGTGCATTACTAATCACCGAATCTCCCACCATCAACATCCTGGGAGCAGTCTATCCAGAGAAGTATTATTTGGGTTGGCCATGTATAATGTTGTGGCTACAAAAGGATGTCAAAGGTTTAGAATTCTGTAGCAGGTAACTCACTTCCTGTCTCTCCAGAGTCGGTCCACCATCTACATGGCAGATGTCAGGATTGTGATGGAATGCTCTCTGCTTGCCTGTTTGACTTTAGCTATAACACTGAAGAAGCCTGAACCATTCAGGGCGATTCAGCCTGCTTGATTTGCACTCCATTAACCACCTTACCCATTCACTCCCTCTGCTCCCAATGAACAGTGACAACAGTATGCACCAGAAACAACTGCAGCAATGTGTCACGGTTTCGCCAATGACACTTTCTAAATCAAAACGTGTACTACCTGCAAGGATAAGAGCAGCATTGAATAGGAAAAGCATTCTTCTTTGAATATCACTGTTCCTTCAGTGCTGCTATGATCCCCTCTGTAACAACACCTACACCATATTATGTGCAGCAGTTCAAGGTGGTTATGCACCATCACCTTCTTGAGGGATAGGTGATAAATGCTAATCTTTAACTAGCAATTGTTGGGAATAATAATTATGGATTTCAAAAGCCTACAGACGATTGTTAAAAGGGAGGGAGACAGAGAAAGTGAAGGAGCTTCAGCTTTGAGATTTTGGTGAGGAAGAAGTCATTGCTAGAAATGAGTGCTAATTTCCATACGTATGGAATATCCTGAGCAATAAGATGCGAAAGTGACTGATTAAGTGGATAAAGAAAATCATACATCCATCAGATATGAATCTTCTTTCATCTTGACTCAGTGGGTGAGGGATACATTAAACCTGAACTGTTTGATTCCCTGCAGCACCAAATGACTATTAAATCAGTCAGTGAAACCTCTGATTGTACGATAGTCAATACAATACAAAGTTCAATATGAAATTATTCTTGCAAGCAACAATTGTATTTCCATTGTATACGGCTAGCAGATTTTCTTTTGAAAATCTGTCAATAAAGGGAATAGGTTTACTTTCCTCAACTATGGAAGTCATTAAAGACACAAGGGGTGATTTTAAAATTCTCTTTTGCTGAGAATGAGTTTCGCTCACTTGAATGGCTCAACAGCGATTTGGACCCCCACTCAGTGCTTATCAGTCTATTCAATATTGCTTGCATTCTTTCATCAATGTATCTCAGGCTATGAGCAATTATTTTGGAGTTTCACAGGAATTTTTTTTAGTCCTTCCATTTTCTTATCCCTTCCCGCTGTAGCAGAGCCTCAAAATAGATGTATGTCTGAAATCAGAACCTACAGCTACAGAAACCAGTCTCCTGTCTGCAACATAGTGCAGCTATTCACTGTGGCCAGTTGCCAGCTATGACAATAGAAGACATTATAAATTCAGAGATATTCACAGTGCTGAAGAGTCCATCAGGTCAAAATTTTGTACCAGCTACACTGAAATGTGGACTGCCAACGTGGACATAAGCTGCGCTTGCTTAAGTTGATTTATCAACTGCGTATGAAAGCAGCAATCATTTCGAACTGCCTCAGTGGCCGAGCCTTTCCTCAGCTGGTATCTAACACATGCCAACCAATTAGCACCAGCAACTGCTTGGATACCAGCAGAGTTTGCCAGATTCAGAAACTTGAACAAATGCTGTACTGAAAATCGCGGTTATGCCAATTCATCATCTTCCTCTTGCCAATTTTGCCCGTTCACAGGAAACAACTGCTGCATGGTGTCTGATATGCAGCCATCAAAATTAACCAAAGGCTCAGCTCCAGTGTATGCACTTTTACAGTAAGGGTGCAAAAACAATGCCGAGGTTTATCCTCTGGTCTTCAGAGCAAGCCAATTTCAAAGAATCTTTCTTCAGAGATGACAGCACTGAAAATTTTTACTCAAAAAAATCCAAGGAGGTGGGAGTTTTGTTAAAATTAATCAATTGCAAATAAATGGTTTTCCTTTTCACTCTGATGCTCTTCAATAAAACAGGGCAGAGGATTTTCTATTCCAGTCCCACTTTCTAGTCTTCCTGAATGCATTACGTATTGACCAAATTTGTGTCAAAGGCAAAAGAAGAGTGGATTGGAAAACGAGTTGCTGTGATATTGTGCCTGAACATCAAAGTGTTGGGCATATCCCATGAAAGATACAAGCTAGTTGATCCTTAACAAAGCACGGAATAGCAATGCGGTCAGGAAATGAGAAAAACGTCCCAATAACAGCCATAAACGCTGAGCACCAGTCAACTGACATTTGAATTTGGACAAATGTATGGAACAACATTAAAACTACCATAAACGTTTTCTCAATTTCCTGACAATTCAAGCCAATAGAAAGGTGAATAATCCATAGTAATAAGGTACATCTTGCCTTCCACACATCTTGAAGACGTCAATTCTTGTTGTGGCTCGACTGATCAATGGCGGTACTCAAACAATCATGCAAGCCCTACCCTGTCATGACTCAAAGGCGCAACAATATTTTCAGCATAGAGTCATAGAGATATACAGCATGGAAACAGACCCTTTGGTCCAACTTGCCCATGCCAACTAGATATCCTAAATAAACCCAGTCCCATTTGCCAGTATTTGGCCCATATCCCTCCAAACCCTACATATTCATGTACCCATCCAGATGCCTTTTAAATGTTGTAATTGTACCACTTCCTCCAGCAGCTCATTCCATACACACACCACCCTCTGTGTGAAAAAGTTGTCCCTTAGGTCCCTTTTAAATCTTTCCCCTCTCACCTTAAACCTATGCACTCTAGTTTTGGACTCCCCACCTGGTCTACTTACGCTATCCATGCCCCTCATGATTTCACCTCAGCTCCAACACTCCAAGGAAAATAGCCACAGTCTATTCAGCCCCTCCCTATCACTCAAACCCTCCAACCCTAGCAACATTCTTGTAAGTCTTTTCTGAACCCTTTCAAGTTTCACAACGTCCTTCCTAAAGCAGGGAGACCAGAACTGCATGCAGTATTCCAATTGTGGCCTAACCAATGTCCTGTACAGTCGTAACATGACCTCCCAACTCCTATACTCAATGCACTGGCCGATAAAGTCAAGCATACCAAACACCTTCTTCACTATCCTATCTACTTGTAACTCCACTTTCAAGGAACTATGAACATGCATTCCAGGGAGGGTGGCACATTGGCTCAGTGTTAGCGCTGCTGCCTCACAGCGCCAGGGACCCGGGCTCAATTCCACCCTCGGGCAACTGTGTGGAGTTTGCACATTCTCCCCATGTCTGCATGGGTTTCCTCCGGGTACTCAGTGTCCTCCCATAGTCCAAAGATGTGCAGGCTAGGTGCACTAGCCATGCTAAATTGCCCGCAGTGTCCAGGGATGCGTGGATTAGGTGGGTTATAGGGGGATGGGTCTGGATGGGATGCTCTGAGGGGCGGTGTGGACTTGTTGGGCCGAAGGGCCTGTTTCCACACTGTAGGGATTCTATAATCTATACCTCTGGCAGTCACTAAGAGTAGAACTCTGGCTATTATTTTTCCATTCCTTAACCTATGGAAAAGGTTGATTATTGTATCACCTTTCCATTACAGCTGACACCTCGGGCAGCCTGCAAGCCTGGTACAGTCCTGGCTTTGTATATCTTTGCACCAGGACAATGTCTCTGGGAACTCAAAGTAATGCCAAAATCTTCCAGCTTGCAGCTGTACTCATTTTCGTCTTAATGGGAATGTTAATTAGTTCTAAAATACGGAAAAAATCTTCATCCAAATCAATTTTAATGATATTGGACTTAGAGACAGCTTGTTTGATTAATACACCATCATGTTTTACCACTTTGAGGAGAAACAGAATCACCAACGACCAGTGGAAGAGAGTACTGTGCAACACTGATGCCAGCATAGAACATGGACTGTTCAATCGCTCTAGATTCCAAATAGGCTGTGCCCAAGGTCATTACTTCATTGGCTAAAGTCAGTCAAGACATTCAGTTGAGACTGCAACTGATGTCATCATGAAGAGCAGAAGTTGGAGAAACATGGAATAGCCTGAGGTGGAGACTGTTAGTGAAACAGCATTCTGTACTACACTGCAGGAAGGTATATGGTGTGAATAGAGAGTTGAATTTACTTTACCATGACTACATTCAGGTCACTGGTAGAGCAGAAAAGACAAGGACAACCATCAAGTTGACCATAAGGAAACTGGGACAAACCTATCCTTGGATTAAGGGCAGACCAGACAAAGTGCAAATCTCCAATCCCCAATCAATCCCATTGCAAACTATCACAGGCATGCTCCCATCTTATATGATTCACTGACCAGCTTGAAAGGCCACTTCAGCTGGTATGGGAATTGAACCCACATTGTTAACATTGCTCTGTAGCTCAAACCAGACATCAAGCCAGCTAAGCTAACGGACCAGAGATAGTAGGAACTGCCGATGCTGGAGAATCTGAGATAACAAGGTGTGGAGCTGGATGAACACATTCATTTTCTGAAGAAGGGTCTAGGCCCGAAACGTCAGCCTTTCTGCTCCTCTGATGCTGCTTGGCCTGCTGTGTTCATCCAGCTCCACACCTTGTTATCTCTAAGCTAACTGACCACTAGGCAGCTAGTTCATGACTATGTGTTTGGAATTAATGGCACATTTAAGCACTTTGTTTTGTTGGTGTTGAGAAGGGGGAAGAAAACCAGATATGCACTTTAAGAGGAAGACAAGTCCACCTTTGATTATCAACATAGTTTAAACCATTCTTAATGGTCACATAAAGTTCAGGTATTCCAGACTTCGTTGTTTTCGAAGGTACAGTGAGCATACAACATAATTATTAATGAAAAGCTACAATTCCTGGCACATTAAAGGGCAAATGATCTGGTGAGGACATTTTTTTGCTGAGTTCTCTCTCTTGGAATTTTTTTTTAAAAGTCGTAAATGCCCATGTTCTCTTTCTACCAGTTACAAAACTGGTGAGAGAGTATGCAGATTTCTAAGTGATGTAATGACAACTTGGCAATCCTACAATTCCCAAAACATTGGTTCAGCTATGTCATCAGAGAAAATATGTTTGTACCTAGTTTTAATGTATCTGAAATGATTTAATATTGTTTAATTCCCTTCTTCTCCCCATACCTACTTTTAACCTTGTGGTCTGACATTGTTTGCAGTTTAAAA
>NC_063364.1:27157200-27164290 GCF_021869965.1 Rhincodon typus | reverse complement strand
TATTCAGGAGTTGTGGAGGAGAGAAGGAAGAACTGAAGAAGAGAGCAGCAAGGGAAGCAAAGTGGTACGTTGTGTTACAACAGTAGCCTTTTGCCTAAATCCACAGAGGCACACAGAAGTGCAAAACAGACTCTCGATGGTGAGACCAGAATTGAAAGGATCTACGTACCTGTTCAGGCTAATCCAGTTGGTTGCTGTTTTCTTTTTGAGCTGAAGGGCTGAGGGAAGAGCTGTTAGAGGTCTCAACATTAAGGGAATACGTGAGAGTCAAAAACAAGATACCAGAAAGATAAGATAGTCGCTAGTGAATCCAATCGGAAATTTATCAGAAATCTCTTTACGTAGAGTGCTGAAAATGCAGAGTAGTTACGGCAAACTACAGATGAGGGAGTGAGGAATAGAAGGATCTGCTGATAGGTTGAAGTGAAGTTGATTAGAAAAGGCTAGTGCATCAGGAACGCCGGAGTTGAATATTGGGGGCCCTTAAAGAATGAATTTTCCTAGTATTTACTATGTAACAGGAAATATAATTTAACAGCTGGTTACAGCAGTCCTTAACAGTCCGGGTTCGCTGGCATACGCCAGTTGGCTTGTTTATGTAACCTTTTTACTCTGCGTAACCTTCCTATGTCCTGTGTGAAATAAATTTGTACAGGCCCTGGGCAAATTTTACACAAATAATCTCACCTCCAGATGAATTGGAGGAGGCATTTGGGTGGGCCACAGTTGGTGTGAGAAATGAAGTGTGATCTGTTGATAATGAAGGAGGCATTACTTTGGGTTTTGAAATAGATAAGTATTGTTTGCAGGAGGGTGGGTGAGACTTGCATGATATAGTGTTATAGCTGTTGATTTTCACCTAGCATGACGTGATGGCTCCTGTAATGCAAAAATGAGGTGTGGGTCACAGTCCTGAAGAATTCAGTGAACTTTAATTCCAGTACCTGGTATCTACATAAGTACGTGCAAACGCAGGCACTTACGTGCCTACACTGAAGCTAAACAATTAAGATTTGATTTGATTTATTATTGTTGTTGTCACATGTATCGGGATACAGTGAAAAGTATTGTTTTGCATGCTAACCAGCCAAATCAAGTACATCAGGGTAATAGAACAGAATGGAGGGTGAATAACCAGATTGTTATCAACTCCTTTGTCTGTCCAACTGTTCTCTCTCTCTCTCTTTGGGCTCTATCCCCACCTATTGTTTACTCCTGACCGCCTCCCCACAACTTATCTTCTGCAAATTTCCTAGCTACCATCAGTTCTGAGGAAGGGTCACCAGACCAGAAATGTTAACTCTGATTTCTCTTCGCAGATGCTGCCAGACCTGCTGAGCTTTTCCAGCAACTTTTGTTTATACATCCAGATAGATGGTTTTTATGGTGCATTCTGTAAAAATTGGTAAGAGTCATTGTGGACATGCCGAACTTCTTTAGTCTTCTGAGGAGGTAGAGGCATTGGTGTGGCTTCTTGACCGTAGTATCAATGTGGATGGACTAGGACAGATTGGTGGTGATATTTACTCTACTCTTGGGAACTTGAAGCTGTCGACTGTCCCCACCTTAGCAACATTGATACAAACAGGGTGTGTCTTCCAATCTGCTTCCTGAAGCTGATGGCCAACTCCTTCGTTTTGCTGACATTGAGGGAGAGATTTGTTGTCTTGTAATGTAGAGCATTTTCCTCAGCATGTCATTCTGCAAGAGGGCTTGATAAGATGGACACTCAGACCTTTATACGATTGGGTCACATGCCATGGTACAGAGATGAGTGTGAGCATATCCCCAAGTGATTTCTGCTGAAGGCAAGACCTAACACAACAGAGATATAGTTTTGGACCAAATTAGCCTAGGTCTGACATTTTCTTAGAGTCATAGAAGCCCTACAGTGTGGAAGGAGGCCATTTGGCCCATTAAGTCTGCACCAACCCTCAGAGCATTTTACCCAGTCCCAGCCCCCCACCCTGTCCCCATAATCCCCCATTTAGCATGGCCAATCCACCTAACCTGCACATCTTTGGACTGTGGGAGGAAACCAGAGCACCTGGAGGAAACCCGCACAAACACAGGGAGAATGTGCAAACTCGACACACAGTTGCCCGAGGGTGGAATCAAACCTGGGTCCCTGGTGCTGTGAGGCAGCAGTGCTAACCACTGAGCCACCGTGCCACCCTCCTCATTCTATTTTTGAGCATTGATGCCCTATGTTTTGACATGTTCAATAAAAAGTTGAAGAACAGCAAATTTACACCGAAGAAGTAAGCTTTTAACTTCAATATTTAGAAATTCATTCAACCTGAATTAGATACTAGACAGAATTAGAATACTTGAAGTGAATAAACAGTCTTCTTCATCTTGGACTTTTTTTTTCAGGCTTACATTACATTTAAAAAAAGAACTTTGTAGTTAGTGATCCCTAACCATTCCTATTTCATAAAACGTTGATGAAACAACTTGGAACATGTCCCAGTAATTGTGCAGTTGCAGAAATGAAGAAACCTCATTGTTTTCTGCACCTTTATAACCTATAATCGATGATGAGCAACTGATTTTAATCATTGTCGTTGCTTCAGGTTAAATTACTGTACATATTCGTAAAATTTCACAACCAGTGCCTTGTGATGTTGACCACAAATAAATAGCAGTAACTAGCTTTCTTTTGTGGACAGGTTGCATCGGATAGTTTGAATGGCTTCTATTATGTGTACATATTTGTTCTGAGGTTCGGATATCCAAGCATCTTAATCACTTGGAAAACTCTGAAGCAAACTTTAATCTTTGATACTGATTGAGGGTCTGGAGATAAGGAAAGCGGGAGGGGGTCGTCCTGCTGAAAGCCAACACCACAAATACCCTTCCTGCCAAAGCTCCCACCTGCACTTCTGTCCCTGTGACCCTCACCTACACATGTGGTTTGGGTCACTCCATGACCCTGGGACTCCACTGCTTGTCCTTCTAAGTATGGCCACAATAACTCTGTTCAAGATGATTCCACCTCATGTTTCTGGCTGCGTGCAGTGTCAGAGTAGAACCCATACAGTGCCAAAGCAGGCCATTAAGTCCACACTGATGGTCTGAAGAGCGTCATACCCAGACCCAATTCCTACGCTATCCATGTAGCCTTGCGTTTCCCATGGCTAATCACCTAACTTGGAAACCGGGGCACCTGGAGGAAGCTCCACACACAGTCACCCGAGGGTGGAATTGAACCCGGGTCCGTGGCACTGTGAGGCAGCAGTGCTAACCACTGAGTCGACATATCATCCCTTGCCACTGCGATACACCAATACACCAAATAAAGGAAGCCTCTTCACAAGAATTTGTAATGTCAAGGTGCATCTCGTGTGTGTGTATCTGTCTATTTAGTTACTGGGTTGCTAAAGGTGGAATTTATCAGTATTAGAAGTCGAGGGGGAGAGGTGCTGTGCAATGTTGCTTAATACTACGTAATCTTCAAAGCAGTATTCATATAGAGCAAACAATGATACAGTTCTCAATCGGCTTGGACTTTGCCTCCTGTATGGCAGTTTTCAGCCCCATTATTATTTTCCACTTATCAGTGTCTCTCCTAAAGTAGATTGTGTTCCTGATTTCCCCAGAATAGTTGTACCTAATGTTCATCTTCGAGTCCCTCTGCTGCACCTTATCCTGAATTATTTCTCCATCCTTGTATCCTGAACAACATTGTTCTGTATACATATTTGGACCTTTGAGTGCATTCATCCTTGTATGTATCTTGAATGTACTCCCTGGATCTCGTTTACTAAAAACTTGAACTTCTCTACTTTTCTGTTAAATGTCTCTATGTCCTCTAACTTTTACACCATGGCTCTTTGTCTGTTTCCACTTCTCTTCAAAACCACGCCCCCAGCCACTACCTTATTTAAAGTACCTTGTGAGTTCTTTTTTATTTTCAAATAATTTGTAGAATTTCAGGTTGATGTAACCTGCCTGGTCAGGAAAAAGTTGAAGAACCAGAAGAGTTTCTGCTTGCGTTTCTAATTTCAGCTCAGGGAACTTCCAATAGGCCATGCAGACAGCTATACAATTGTAACAGTATTAGGCAATGCTACAAAGGGCATTCCTCATTTTATTAGATTCAACATTCAGGTTAATATTGACCACCAAAACCAAAGTTAGTACCTACATTAACTCTCAATGATTAAATTGGAACTTTCTTTGTATGAGCTATATTTTCTACATACTGTCCCTCTTTCTTGAAGAGGTTTTGGAATGCTTTGTAAATTGCAAAGAGGTGGCCACTGAAGGAAAGGCGGGGTGGGAGAGAAAAGAATTTGTGGCACAGAGGTCCAAGAGGTACTTAAAGAGAGTTGGGAGGTGGCAAGATATGTAGACAGGATAATCCATCGATGAAGGAGCAGTTATGCAGAGTTAGGAACAGTATCCGAGTATGGATGTGTGGCTAGAGAGATTTCCTCACAAGGTGGAGCCTTGTTCAGGGTATAATTATGGAGAAATAATTTAGAATAAGGTGCAGCAGAAGGACTTGAAGATGAACATTAGGTAGAACTGTACTGGGGGATTGGGAATAGTCTACTTTAGGAGAGGCACTGATAATTGAAAAATTGTAATAGGGATGAAAACTGTCATACAGGAGGTAGAGTCCAAAACAGTTGAGAATTGTATCGTTGTTTACTTGATATGATGATGTGATATAAAATTTGGCAGGTTTTCATAAATTTTGTGGATTGTGCCAGAATGCATTAATAAGTATTGCAGCTCTGCACAAGACCATTCAGCCCTTTGAGCTTCCACCAACTCCTTCACTCGGAATTCCAAATAGTGCCACTCCCCAAATCCTTACCCACATACTTGCAAGGTTGTTTTTAAATTACTGGCACAATTCCTTTTTCAACTGATGAATCAGGTGGCTTGTTCTCTAAATATGTTTATTCTCTTGACATCTCTGGTTCCTTTGCCAATTACTTTAAATCTGTGCCGCTTGACCCTTCAGCCATTGGAAACAGTTTTTCTTTGTTGAAATGCTTTCTGATTCTCAATAGCACTGTTGAGTCTGCTTTTAGCCTTCTAATGAGAACATAGAGTTGTTTCAGTCTCGAACAGCCTCGTCCGTAGAACCATTGTAAGAATTCTCTTCTCCAATGTTTTGCATCCTTTTTCTAGTGTGTGTGGTACCTAGGGTTGAGCACAGCAGTATAGCTGGGCTTGAGTTAGTATTTTATCTATATTTATGATAAATCGTTGGCTTTTTCACTCTCTACCTATATTTATAAGGTCTAAGATCCAGTATGCTTTATGAACTATTTCGTCAAAGGGGCATAAATACCCTCGGGTCGTGCAAATTAAACTGGGTGCAGAGCAGTACTTTGTCATTTTTACCTGTCTCAGAATCTCTACAGAGAGAAACAAGGACATTCAGCCCATTTGAGTCTGCACCGACCCTCCCATGAAAAAACAAAAACTTGCCCTAATCTGTGGCTAGTCCACATCCCTGGGCACCACAGACAATTTAGCATGGTCAATCTATCTAACCTGCACGTCCTTGGAATGTGGGAGGAAACACATGCAGACACTGGGAGAATATGCGAACTTCGCATAGACAGTCACCTGAGGTTGGAATTGAACCGGGATCCTTGGTGCTGTAAGGCAGCAGTGCTAACCACTCAGCTATCATGCTGTCTCTCCTCGTTCTTCCCAACAAATTGTATTGGTTTGTGGCTTTCTGCCTTGGATTCTATCTGTAATATGTCTGTCCATTGCACCAGTCTCCCTGAACTCCTTTTAACTGCCTTCTGTGCTTTCAAGTGCCATTTCATTTGTCTGTAAATTTTGAAACTGTCCCTTCATTCCCCGCCCCCACCTACCTAAGTGCGAGTCCAAGTCAGTTCATTAATGGATATCAAATGTAGTAGTGTTAACAATTAGTGCTGTATTAGCTCCCTGTCTTCTATTATTTTATATCTTAGACAATTTTCTATCCATGTTGCTACTACCACTAATACTCCATGGCCTTCACTTTTGCCAAGAAGCCTATTATGTGGTACTTGTGCTCAAACACCTTTTGGATGTCCATATGCACATCAATTACACTGCCCTCATCTGTCCTGTTTGTTACACCTTCAAAAATCTCAATCAAACCTTATTGTCTTTAACAAATTTGTTTTACTTCTACCGGTTTAATAATCTAACATGTCAAGTATTTATTTTTTTATTCCCATGTAATCTCTTCAATACAGACTGATATACTGACTGGCCTGTAATTCTCTGTTTTATCCATCACCCTATCTTTTGTACAAGTGTGTAAATTTAACAACACTCCCAACGTCTGTAAACTACTGTGATTTTTTTTTTAGTTCTTTATTAATGGTAATGTACTTTTGGAACATGGAATTGTCTGAACAAAATGTTTTGCAAATAAGCTTTGGCAGGTTATTTTCATTTACTTGCGAACTGCTGTAAACTCTGTAGGTAATAGTCTAGGTATTTTCTAATCAACTTGTTCAGAGATGTTATTACACCCAATAAAAACTGAAAAAAATTGTGGATGCTGGAGATCAGACACAAAAACAGGAGTTGCTGGAAAGCTCAATAGATCTGGCAGCATTTGTGCAGAGAAGTCAGAGTTAATGTTTCGGGTCCAGAACGTGAGCTCTGAGGTAGGATCACTTGACTTGATGTGTTAACTGTGATTTCTCTCCACAGATGCTGCTAAGACATGCTGGACTTTTCCAACAATTTCTGCTTTTTGTTGTGGGTATGTTATTACACACCTCTGGAGCAGGTGGGACTTGAAACTGGGCCTCCTAGCTCAGAGGTAGGGATGCCCCAAAAAGCTAAACAATGTTATTGTACAACAGAGGTAACAAGTGTAGAGCTGGATGAACACAGCAGGCCAGGCCGCATCAGAGGAGCAGGAAAGCTGATGTTTCGGGTCTGGACCCTTCCTCAGAAATGGGGGAGGGGAAGGGGAATCTGGAATAAATAGAGGAGTGGGGGGAGGTGATGACGGAAGGTGGATAAAAGGAGCAGATAGGTGGAGAAGAGACAGACAGGTCAAGGAGGCGGGGATGGAGCCAGTAAAGGTGAGTGTAGGTAGGGAGTTGGT
>NC_063364.1:27142843-27156800 GCF_021869965.1 Rhincodon typus | reverse complement strand
ACCAACTCCCTACCTACACTCACCTTTACTGGCTCCATCCCCGCCTCCTTGACCTGTCTGTCTCTTCTCCACCTATCTGCTCCTTTTATCCACCTTCCGTCATCACCTCCCCCCACTCCTCTATTTATTCCAGATTCCCCTTCCCCTCCCCCATTTCTGAGGAAGGGTCCAGACCCGAAACGTCAGCTTTGCTGCTCCTCTGCTGCCTGGCCTGCTGTGTTCATCCAGCTCTACACGTTGCTATCTCAGATTCTCCAGCATCAGCAGTTCCTACTATCACTTATTATACAACACATGTCTTTGCATTAAATTCTTATCCCTGCTTAAAGTAAATTGACTGTTTCATTAGAGCAGGAAAACAATTGATCTTCAGCCTTGGTATGATGACATTGCTGATAGTATATAAGAACAGAAACTAGCAGTGAAACAACCATTACTCACTGCTGTTTTTTAAACATCACATTTAAACGTTCTTTTTCTGCTGCATCATATTATCTGAAAGCCTGCTCCATCTCTCTCTTTTTCTTCCCTCATTCGAAGTTGAATGGGTATTATAAAGTGCAAAATGTATTCTTGGCTCTTATTTTACATTCAGCACTTTTATTGTTGGGATATGCAGGGGAAAGATCCTTGTTTTAATTCCAAATATACATTGCCAAAACTCGATTAGTTTAGCCGAAATCATTGTATTAAAGTACCTGGGGGTGGGGATGTTTTTCATGGCCTGTCATCTTCATATTGTGTAATTAATCTAGAAAATGCAAAAAAAAGGGATTTAATGAGAAAATCTTTA
The DNA here is from genome assembly GCF_021869965.1 of Rhincodon typus. Lineage (NCBI taxonomy): Eukaryota > Metazoa > Chordata > Chondrichthyes > Orectolobiformes > Rhincodontidae > Rhincodon > Rhincodon typus. Next base: position 27,156,007 of record NC_063364.1, on the reverse strand, counting down.
CCCTGTCATTGTATTTTATTCCACTCCAGTTATTGTAATTCATCTCCCTGTTGTGTAAAGTAAACTGGGAGCTCCCAGTGAGTGAACTTTTATCCTTGATTCTTTTGGCACATAAGATCACTGTTTACTGCTTCACCACCTAGCTACAAATTGACATCACTACCTTGTGACTCAATTGCTGTAATAGTTAGCTGTGTAGTAGATTGTGTTTAATAAACAGGTAGTTCTGCTATAATACGTGTTTAGTTAATGCAAATGGGCTGTAACGTGATTGATGAATGTTGGATGCTGTTTGGATAATGCACACTTTCTGCTCTACAGGTATAGTGATTTTTTTTTTTCTATAGCAATTTCCCTATAACACGATTTTTTATAGTGCGAGGTCACACAAGAACACAACTGTCACATTATAGGAGAACTACCTGTACCGCAGTTCTGCTGTGATCAGTTCTTTTTGTCTAGGATTGCTTACAGACCATTTTTTTAAAAAAAAAGTTCCATTTACTACACCTAGTATTTAATAACCATCCCACTCTTGAATTTTTTTGGTGCCATTCACACATTTTCTTCTAATCAGCCTAATTACATACCTCTAGGCAGTTGAACCCAGGCCTCCTGGTCCAGAGAATTAGGGGCGCTACCGCTACACCATAGTTCTTTTTTCTAGTTTCCTGCCAGTCTCATCTCATCGATGTGTTGAAGGGTCAAATCCCAATCCAGAGGTCTCTGCACATAATCTAAAACTTGGATTTGATTTTTACTTAAAACAGCCTTTTCAGAGATTTTATTACACACCTCTGAAGCAGGTGGGTCTTGAACCTGGGCCTCTACAACCCCAAGGTAGGGACACTACACCTGTACCACAAAAGCCCTGAACTTTGATCATTATCTATCACCAGCCAACAGACTGTGGCTTGATACAAACTCCAGGCTATTTCTCAGTTGAGTTGTTAAACCATGTCCCGCCTGGTGCCTTAAGAAGGTGTGAAAGATTCCATGGCACTGTTTTGAAGAACAGAGGAGTTTCCCCAGTGTCATGGCCAATTCGTTTTCAGTTGTGACTGAAGACAAAATGATCTAGTCTTCTAACTCACTATCATGTTGCCCTGCTTTACAACAATGACAAATATCAGTTATTTATTAGCAATTAACCACTTCTTTGAGGGATCCTGAGGTTGTGCAAAATTCTATATAAATGCACATATCTATGTCTTAACATGCGCAAATACTGCCTAACATGAGAACCATTTGAAAAGGTGTTGGCTAAGCAGTCATATAATTGTGTATGCAAGCTCTAAAACCGAAGTTAAATAAATCTCATAACACATGGGCTTCCAGCTGCCAAGTTCTAGATTGTTACAATCTTAACTGTTACCTGAATGCCTTGCAGATTCCTACCTCACATGCACGCAGGTGACTCCAGTCTCTCACTGTGTTGTTGACACCTGGGCTCTCTAGATTTTTAGATTTGACTATTCCACTGCATGTCTGGCTGGTCTCCCCTAGTCTACCCTACGTAAACTGGAGGTCATCTGAAATGCAAGCTTCGAATGCTCAACATCCCTGTGCCTCCTGACCTACACTGGCTCTTGGTCAAACAAGGTCTTGCTTTTTAAAATGTCACACCCCTTTTTATAAAACCCTCCTATCTCTTTTTAACCTCCTCCAACTCTCAAACGCTCTGAGATAGCTTCACTAGGGTAGGTCTTGGCCTAATGGTATTATCACTAGACTATTAATCTAGACATCCAGGTAATGTTCTGGGAACCTGTGTTTGAATCCCATCATGGCAGATGGTGGAATTTGAATTCAGTAATAATCTGCAATTAAAAGTCTAATGATAACCATCAAACCATTGCCAATTTTCACTAGGGAAAGAAATCTGCTGCCCTCACCTGGTCTAGCCTACATGTGATTCCAGACCCATAGTAATGTGGTTGACTCTTAACTGCCCTCTGAGCAGTTAGGGATGGGCAATAAATCCTGGCCTGGCTGGTGACACCTACATGTCATGAATGAATTTAAAAAGAAAACTCCTCCAATTCTGGCCTGTTGAGCATCCCTAATTTTAATTGTCATTAGTGGCTGTAACTTCACTCACCACAAACCTTCAATCTATTGATCGACCAACATTCCAAGCACCACCTGTATTTCTGCATTGGATCTGTCAGCCATCTCCAAACTCATCATTCTCAATACAAGGGACTGCTTCACAAAAAGAGCTGCCTCAAACGTACACTCTGTAAAACCCTCCCAGCAGATCTCTGCCTTTTTACCTTGTTTCCCTTCTATAGGACATTCCATAAAACCTATCTTTTACAAAGCATTTAGCCATTTGATCTAATGTATCCTTATATGACTTAGCATCTTGGACTTTTTTTTATTGCATTAAAGCTGCTACATGAGTACAGTTGTTATTGCTGACCTGAAGTGATCTGATGGCAGAGCAAGTCAGGTTTAAATATGATGTTGCCAGTTGTCCATAGCCTGAGAACAATATTTCAAAGATATAATTTGAGTTTCTTCCAGTGCAACTATTGTTTCAGTGGAGGACAAACCATGAAATTATAGATGGAGGAAAACTTCACTTAGTACATCGAGCTTATACTTTCTGATACACCCAGCACAGTTAGCCACAGATTCCAACAACGCCAGAAGAAGATGATTTAAGCCAGATGAATAAAAATTTCCTCAGTGCATCTTTGCCAAGCACTTAATGTCACAATTGCTCCTTAAATTTCAAAGGTTATCTGTAACTTTCAGTTCCTTTTATTTTGGCAGAGGCCGTGTTTTCAGAAGAATTAAGCGACTTAGTTCATTGGTTCTTACAAGGGTAGATCCCACAGATCAGCGAGAAATCAAACTCCTTTGAATTTCTAGCCTGGTACAATAACTACATGGCAGCAATGTAGTGAAACTGTACTATATTGTGCAGGGAGCTCTGAGGAAAATGTTTTTTCGATTGATTGATACTTGATATGGTGATTCGACCTTTTAAATGCAATTGCAGTGCACAAACACTTCATCTTTAAAAAAAAATGTGCCTCAGTGTTGTACTTTATCTCTCAACCTCATTACTCAGGCTGGAGAGCTAACCCTGAGCCGAACTGCTGCTATTCAGTGATGCAACAACAGTAGCGTGACTGCACCCTTGTTCTCGAGTAATTTGCAACCTTGATAACCTAATTGTATGATGCTTTTATGTTTTGTCTGAGACTTGATAACACTTTCAGAATTACAGAGACGATATGTTGAGTTCTGCTATTTCAATACCAAATGTGGGTTTGATTGCCCCAGTTTGCATGAATAAAATCTGATCTTATCTCACTGGTACAATTGTATACCTTCGTTTTTTTCTGTCTCATTGACTGACTGGTTAAGAGGAGAGGTTCCCTAATCTCTCTCTACCAATTGTACCTGGAAATAGACTGTGATCCTTCATTTGGCTGCTCCTTTTATAAGATGCAAGTGTGCCCTCTATAATTTGCAAAGCTTGTTCAAACCAGATGCGGCCTTGAAGCTTAGAATCTGCCCAAAATTCTCATAACCTTTTAAATAAAAAAAGCTTTGTATTTTGGTTTCCCCAGAGCTCGTCTCCTGTCATATGTTCTCTGGCAGGATACTAAGTCTTTGTGCAAATTCTGATAATTTTGTTTTTACTTTCATCTTTTCAGGTTATTGTGGCACTTTGAAGAAAAATATCATCTAACCAGCTTTCTGGCTCTGAGTAAGTCTGCTATGAAATTGGTTATATTTTAATATAATATTCTGCCTCCTTTTTCCATTTCTTATAGTGTAATTCACATGATACTCTTTTTATATGTGTGTGTATGGTTTTCTTTGCCTTCGTGTAGTATTTTCACACATCAAGTGTCTCCTGGTCTCATATCTATGTATTTTGGGGGGGAAAAAATCTATTGATGGCCCCAGTAGGACAGAGCAGTTGGAATGTTTCTAAATGCTTCACACAACATGAATAGAGAAAAGGAACCCTAACTTGTTTCTTAATCCAAGATGTTATTTGTTGCTCGACTGAGCTCAGCCAGCTCGTTGCAGAATGTGAATCCAGTCTGGGAACTGTGGGGGTCAGAATTGGTGACCCTGCTACAAGAAGTAAATGGGGAACCACCAAAATAACTAATCGCCACAGACTGTTTTGAAGAACTAAGAAGAAAGGAGTGTAGGTTGATGGTGACGGGTCAGCTTTTCCAGGACTGCGATGAAGAGGATTGTCTTCACGCAGTAGGTTATGAATCTCTGGAGTTTCAACAACGTAGAAGGCATTAGGTGCTCAGTTCCCGAGTATATTCAAGCCCGAGATTAATAGATTTTTGAGCACCGGGGAAATGAGAGCTGGAAAGTGAAGTTGAGCTAAAATATTTATCTTAATGATGATCAAGCAGGCTTCAGTTGGTCACTGCTCCCATTTCTTCAGTTCTTGTATTCACTGTGCTAGTTGAGGAGTACTGTGCTAGTTATTGTGCTATCCACTAGCTTGGGAACTATTCTTAAACACTCCGGTTATTCAAATAGTGCTACAGAGGAATGCATCCATTGGAAATATACAGTGAATGCATGCCTATTGAGTGAGTTTTGTTACAAATTATTAAACATGCCTGAGAAATCACATACTTTGAACCTGGGGATGTCCAAGTAATTGCTGTAGAAGGGCAGCAAATGAACTGAACAATTAATGACAGGGCATCCAAGACACATTGTCAGGTAAGTTTATCTTAATGAAGACATCTTTAACTGCGACTTCACGTGGATATGTAGTTAAAGCAATTTCTGCAATTCAGTTCCTGTGGTGGTCAGTTACTGAACATACTCGCGAGAGGCTGCCAATGTATTTTTAACATTTATCTCTCACACAAGTGAAAAATCCACACTGTTACATTATGGGAGAACTAGATGAAACAATCTTGCATGTATTAAAGTGAAGATTGAACCATTTCACCCTTGACTACAATCTGACAGATTCTCAAACCTCAATGAAAGGTCATTGTGTTTCAATTTTAAAGTTCCTTGTTGACTTGCCATGGCTGCCCTTTGTTTCTTTCCAGCAAACATCTGCATTGAATCAATGCAATTTCTTTAGTCAGTGTCTCTTGCTTAGACACAAACAGGTTGCTGATACCTGTCCGTCCTCCCTGGACTGACCTATCCCCTCTCTAACTCCCCACCTACACTCACCTTTACTGGCCCCATCCCCGCCTCTTCGACCTGTTTGTTTCCTCTCCACCTATCCTCTCCTCTATCCATCTTCTATCCGCCTCCCACTCTCTCCCTATTTATTTCAGAACCCCCTTCCCCTCCCCCTTTTCTGATGAAGGGTCTAGGCCCGAAACGTCAGCCTCTCTGCTCCTATGATGCTGCTTGGCCTGCTGTGTTCATCCAGCCCTGCACCTTGTTGTCTCGGATTCTCCAGCATCTGCAGTTCCTACTATCTCTGATTGCTGATACAGTTCACTTATTTTGTTTACGGGTTCCTTTTAAATTCCACTTTCGCAGCCTTCTGTTTATTGGAGCTCATCTCTTACTAACAGTTAAATCGCTCTAACTTTGTTCCTTCTACCCCGACTGCCATGGATACTGCTAAACTGCATTGTTGATATTATCAGCCTTTTTCTCTGAAAGAAACTTGCACACTGTCATGAAAAGAAACTTGCCCACTTACTGACCTTGTGGATGGTTCTATCTTTCTCAAAGAATTGGCTTCTATCTCTGTTGCCCTGTGTCATAGAGCACTAATCTAATCACTTCAGAGATTTTAAAAGCCTCATTTAGAGGTGTGTAAACTAAAGTTCAGATTCCTGGTACTACACTCAAATCAAAAATCTAGCTAAAATTAGATTCTACTCTCTTGACACACAGTATAGAAGTACAAACTAAATTTAAAGCAATGCAATAGTTCTGTTCACTTTTGAGCCTGTTTCCCAGTAATAACAATATTATGAGCCTTCTTCACACAAACTTGTTCATAATTTGTAGCCTGGAACTCTTCACTGAAGATTGCAGGATGGACCGTATTGAAACATGCTGTGCTGCATAACATTGAGAAATGTATGCTAAAGCTGACGCATGTGCTACAATTTGCATTGCTGCTTTGTATCTTGACGGAATATTAACCCATTCTGTGTGGATACTGTGATGCTTAACCCGCAAAAGAGAGGGGAAATTTGGATGTTGTGCCTTCTGGTTGCCTCTGGTATCTTCTGATTTGGTATTGGGGTATTTATGGCAGTCTTGGATGATGGGCCATTCACAATCTATGGCAGAGATGGTTAGAGCCAGGAGGTCCAGAAATGGCCAGTAGTGAACCCAGTAAAAGGAGTGTTGCTGCAATTGTCCAAGGTATTAGTGAGACTGCACCTGGAGTATTGTCTACAATTTTGGTTCCCTTACTTGAGGAAAAATGTAGTTGTATTAGAGGCAGCTCAGAGGAGGTTCATTAGATTGATTCCAGAGATGAGGGGCTTGTCTTGTGAAGCGAGATTGAGCAAGTTATGCCGATACGCTGTGGAGTTTAGAAGGATGAGGGAAAATCTAATTGAGGTATGTAAGGTGCTAAAGGGAATTGACAAAGTTGACATAGAAAATAGGGTTTCCTTTTGTTGGGCTACCTAAAACGAGAAGTCATAGATTTAGGATAAGGGGTAGCAGATTTAAAACAGATGAGGAGAAATTATTTCTCAAAGGATTGTAAGTCTGTGGAATTCACTACCCCAGAGAGCAGTGTGCACTGAGGACGCTGAATAAATTAAAGGAGGAGATAGACAGATGTTTAATTAGTAATGTTGAAGGGCTCTGAAGAGTGAGAAGGAAGTTGAGGCCAAGATGAGATCAGCTGTAAACAAAACCAGAAATTGCTGGAGAAACTCAGCAGGTCTGACAGCATTTGTGTGGAGACAAGCAGTTATCGGAGATGTTCTGAAGAAGGGTCACTGGACTCAAAATGTTAACTGTTTTTCTCACTCCACAAATGCTCCCAGACCTCCAGAGTTTCTCCAGCAATTTCTGTTTTTGTTTTAGATTTCCAGCATCTGTACTTCGAATTTTTTTGTGAGATCAGCCATGATCGTAGCAAATGGTAGCAGAGGCTCAAGTGCTGAGTTCCTAACTCCTGCTCCTAATTTTTATGTTCTAAAGGAGGTATTCAAGTAGCACAAGTAACAAGGTGCATCTTTGGACAGTGTATTTTCATAATACATTCTGTTACAAATACAGATGTTGAGAAGTATATATGCACACAAGGTTACCTTGAGTTGTTATTCCATGTTATTGAATGAATCACACAAGGGGAATGAGTATGTGTTGCCAAGTGAACACTGCTGTTATCAAGTCATAGAGCACAGAAACAGACCCTTTGTCGAACAAGTCCATGCCGAACATAATCCCAATCTAATTTGTACCCACACTGACCACTTCATCAGGAACTTCATTCCACACGTAAACCACCCTTTGTCTAAAGAATTTGCCTCTCTCACATCTTTTTTAAATCTTTCTCCTCTCCCATTAAAAATGCGCCCCCTAGTCTTGAAATATCCCATCCTGTGGAAAAGCAAATTACCACTAAAAAACAAACTTGAAGGAACTGCAAACGCCGCATATCAGAATCAAAACCAGCAGTTGCTGGAAAAGCTCAGCAGGTCCAGCAGCATCCGTGAAGAGGAATCATAATGCTTTTTGTCTTTTGATGTTAATTTTGAGGTCTTTACCTGTTTTAGATTATGCTAAATGCTTAACTGTTGTGCAACATCTAATGTATAAATCTGTTGTTCTTCTGCGGAGGCGTTAATTTGTCAAAGCATCTTATTTGAGCCTGCTTACTGAAACCTGTAGGCACCAGGCTCATCTAAAAGGATTCCTTTTTATTTACTGGCTGTAGGAGTGAAATGAGTTTCTGTAGTTCAGCTTTGGTTTCCATTTAACACTGAGTGACAGCTTTTTACTAATTTGTGTGGGAAATTGACATGTCATACGGGTTCAACAGGAAACTGCTGAGATTACACAAGGGCAGGAGTTTTACTCTCTGCTTCCACATTGGTTTTTATTTTACAGGCGCCATTCCTTGTTCAATTAATTTTGATACTGGCTATGTACCTTCACTCTTGCAGGGTGGGTCTCTTGTTTCTTAATTCTCTATTCTATTGCAATCTGTAAACATTTTACAGTACATCTTTGTCCTTCAAATTCTGGAATTATTGAATACTATTATCCCAGAGCCACTTTTTATTTACCATACACCATCCCAAGATCTTCAATCTCTCCTTAATCAGATGTTGTCAGTTAGACTTCCCTTCATTTGCAGTACTTCTATTCCTTTGTTGCTCCTGCTGTTCTTCAATGCTCAGAATTATGTACAGATCATACTACAGACCTGGCTGTATCATTGCTCTGTATCGACACATTCTCACCCTCTAAGACTTGTTGAGGGATCAAATTCAAGAACCTACAGCCTAGCCATCTGCCAGCATTGCCATGAGTGGTGGTGCTATTAATATAGGAGGAACGAGGAGAGCAGAGAAGGTTGAAGGACTGGAGGAAGTTTGAGGGTGGGGCAGGGTAAGGTTCTTCTAAAGCATGGATGAGAATTCTAAAGATTGGAAACAATGTAGGGCAACTAATATTTACATATCAGTTTGAATAGGTAGTCTTCTGAATCATTTTGTTTAGTCACGTCTGATTATGGTAGTGATTTGGATAGACTGAACACAATGTGCTCATTCATTGTTGCGTGAATTTTGATTGTCTGATAGCACACCTTTTTGACAAATGACTGGCTGTGCTGCATATTTTGCAGCATGGCTTTTGCCTGTAAACAAAATGCCCCTTAAACCTTCTAAAACTGGAATATAATTTATACATCCAAAGTAATTGAGGGCAGAGTTTCTCCACTCTAATCCCTCAGCTCCAAGGTAGAATTCTTTCTAATGAGTTTAATGACTGCACTTTAGTCTGACAATTGAACTAAACTTCCGGCTGCAAAGTTTAAACTATGTTACTCTTTGCCCTGACAGACAGGCAGAATTATGGAAGAGGCAGAGAAAGTCAGTCAATCTGTGAATTAGTCTGTTCTACATCTCGGGTGTGAATTGTCCTCGCCTGCCATCTCCCATAACTCTGCATCTTAGAAGTTCAGTTTCAAAGTCACATTTTGAGTAGAAACAGCTGTAAATATATGCTCTGTCATAAATGAGTACATGGAGCCTCTGTTGGTTGGCCTAGAAAGTAATGTCTGTTCCAAAGTACAACTCCCATTGAAATGAATTCCGTATGAATGGAGGATTAATGAACTGCGAAGGGTGTATTTTCTTTCACAGGATAAGTCCCCATAAACTGTTTTGTAAATGTGCTTCAGTGCCATACATTAATATTAACCCCCCCCAGAATGTTTCAGTCATGTATGTTAGGTTTCCGAATCCAAGCGCTGGTAATTATTGTCTTTTTCGTTGGAAAAGAACATCTCTGAGCACACCACAAAACATTGTAAAGAGATCAGCAGTGGAGGTGGGGTTGGGAAAGAGGGAAAAGACTGAAGGCGAGCTTGATGAGTGCAATGTTCAACATGCTTTTGAAAATGAGGAAAGCTGCTTTAAAGAGAAAAAATGAGTTGCATACATATAGATGTTTCCAGGTGTCTTTTGAATATCTCAACATGCTTCGTGTGCAGTTATATTGTTTGTTTTTTCACCTGCCAGTCTATGCAGCGTTTCTGCCAGTGGAAACGTGACACAAGCCAATGACATGCCTACAGGTCAAGCTCTTGTAATTTATTCACCTCACTCTAACCTTGAGGAGCATTTTCATTAAATGTATCTGAAACATTTGGAAACATGGTTTTAATCCATTTTGGGTTTCTTTTAAATGTGAATCAAGAAAGGTCTCTGCCTAGCATCAGCTTTTCTTAAGGTGATGAGTCATACTTTGGTACAGAGTCCGAGGATTCTTAAAGTTATTTCTCTCTTATATTTAAAAAACGCTTTAATTTAAAGCAGGAAATGCTGGAAATCTGTTAGCATCTGCAAGCAGAAAAAGAACAGGCTATAATGTTGAGCAAAAAGCACTTTGTTAGAATTGACAAAGGAATTCAAAATTTGGTAATTTGATCAATCCTCTTGAGACTTCCCAATAAATCTTCGTTCTTTCTTGGATTTTCTGCAAAGGAGATTTATGTATTTATTGATATTGCTGTAATATAGGATCTTGATATATTCAAGTTAGCTGCCACGTTTGCAACGCTGATTCTATTTCAGAAGCAGTTCATTGCAACATCTCACAACCAATGTCCTGAGGCCATGAGACAAGTACAGTTGTTTTGTCTTGCATGCCTTTTTTGTACCAATCTAGTATAAATGGCTGATTTAAATGATAAGCCATGTGTTTGTTTCTATGAACTCTTCATTGTATCCTTGTTGCATATGTTACATCACATCAGTTTTACTTTCAGAATTGCTGCTGTTGTATGTACTGTTGTGTTCTTGATTGTCTCAATTATGGTGCAGTGTTAAGCGCTCTTGCCTCTGAGTCAGCAAATTGTGGCTTCAAGCCCCATTCCACTAACCTAAGGACCAAAATCCAAAGTTGGTACATTTGGTTCAGCACTGAGAGGGCACTGTCTTGTTGGAAGGTGCCACCTTTCAGATGAGATGTTAAGGTAAGGAGGAATCTGGCATCTTGGGTGGATGTAAAAGATCCCACGAAAATACTTCTAGACTGGCAAGGAGTTCTCCCCTACTGTTTTGCCCAATATTAACACCACAGAAGGCGGTCATCTGATTGTTTTCACAATATTTACGGAAGCTTGCTGTGCACAAATTTACTACAGTTTTCCTACATTAAGACAGTGAGTATGGTTCAAAAATACTTTTGGCTGTAAAGTTTTGGGATGAGCTTTGATTATGAAAGGCACTACAGAAGTTCAGAAATTTTTTATTTGTACATTGAGGTAGCATTTGATTTAACAACTTTATAGTGATTGGAATAAGCTTGGCCAGGTGGATCTCATTGAGAATGAGATCCCTGATTGGGGCTGTTAACCTGGGCCATTCAGGGAGCCCTGGCTGACAGATATAAATAGGAGTTTCAGTGAGTCTCCACACTCTTGGGAATGGCTTTGAGCTAGCTGGTCAGAGTTCCATGTACTGTGCATGAGTAAATACAGGGTGACTTGATGAAGGGATACCAGCTTCTGTGCAGTTATTTCATGCCTGCAATGATATGGAATCTGATATCGGAAGAGAGAGTATTGAGTGAACCATTAGCAAAAGCTGCTACCCGTACTGTCACGTAGAGGCAAAAAAGTCCCATGTTAGAACTTTAACTAATAGCTGGGGAGTTATCCATGGTGTCCTGCAATATATTTAGCCCTCAATCAACATCAGAGAAACAGCTTATCTGGTTATTACCATATTACAGTGTGTGGGATCTCACTGTGCACTTTATTTGCAAGCAAGTTTTCTACATTGCAAGAGTGACTATACTTCACTGGGGCGGCACGGTGACACAGTGGTTAGCACTGCTGCCTCACAGTGCCAGGGACCTGGGTTTGATTCCACCCTTGGGCGACTGTCTGTGTGGAGTTTGCACATTCTCCCTGTGTCTGCGTGGGTTTCGTCTGGGTGCTCCAGTTTCCTCCCATAGTCCAAAGATGTGCAGGCTGGGTGGATTAGCCATGGGGAATTGCCCGTAGTGTTCAGGGATGTGTAGATTAAGTGGGTTATAGGGGGATGGGTCTGGGTGGGATGCTCTGAGGTTTGGTGTGGACTTGTTGGGCCGAAGGGCCTGTTTCCACACTGTAGGGATTCTATGAATGATTCTATGACTTCGAAGGTATTTTATTGGCTCCAAAGTCCTTTGTAACATTAGAAGTCTCAGAAGGTGCTGCATAAACACAAGTTTAAAAAAAAATTCTTACAAGCACGGTGACTCAGTGGTTAGCACTGCTGCCTCACAGCACTAGAGGCCAGGGTTTGATTCCACCCTCGGGCGACTGTGAAAACTCCACACAGACATTCTCCCAATGTCTGCGTAAGTTTCCGCTGGGGTGCTCTGGTTTCCTCCCACAGTCCAAAGATGTGCAGGCTAGGTGGATTGGTCATGCTAGATTGCCCATAGTGTTCAGGGATGTGTAGATTAGTTGGGTTATAGGGGGATGGGTCTGGCTGGAATGCTGTGAGGGTCAGTGTGGACTTGTTGGGCCGAAGGGCCTGTTTGCACACTGTAAGGATTCTATGGATTCCATGGAAGCAACACCTTGCTTCCCATGAACAATCTCTGATTTAAAGGAAAATAGATTGTTAACTTGGATAAAGTAGAAGTTCGTCTGAAAATAGAGAGATTATTACTTCAGCCTAATTGCTCACTTCCTTCAATGTGGTTTTCTGCTTGTCAGCACAACCATTAACCCAATGCATTGAATGTCTATCTTTGCAACCAAGTACCTTCAGTGGCAGGCTGAAACCAGCATGTTTCTGACTCTGTAATTATATGGGCTTTCGTACTTCTGTTTTCCTCCTATTTCTTCCCCCATCCCCTCAAACCCTTTGTCCCCCACACAATCCTAGCAATTACAGCAGAGAAAGTGCTTTACTATCCAACTGACGCTTTCTTTTTCTGTGATCAGACTTCCATCCACATTCTCCATTTCCTTTCATATCCTCTGTTTTTCATTTTGTTTTAAATAATCTTACGATCTCATGCCTGAAGGCCCATGTGTTCAAATTCATCTTGTATACTAACAACTCTGGGGGCAGACTTCTACTTTCCCGTTTCATTTCTCTACAGATATTCTTTGTTACTGATGCATCATCCAATTAAAGCAACACTTTGTTAAATAGCCTCTCAAAACAATTCAAGTTGGGAGGCAAGAGATAACAAGGTGTAGAGCTGGATGAACACAACAGGCCAAGCAGCATCACAGGAGCAGGAAGGCTGACGTTTCGGGCCCAGCCCCTTCTTCAGAAATGGGAGAGGGGAAGGGGGTTCTGAAATAAATAGGGAGAGAGCGGGAGGCGGATAGAAGATGGATAGAGGAGAAGATAGGTGGAGAGGAGACAGACAGGTCAAAGAGGTGGGAATGGAGCCAGTAAAGGTGAGTGTTGGTGGGGAGTTAGGGGGGGATAGGTCAGTCCAGGGAGGACGGACAGGTCAAGGGGGCGGGAT
>NC_063364.1:27122036-27137843 GCF_021869965.1 Rhincodon typus | reverse complement strand
AGACCCTTCTTCAGAAACGTCAGCTTTCCCGCTCCTCTGATGCTGCTTGGCCTGCTGTGTTCATCCAGCTCTACACCTTGTTATCTTAGTTTTTTGACTCCGCCAAGTTGTGGATGAGAGCTCATACTTCCAGGAATACCAATGTTGCCAACCCTACAGGTTAGCAGAAAAGTGCACGTGAGGGGTAAGTGCAAGGCAGTGACCATCTCCAAGAAGGTCGAACCTAGCTGTTGCCTCTTGTCATTCAGTATCATTACTATCATTGAATCCTCCAATATCAACATCATTGAAACTGAACTAGCAGTACACATACTGCAGCTAGGAAAGCCGAACTGAAGTTAGGATTCCTACAGTGAGTAATTCACCTCCGTGATGCCATCCAGGTCAAAGTAGCCTACTTGATTGGCATTCCATCCACTGCTTTCAATGTTCACTCCCCTCACCACTCATGCACAGTATCAGCAGGTTGTACCATCTGCAAGATGCACCGCAACAACTCACCGAGGCTCCTTCGACAGCACCTTCCAAACATGTGACCTGTACCCCCTAGAAGGGAATGTGCAGCAGATGTATTGGAGCAGCACCACTTTTAAGTTCTCCTCCAAACCCTACAGCATCCTGATTTGGAAATGTATTGCTGTTCTTTTCCAGAATCCTGGAACTCCCTTCCTAACAGCACTTTGGGTGTCGCTACACCTTTAAAGACGGCAGCCGTTCAAGAAGGTAGCTTACCATTACCTTTTGGAGGGCAACTGGGGATGGGCAATAAATGCAGGTCCAGCCAGTGACTCGCAGAACCCATGAGTAAATTCTTAATTCCTTTAGTGTAAGGCAGAAATAGATATTTCTTTTTTTTTCCACCTTTACAAATAGAGTTTATTTTTTTTTTCACCACTAGGAAAACACCCATATGGCCAATTGAATATTTGCAAGCAAAGCCTATTAAGGGAAATGCTAACCTCAAAAAGTGAGCTGTGTGTGTGTCCAAATCAAAATGGAGTTTGCGGGGTGTGGGGAAAACAAAGCTCTTATCCCCTGCATGCCCACCTCTCTCTGAAGGCATCAAGAGCATTGATGGACACTATGCTCCCTCTCCATTGACACCCAGGCTCATGCATAACCACCTATTCTTTCTTGGGATGTAGGTGTCATTGCTAAGGCGAGCATTTGTTGCCTATCCCATTTCAGAGTGAACCACATTGCTATATGCCTAAAGTCACATGTAGGCCAGACCAGGTAAGGATTTCCTTCCCTAAAGGATGCAAGTAAACTAGGTTTTTTTTATATAAACCAGTGGGTTTTCAGTTTTATGGTCACTATTACTAAAGCTAGCTTTCAATTCCAGAAATTGATATCAAGGCATTAGTGTGGGGCAGCGCGCTCCTTACACTGTTTTCACCTGGCAGCAAGTCTTGAGGTGTTTGATGCCTTCCCCGATGCTCCTCATCAGTTTGGATGGTCTTGGGCCAGTGATTCCCAGGTGTCTTTGGGAATGCTGCACTTTGCCAGTGAGGCCTTCAGGGTATCTCTGAAGTGTCTCCACTGCTATCATGACCCTCACATGAATTTTTGTGTTTATATTTTTTTTTTCCTGATTCTACTGGGTCATTTGAGCCAAATAAATTTGGGCTGATTGACAGCATTCACCATTTTCCAAATGTGGATTGTGTCCGAAGAGATGGTTTTTGAGAAGTACTTAACAAGAAGGAAAATAAGTCTTTTTTTAAAATATGGTACACGTGACAAAGCATTCTATGACAGGTCGTGTATAATGCCAGTTGTCCTCTAAACAAAGGAGTGATCAACTTGTGCTCGGTAAAATGCCACAGGCAGCAGCTGACTGATCTGATGATTTGTTTTCCGTCTTTCTTGAGGGAAGAATGTTGGCTCAGAAACTAGACTGAGAGCTGGTGCTGGCGGCATGGGGAGAGGCTGCAACATGTCTTGCAAACTTCAAGGCAGTTTGGACACTCCAGCATTAGGTTTGGCAAATGTTTATACTTTGACGAATTAGACAAAGCCACCAATCTTGGAGCAGCTTCCAAATATGAACCTGTTTACCTAAACAAATGGTGATATCAAGAAGTTCAGTGTTAATACCTTGACATGGATAGGAAGATAATTGGTCTAATGCATTCTGAACATTGAAAGATTCTTTCAGTTCTGTAATTCAGATTAAGGTAGAAAGAGAAACCTGGGTCTGGAGGTGAAATAGGCTGATGTCATCATGGGGTGGGGGGATTGTTGATGGCCTTTGATTGGTCATGGTTGTACTATCAAAATGTTCAACATTTAAAATGTTCTGGCAGATGTTGATTGGTGTGCAGTTGATTTCTTTTTGATATCTGTAAAGAACCTGGGTGCCAACACGCTGTTGGTCTGGTGACAGCATTGTCAGCAGTGTGATAAATGGCTTCATTCCTCTGTGAAGAGTACACAAAAGCTCCTTTTGTCATGCTCGAGTGGCACTGGGCTCCAATGTGCAGGTCTTGTGTGGGTGCTGGCAACGCCAAAGTAAACTCAATAGACTCACTCAGTAAGGCTGAAGAAAGGCCTTTTCTTTCCACACTCCCCCACCCCACACGGCAAAGCTTTCATATAGTCTGTCTCAGATAAGCGATATTGGCTTGACTCAACAAACTACCAACACTAAATATTAGTATTGAAATCAGTCCCAGTGTTTGCAGTTTCCACAAGTGTTTTCGGTGCAGTTTAAATCCAGTTAAGTAGTGCCTGTTCAGCAGTTGAATATTCCATTAATTGTTTGCAATATTTGTACTTTATGCTTGCCAACTTTCACTATCAAGGTATCTTTTAATGCAGTGTGGTTTCTGAGTTGCTACCAGAACCCATGGTGCATGATAATGAGTATCTTCTATGTTTTTCAACAATATCTATTGAACTCAGTAATGCAGTTGGAGGTTTGTGTGATGTAGCAATTTGTATGTGGAAAACCACAAGAGTGCACTTTCTTATTTGTGTTTGGGCTTGGGACTCCCTACCTTTTTAGCATTGGGCTACTTTCGACCCTCATTTGTATTTGGGTAGTTTTTGGAAAACAGCCAAGTCAAGGGTTGCTGGAAAAAAAAGTGTTTTTTTTTACCTCCAGAGTTGATTCCAGGTTTTTTTTCCCCCTGGCTGAGCTCCCATTCTCCACCTCCCATAGATTTCAACTCATCCAAAACCCGGCTGCCCTCATGCTCACCGATGCCAAGATTTTCACATGCACAGGAACGTAAACAGAATTAATTTGGCTGTTTCAGCTTTTCATTTGGTTTATGATTGGCTTCCTGTTCCCCAGCAGCTTAAATGCGAAATTTTCACCCTTGTGTTCAAAACATTAGCCTCGCACTTTGTAGCTCTGCAAGCTGTTGCTGCCTTCCAAGTACTCCATTTCCATTTCTCCCTCATGTCTGATCTTTTGTGTATCCTCCTTTCCCTTTACTGCTCTGCTGTGCTTTCAACCCTTTAGGCCCCTGAGCACCACAATTCCTCCCAAAACCTCTCCAGCCTGTCCTCCTCTTAACACCAAGCCAACAAGAATGATATCAATTATGTCCTTGGCTGTGAACCATGCACGATTCTACTTTCACATAGTGAGGTTGTTGAACATCCCTTTTAAGTTGAGCCGGGAGCTCTGGTAATTCTACCCCTGAGGCCCTTCAGGAATTCTGGAATTTTTTTTTCTTTATTCATTCACGGGATGAGGGCGTCGCTGGCCAGGGCAGCATTTATTACCCATCCCTAATTGCCCAGAGAGTGGTTCGGAGTCAACCACATTGCTGTGGGTCTGGAGTCACATGTAGGCCAGACCAAGTAAAGCTGTCAGTTTCCTTCCCTAAAGGATATTAGTGAACCAGATGGGTTTTTCCCAACAATCAACAATGGATTCACAGTCATTGTTGGACTCTTAATTCTAGATATTTATTGGATTCAAATTCCCCCATCTGCCATGGCGGGATTCGAACCCAGGGATGGTGGACCGGGCCCCAATCCATGACCAGTGCTGCAGACTGCAATGAGCCAATACGCTGATTGACCATGTGGGCAAACAGTAACCTATTGTAAATGCCTTGGATCAAGTGGAAGACAAAAGCACAGCTCAGCACTCCTGTTCAAATTGAAACACCTTTTTTACTAAAATGACTGGTAGCCAAGTGTACCAAGCAATTAGGTACAATTTATTTGTGAAGATCTGCAGTGCAATCAATGGGGCAAATCTGTGTAAAAGCAATGGAGCCATATAGCACAGAAACAGCCCCTCCGTCCATTCCATGTTTATATACTTTACAGTCAGTTGGTCACTGCTAATCCTGTACTGTCTCCGATTTCTGTCCTTCATTTTCCAAGGCAGCCTTAAATGGGTTTGGAGAGCAGAGTAGAATTTAACTGGAGGTGAGAGAGGAGGCAGGAGAAGAAAATTGTTGCTTTTTTGCAATCTAAGCTGCTCATGCTCTCCCTGCATAGTTGGATTGTGGTGCAATTGCTGTCATGATGGAAGCACACTCATTGGCTTGCAGTAGCTCAATGCATTCAGAAAGGCTACTTACTGAGAGAGGTTCAGGTCCCAGCCAATGATTTGTTGTGTGTAGCCTGGTAAGCTTATCTCCATACGTTTGGGGCATGGGTTCTTCGTCGCAGTAATGCAAAGCGGTTTCTGTTGTAAATCTAAAGTGGAGCTAGGGGACATGGGTGATGTGCTTTAGGCAAACGTTTTTGGGAGGTACAGCAATGACAGTTGCTGCTTTGCAATGGCAAAATATAGAATCGCAAAGTCCTTTGTAACACAAGAGGAGGCCATTATGCCCCATTGAGTCCACTTGATTCTCCTCAGCAGTTAAGTCGGTTCTATTCCCCCCGCCCCACATCCGCTCAATTCCCGTAGCTCTGCAAATTTACTTCCTTCAATTACCCATCCAATTTCCTTTCGAAATCACTGATTGTTTCCACATCCTCCATGGTTGTGGGCAGCTGGTTCCATGACATTACCACCTGCTATGTTTTGGTTTTTAAAAAGCCTTTCCTGACAGTCTCATCCAAAACTTCAATTCTGTGTCCTCTCCTACTTGCACTATCCGCTAGTGGGAACAGGTTTTCCTTGTCTACCTTTTATCCAACCAATCATAATTTGGTGCACTTCTCTCTGTTGCCCAGAATTATTCTACTTGCAGATCACATTCCAAGCCTTCTGATTACAGCGAGGGTTGAATAAATCACTTTTGGTTCTGGCATATGTACTTCTCCAGGCAGATGGATCGAGACGCACATTCTTTGGTTCTATCCCATTTCTCCATTAAAAACAAAAGTACCTAACAAACACTGACTGTATCGATGAATGTTAAGTAAAGGGAAGACTGAGAAAAATTGGCTTGGAATGGGAGAGAAGCTGCACACAAGGATTAAGTGCATGCCTGTTATGTAAACCATGTATCTGTCTATGGCTTTGCTTGAAACTGGGAATTGAACCATGGGCGGCATAGGTTGAAGAACAGAGAAATCTGCATCTCTAGTATGCAGCTGTTTAAAATTGTCAACTATTGACTGTTAATAGAAGTCTTGACAGGACTGATGGGCAACTTGTGCATCGTGGTAGGGAGCGAAATCTGATACAGCTGTGCAAAATTAACTTTTGTTTTTAGTTTTTACAGAGACTCTTGGGTAATAGTAAAAGTGGACCCCCTACAAATCAAAGTTAGATGTTAAGCATGAAAGGGAAAAATAATTTCTGATATGAAGAGGCATGATATGTATTTGAAAGGAAATCTGCCCAGGCTCCCACCAAGTACTCTTCATCCATCATCCACGTGCTGTCTTATCATCCGACAGTGCTGCAGCTTTGTAATTCTCATCCTTGTTCTCAAATCTTTCCATCATTCCTCTCCTCCCTATCTCTGAAAATACTGTAATTTTTGAAGCCTCTGAGATCGCTGCAGTTCTCCAATTCTGGCCTCTCGCTCATCCCAGAGATTTATTGCTTCACCACTGACTGTCTTGCTTTCAGCTGCCAAGGCACTAAGCTCTGGAATTCCCTCCTGAAATCTCTGTGCTTTTGCTTTTTTCTCTCTCATTTTCTTTGTGATGTTTCTTAAAACTTGCCTCTTTTTTTAAAATAAGCTGCTGCTCGCCTTTCTGAATAATTTCCACGTGGCATAGGTCAGGTTTTGGTTGCCAACATGTCTTTGAAGCACTATGGTGTGATTTACTGAAGGTGCTATGCAAATGCAAGAGGCATCAGACCGGATGGAATCCCCACCAGATGTTGACTGGGTGCACCACCAAGGCACTAACGGCTTGTTACAATTGCCGAAAGAAAATTTGCTGCTTTTTGGAGTACAAAGTGTGCGTACACATTCAGCCAAATTTGCCAATTGCTCGTTGTCATTTCCAAAATTTTCAAGTACCATAACCACCAAATTGCAGGACTTTACTGTATTTAAATGAAGTACAATCTTATGTAACTGAAGTAAACAACTCCTGCCCCAAATGTCCGGCAAATAAAAAATTTACTAACTTGCATACAGCAAACCAATGGCTGGGACTTCAAACGCCCTTGTTATGTTTGCCAGAGTTAGATCCAATGAACAAAACTCAATGGTGTAGTTCAGCACAGGAGAGTTGGATTGGCTAAATTGTTTTGGCAGAAAACTAGCATGGACTTGATGGGCCCAGTGTCCTCCACCTAAGCTATAACCATCCCAAGGTTTTAGAAGCTCTGATCCTGATTGGAATGTGAGCCTTAAAACTGTGGCAAAATAGGACAGAGTCGGAAAGAACTCGGACTCTAGGGAAATGTAATTGGCAGAGTCTGTAGGGAAATCCAACCAGCAGTGTCCTGCTCCTGACCAAACGCCTAGAACATGGTCTTATCATAACTCCCACCATGTTCCATCAGAGACAAGCGTAAACCCTCGTTGCAACGTTCTCGCTCCAAACCCTGACACCTGGTCAACTATATCAACATCCGAGTGAGGGACAGTAATGACATGCATGTGACATGTGCACCATGTTGGGAGCCAGGGACTGCTCACGATCCACCACTGAATTCCCTCTGTTAACCACATCAAAGCTGCCCAAAGCAGTGGGGACAACAGAAACAATACCATAGGAAACACTGAGGCACTCCAAGACTGTAACGAGAGACCTCTATTCAGCCAGCACCTCATTGCCATCCCAATAAGTTCAGAGATGCATTGCATCCACAGTGCCTGGGTGTGCCCTTGAAGCCTCTGTGATCAATGATTGCAATGAGATGCTCTGTCACTCGACTAGGAATCACCAAGAATTGGCTTCAGTGAGAGTGACCAGGAGATCCGGGGCATTTCTGAATCAGTAACAGCAACTCAACGTGAGAACCAGAAAGTAGCTCCACAGGCAACTGAAGGCTGAGCTCCTCTCAACTGGTAGAGGATGGATAAACTGCAGCAGGTCCGGCAGTTCACCAATGACCACAAGGTGTGTGGTTTCTCTTAGCGCAGTCAAGATTTCCTACTGTCTATGTACCCAAGGCCCTACTCCATTTCTGGCCAAGAATGAAGTGGTGCTCACCATGGACCGAGAAGTACTAGCTGCTTGTTGGAAGGAGCACTTTAAAGATCCCCTTAACAGAGATTTGTCATCAATGCAAGTGTTCTTGACTCCATTCTGCAGCATGTTACCCACTGGCATCTCCCCTCCATCCCACCCTGGCGTGAAGTAGAAAAAGCTCAGTAACTACGAGGCATCAGACCAGATGGAATCCCCACCAAGACACTGAACTATGACAGAGAAGAGCTACTAGCACAAACGCATGAACTTGTTTCCCTTATCTGGAAGGAGCAGTGCATGCCAGAAGATGATGGAGATGCCATTATCATGTCAGCCTTAAGGATGGGTGACAAGTCCGACTGGTAACTACAGAGAAATCTCCCTGCTGTCAGCCACAGAGAAATTCCTATCATGAGAATCCGCAATTGCCTTCTCCCAGTGGCTTTTTACAAAGTCAGAATGCAGACTCCATCCTCTAAGGGGCACAGCAAACTCTGGACTTCAACTACAACAGAAATGCAGGGACCAGCACCAACCCTTGGACTTGCCCTTCTTTGACCTACAAAGGCCTTGTCAGGGATTATGCAGCACCCTGCATTTCACCTGCTCCCAGCTGGTTTTCTTCTTCATTTGTCTACACCATGATGACATGCAAACCACAATCCTAAGCAATCAATCCACTACAGACCCAATTAATGTTCCAACCAGGGTCAAGCAAGGCTGTGTCATCACTCAAGCACTGTTACTGATCTTCCTTGCTGCAATGCTCCACTTCCCCCTTAGCAAGCATCCAGCTGCAGCGGAGCTAATCTACAGGACAAATGGGAACCTATTCATCCTGCAGGTCAGTTCCAAGATCACCACATTCTCTGACATTGAACTGCAGTGTGCAGAGAATGCTAGCACACAGGAACAGAGGCAGGCCATTCAGCCCATCAAATCTGCTCTGCTGTTTAATGAGATCATGGTTGATCTGATAATCCTCATCTCCACTTTCCTGCCCTTTCCCCATAATCCTTGATTCCATAACTGATTAACAATCTCTCTCAGCTGTGAATATATTTAATGACCAGCTTCAACAGCTGAAATAAAGAATTCTATAGATTCACTACCGTCTGTGAGAAGAAATTCCTCCTCATCTTTGTTTTAAATGTGTGATATTTTTAGTGAGAGATTATGCCCTCTGGTCTCTCACCCTCCCAGATGGGAAACAGCTCCACTGAATCTACCCTGTCAGACCCGCTAAGAATCTTGTCTGTTTCAATGAAGTCGCTCTCATTGTTTTATATTCCAATGAGAACAGGCCCAACGTACTCACCTTCTTCATAAAGTTCCTTGATACCTGCTCTCAGCCTAGTGAACCTTTTCTGGACTTCCTCCAATGCCAGCATAAGTGTCTGTTCACACTCTGCTCCAAACCATCCTCAGTCCCTTCACTGAATTGTACAAGAGCATAGGTGTTACACTCAACATTGATAACGAAGATTCCCTACCGATCTTTCCTTGTCCCACTGCACAGTCAACCTCTGTTTATCAGAAATGCAGGGTTACAGGGATAGAATTGGGGGATGTGGGGGTGGTTGATGTGGACTTGACGGGCTGAATAGCCTGCTTCCACACTGTAGGAACTGTATAATCTATGAGAAAACATAGAGACCTTGACCAACGCGAACCGCTTTCCATACTTCAGGAGCTTACCACTGATTTAAGGCCGACAAAGACAAGTTTTGACACTGCCTTCAGTTTGGCATTGCAGCCTTCAGTCACCGAAGGAAAAGTGTACTCAGACCAGTACCTCACACCCAGCTTCAAGTCATAGAGTCGTACACCACGGAAACAGACCTGTTAGTCCAATGCGTGCACGCCAACCAGACATCCCAATCTGACATAGTCACATTTTCCAACATTTGGCCCATATCCCTCTAAACCTTTCTTATTCATATATCCATCCAGGAGCCTTTTAAACGTTGTAATCACACCTGCTTCTATCACTTCCTCTGGCAGTTCGTTCCATACACGCCCCACCCTCTGCATGAAAAAGTTGCCTCTTAGGTCCCTTTTTATATCTTTATATCTTTTCCTTCTCACCTTAAACTTAGTTTTGCTCTCTTCACCACCCCCCACCCTAGGAAAAAAAACCTTGGTTGTTCACTCGATTCACACTCCTCATGATTTTATAAATGTCTATAAGGCCACCCCTTGACCTGTGATGCTCCAGGGGTAAAAAAGCTCCAGCCTTTGCAGCCTTTCCCTATAGCTTCTAGAGAGGGGTAATGATACCTACCATTGTCTGTGGTTTAGAGATGGAGACTATGTACAGCAGGCACTTCAAAACCCGGGAGACCTACCTCCTGCTTTGCCTCCAGGAGATCCCGCACATCCTTTGACAGGATTGGTGTTCACAGCATCCCCAGCATCGAAGCATTGACCATGTTCGGTCAGCTCCCCAGAGCGGGTCACACTGTTCCTCATCCCTGACACAGAACTCCCGAAACAACCGCTCCAATCGGAGCTTGGGCACGACGCACAAGCCCTCTGTGTGCAGAGGAAACTCTTCATGGTGCTGCCCCACCCCCAAAACTGCCTCAAAAGTATAATAACCCCATCGACAGCTGGGGCACCATCACACAGGACTACCCAAAGCAGTGGGAACGGACAGGGAAGTGTACGGTAACCTGGCCGTCCCGCTCTCCCGACAACCATCTGTCCCATCTGTGATAGACAAAGACCCCCGCACAAGGAGCTTTGGACTTTTCAATCGGCTACGGACTCTTTTTTTTTTTAGTGAGGATTAAGGCACGAGGCATTGCCGAAGAGAGACACTTCTGATTTTCGCCAGAAGAGCACAAAAGTGAAGGAGGTCATCTGGAAAAATACCTCTGGTCCCAATTGTTGCTGTGTTCAGTGGATTCTGCAATCCATTACCTTTATTGAACAAAATGATCAAAGTGTAGTTCAACAAAGACCTGCAATTGGTGTGATGTTCCATGAATTCACTTGTTCTGAACGTGTCATATCAGATTCGAAATGTTAACTCTTTTTCTCTCTCTCCTCTCCTCCCTCTCTCTCCAAGGATGCTTCCCGACCTGCTGAATATCTCCAGCATTTGCTGTGTTTTATTTCTGCTATTTGATGGATTGGGTCACCTTTGATTTCTTCCCATGTGACAATCAGGTTCGGAAGTGCGATGACTCTTGTTAATAGGAATAGATAGGTAAAGAAAAGCATTTTACTCCATTCTTGGGGGCATTGAAAGTTATAATGTACGCCACCTTGTATTCCAGTTACATTGACAAATTGTATACTCCGGGAAAAGATGCTGAAGCAAAATCTACAGCCCCCAACCCTGCCACTGACCTTACCCCTTTTATTTCTACAGAAGCTGCTAGTGATTGCAGTTGAATTGAAGAGAGTACAGAAGAAAGGATTTGTTTTACATATGCAGTGGGGATGGGCGGTGGAGGGGGGTATTAAAACCGCTGACTCTGTAGGAAGTTTGCCTTGTTTGTATTGGATGCAGGCAGTGCTGAGAGTAGAGGAGCCTGTAGCAGCAACACATTATGTCTTTACCCCCTGCCAGAATTGTGCTGGAGTACTCGACTGAATTTGGATTGGAATATCATGTAATGCTGATTTTTCTTTTTTTATAAAACTGCATTTCACAGTAAGCAAAGGGTAAGTTTTATTTAAACAGAAAGGGGATCTTGCATTTCACAGTGAAAACCCAAGGTAGAACAGTATTGATGTGGATAGATATTAAGTTATTTGCTCACAAATTAAATTCGCTCTCGCTCTCTCTCTCGCTCTCTCTCTTCCCCCTCCTCCATCCCTCTCAATGCAACATTCTATGCAACATTCCCCATTCTGTTGAGTTGTGTAGGAGGACACAGATTGGCCTCCGCACTCCATGTGTGAAGTCACACAATGAGCCTAAAGAGCTTTTTTGTTAGTCCAGGGCTAAGGGTCCCAGGACTGTTGGTTTCAAGGTCAGAATACTTGCTATTGTAATAGTCAAGAATAAAGCAAGTGGAATAGTCTCACCGCTCCAGGGAGGTAGTCCTTGTGATACAGAGCTTCATGAATCTGCTTGAGAAAAACTTGCACATTGTCTCTTGTCAGTGACAACTTGTGAAAGTGTTCACAAATTTCAGAAAATTGTTAGAACTCCTAAGAGTTTGGGTCAACAATGTCAGACACTTGTAATCCTCTTTATTTCTTTTAGCCGTTAAGAAACTGTCAACTCCCACGATGGTGAATTGTCCAGAAACATGTCAACTCTTGGCATGTCAGCGTTGAGAAAAGTTGCTTTTATAATGGCTTAAATGACTGAGTTGAATCGACTACTGAAGCCTCCCTAGCCTGACTGAGACTTTTAGCATCAGGAACTGGCAGAATTAGTGACTGCAGTTTAAAAGGAGCTGAAATAATTTAGAATGTTGTGTTAATTCCAAAAACAAAGTACTGGCATTTATGAAGTGCCTCCCACAACCTCAGAATATCTCACAACACTTTTAAAGCCAGTAACATACTTTTGCAGTGTAGCCAACATTCTGAAAAAGGTTGTAAGACCATGAGAAAGAGGAACAGGAGTAGGCACCTCAGATCTGACCTTGGCTGATCCGATATTCCTCGTCTGCTTTCCTGCCCTTTCCCCATAATCCTTGATTTCCCTCCTGATTGAGAATCTGTCTATCTCAGCCTTGCAGTAAGGACCCTGCCCCATAGCTCTCTGTAGCAAGGAGTTGCAAAGACTCTTAACCTTCTTGAGAGAAGAAATTCCTCCTCATCTGTCTTAAATTAGCGCTCCTTAATTCTGAGACTGTTTCAACAAATTCAACACCAGCAGCATAGTGACTGTGGGGTAAATATTATTCATGACATTGGGGTGGGGTCTATTTTTACTGGAATATTCTGTATGCCAGCAAGGGAGCACACAGCACTTTGGTTTAACATCTCACCCGATAGACAATAGTACTAGGAGTGCCTGCATAATGTGTCCCAGCTTCTGGAGGGGGTGTGACTTGAACCCCCCCAACCTCCTGACTCTGGGGTGAGAGTGCTATCCTTTGAGCCATAACTGAATCCACATCATAAGATCTCAAAGTTCTTGTCTTGGTGAGTTCCTTCTGGAATGTGGAGTTTCTTATTGTCAAGTCAATGAGCAAAAAACAATGGGCTGTGCAGATGACGAAGATGGCAAGCTAACCCAAAACTGGAAGCAGAAATTATAAATGAATTAATTTTCACTTCAGCTGATTCTAAAAAGCAGGCAGGATGAAAGATGCAGGCTCACAAATGTTTCCTTTTCACATGCAGCAAAAATAAACGCACAACTTGGAACAAGAATTATTAGTGGCCGACAAATCCTCATTGTCTGGCTTTCAACGGGCATCTGACAAAAATATAATTGTATGGGTATGAATAGTAATCTTAGCACGTGCAAGGCTGTGTGTTGGGCATCTGCTCTAAGTGCACAACAAACAAGCCTATTAATAGCCAATCTTTTAATATCGACTTCCTCCAACCCTATGGCAGCTTCTCATCCTCAGCTGGGGTCCTTTACTGAAACGCCAGTTTCTCGTTGCTGATTGAGGAAATAATCATCGTTCCCTTGTGTCCAAATTATCTTTCGCAGCACTCTGGTAATCCATTTAAATAGAAAAGATGATTTTGGCCTTTGCCACAAGCTTGCACCTGCTGAACACTCCATTTTAATTCTTTCAGAGCAATCCATTAACCTTTAGTTTAAAAGGTTCACTAAATTTTTCGGTTGACTTGCTAGAGATTGAGTTTTTTTTTAAAGAGTGGAACTGTTTAGCACCCGGATTTTAGGCTGCGATTCTTCAGTGGTGTTCCAAGAGAGAAACTGTAGAGTTTCCTTTGTAGACTTATTGTGGAAAGACAGTGTGTCTGTGACACTGACAAGGAAGGTCTTAGATACTGTCTCTGGTCTCCATTGAATCAGTGGTACCATTAACCTTACAGTTTCCCCTATCTTTCTCCCATATTGGAAGAGAGAACGAGTTGGTGAGGAAAAGCAGCTGAGTTATTGAATCTTAATCATTGTCCAGTGATTCCTACTTGGAAAATCTGCTGCGCAGAATGTGGTGTGAAAACACTAATTTCATTTGGCTGTGACTTCTCTCATTGCTAAGGTGGCTGCCAACACACTCTTTGGATTTATATGTTATGGAGAGAAAATATAAGATGAGGTACCGGAGGAATACGGAAATTTGTAGTGTAGAGAGAGGGGCTGATTAGCTCAGTTGGCTGGACAAATAGTTTGTGATGCACAGCAACGCTAACAGTGCAGGTTCAATTCCAATACCTGCACTGGCTAAAGTTATCATGAAGGACTCTCCTTTTCAACCTCTCACCTTGCCTGAGGCATGGTGACCCTCAGGTTAAACCACCACCAGTCATCTCCCTCTGTTAACAGAGTGGGCCTGTGATGACTTTACCTTTTAGAATGAAAGAGGTTTTGTTTTAAACTTTGACATTGCAGCATTCCCTTCGTGTTCCACTGGCTCTAATTTACTCTGGTCCTGTGAAGTTAACAATATTGTCTGCCTAAAAGATCTCCTCAAATTGAATAAGAAATTTTTCTTTGGTATGGGGCCCCTTGAGGCCTTTAATAACCAGCCAGTGACTCATGATGTGGCTTTAAATATTCACTTGTTTATATTAGACAGCTCATAGGAATTTCTCTTTTTATAAAAAGGGCTGAGCTTTTAAAACTTTGGTTTGAGTTTCTCAGGCACAAGAAAGAATCTTGGAGATCCCGTTGTCATCATGAGCAGGCCGCAGCTAAGCAGCTACCGAAAACAGACTCCCACATAAAAGCATTTCTAAAGAAGGGTCTAGGCCCGAAACGTCAGCTTTCCTGCTCCTCTGATGCTGCTTGGCCTGCTGTGTTCATCCAGCTCTACACCTTGTTATCTCACATAAAAGTTGTCTCACTCTCCATATCCCAGATTGAATGCGTGCTGTCTCCCCCTCTGTCTCCGGTTTCTCTTTTAAAGTTATGTTAAGAGAGGGCCTAAAAGTGACTTGTGACTTAGGGACAACTAAAGAACAGTCCTTTTTGATTCAAATTGTCTGACAAGTCAGTTTTTTAGTGCACAATTTTCACTTGGCTCTTACTATGTATTTTAAATTAAGGGATAAATTGAGTATTATTTGTGCTAAAGCAAGCAGCATTGAATTACCAGTAGTAGACTGTAATGAGCGCATTGTTTTACTGGAACACAAAGTTTAAATGCAGTGTCCAACTCTGGGGACTGGAACACATTTTCGTTTGGTTTGTCCAGCATTTATACTAAATGTTTACAGGTTAATTACAGCGTCGTTTGACTGGAGTGAAATGTTGTTTCAATAGAGATCCCTATTTTCCACACAAATTTGTAGCTTGCAAGTGTGTTCCCAAATTTTAGTGCTGGATTAGAGGTTCACAGCTGGATCACATCAATCTGAGCAGAGGGATGTCTGGTGGGAGCTACTCACCTGCTGTTGCATCTGACACCCCTTCCCATCCCTGCAATGCCTAACTCAAGAATTGCCTGGGTCACTTGCCTTTTTGTTTTAGAAGTTCATTCATGGGATATGGGCATGGCTGATTGGGCATCCATTTATTGCTCATCCTTAATTGCACAGAGGACAGTTCAGAATCAACCACATTGCTGTTAGTCTGGAGTCACATGTAGGCCAGAATAGGTAAGGAAGACAGAATTCCTTCCCTGAAGGGCATTAGTGAAGCAAAGAGGATTTTTGTTTTTAGCTGCTGTCAACAGTGCTCGGCAATTAGGTGAGCTCTTTAGGCCAGTTTTTAACTTATTTTTTGTTATTGACTTCACATTTCACCAAGTGCCATAATGGGATTTGAGCCATTTCTCCAGAACATTAGCCTGGGTTTCCAGACCGCTAGTCCGTGACAATACCACTGCCCCCCAGGGTAGGTCCAGAGTCACAAGCCTGTTGGGGATGCTTTCCCAAGAGTAACCACAACTGTCTCCATGGCAGTGCTGAGCACAAGAGCCACTGGCCTCTGATTGGCTGGTGGCTGTTGCTGGGCAGGACTTGTGCCCAAGGGCCTCGATCCCAAGGGAAGTCCTGCTGGTGGCCACTATCTGTGGTTCAGTGGGCCTCCCCAGGTCTGTTGCCAGTCCTCTGCTAGGTCACTTCTCCAAGCTAAAAACCAAAAGAACTGTGGATGCTGTAAATCAGAAACAAAAGCAGGAATTGCTGGAAAAGCTCAGCAAGTCTGGCAGCATCTGTGGAGAGAAA
>NC_063364.1:27120795-27121936 GCF_021869965.1 Rhincodon typus | reverse complement strand
TTCTCTCCACAGATGCTGCCAGACTTGCTGAGCTTTTCCAGCAATTTCAATTTTGATACACAAAGCCCTTTGCTGTTTTCTGTATCCTGACAGCTGCTTTTGGGAAGAGCTGGAAGCCATATCTGTTGATACCTGACTGTGTCTACTTCCTGTGTCTGTGTGTGTGTGTGTTGCTGAAACCAGAAGAGTAGAAATACTTTTTTTGGGTTTCATGGTTTGGTTTTGGGACATTTCGGATGCATTTCTAGAAACTGTGAAGTCCGGATTCATCATGAGATCAAACTAAAAACGGCCCCCACTCCAACAAGTGCTGGTCACCATAATGTTTAAGCCTTTTTTTATTTTGCAGCATGCGCTTTCAGTCTAATTCCTTAGTTCTGCTCACCAACAAGCCAGCTTGCACTCTTCCCAATAAAGGTCTTGTGACAGGATGTTAGTGTCCCTACCTCTGGGCCAGGAAGATCAGGTCCAAGCCCCACCTGCCCTGGAAGCGGGTCATGACATGTCCAAACAGTTTAGTTAAAAATAATTACACTCCCCACATCAGTAGTCACGTAAAGTAAGGATTTCCTGCTGTATGGGAGACCCGTATCAATATTTGACTACTATTGAGGACTTGCTTGTCTAAATGTCTGAGACAGGTATTAAAAAAGATCTATCATCATTCGAAAGCCTTTATTCACGAACACTATTTAAAAGGGCAACAACACACTGCAGCAACACGGAACTGCGCCAAGAGAAAGAAGAGTACCTCTTCCAAGTGTTCATGGTAATGATAATGGATATCCAAAGAACTGGGTCAGAAGACGCCTACAAGAACAGCATCAGAAAGACTCTACACGCCCCGACACACTCATCACACTATCCTACATCAGGAACACGTCAGAACTCGCCATAAGACTACTACGACCACTGGGCATCAGAGTGGCACACAAACCCACATCAACCCTACGACAAGTGCTCACCCGAACTAAAGACCCACTCCCCACCATGGACAGGACCAATGTCATCTACAGAATCCTCTGCAGAGACTGCGAGAAACACTACATCGGACAAACAGGAAGGAAACTAACAACAAGAGTACATGAACACCAACTGGCTACAAAAAGACACTACCAATACTCACTCATCTCAATCCACA
>NC_063364.1:27109182-27120295 GCF_021869965.1 Rhincodon typus | reverse complement strand
GAATCTGAGATATACAAGGTGTAGAGCTGGATGAACACAGCAGGCCTAGAAAGGGTCTAGGCCCGAAACGTCAGCCTTCCTGCTCCTCTGATGCTGCTTGGCCTGCTGTGTTCATCCAGCTCTACACCTTGTTATCTCAGATTCTCCAGCATCTGCAGTTCCTACTACCTTTGGTTTATTTGTTGGACAGAGTCAAACTCCAATGTTTGTTTGTTTCCTCGATATGCTACTGTACAGAACCCAACTTCATTTATGGCTATGTATATACAAAGATATTTTTATGAATAAAATATATAATTGAAATAAAAAAGACTAATCCTGTAATCATTGCACTTCTAGTGAAGTCATTTGCTTTTTATTGTAACAGCCTAATATTTCAAGGCTACTTTCTCTTTGTTTGTTTTTGGAATTCTAACAGAAGTTTTGTTTTAGTTTATTCAACTTTGATATTTACGTCTGAGCCAGATCATTTACATTGTGTTAATTAGAGACAAAATAAGATCAATGTTGAGCCATGAACACACTCTCACTAGGTGAAAACCACTGGAAAACCATCTTCACAGCTAACAACAGGAGACTGGTTCCCAACTTCTAGTTGCAGTTAAACCAAGATTCTCAAAAAAACAGTGAGCTGACATAGCGTGTGCCACACAGTCCTAACTGTTATAATTAAAAAGGCATTATTAGTTTTTGAGAAGAATAAAAGGTAATTGATTGGTTGATGATGAACACCTTTGGGAAGCTTTTTCAATAACTGCCTCTTAAGAGAATGGTCTACTTAAATTCTTATGGCATCACTGAGGATTATACCATTGAAAATACAGTTCTTGGTTCAATTGCTTATTGCAGTGTCTGAAGATAAGATGTGTTGGTTGTGATGGTAATAAATTAGAGTACGCATTTATTAAAAGCTAAAATAACTTCAGCAAAGCATGATGTCTTTCGAAATAGCTTGTCTTGGGTGAAAATCAATTACCTGACCTTTATGCCGTAATGGGAGTTAAATGGGGTGGAACTTGTCCAATTGAAAGAGAATTTTAAAACCTCATTAGTGAAACAGCAACAGAATGGACCAAGGCTTTTATTTCTTTGATGTTTGATATCATGATAATGAGTCATCAAACCTTGAAGGAAAGGGAGGATTTGGAGGCAATGAAATGGGGTGTTCGGGCTTTGCTCTTGGCCAGTTTGATGCTATGGTGTGAAACAAAAGAGGGTAAACAAGAAAAATCCAAGCCTGAGTCAATGGCTGAGGCAGGTGACCCAAAATGTGAAAGGATTCATTTGCCTTAGCTCACTGGCTGAAACTGCTCGTTATATTTTTAATTCATGCCAGGGATTCGGGCATCATTGGCTGGGCCAGCATTCATTGCTCATCCCTAGTTGTGCTTGAGAAGCTACATTCTTGAACTGCTGCCGTTCCTTTGGCATAGGTAAACTCACAATGCCATGAAGGAGGGAGTTCTGGGATGACTTGAAGAAGACTCAAATCGGACTCGAAACGTTAACTCTGTTTTTCTCTCTGCAAAGGGACTGCCCGACCTGCCAAGTTTCTCCAGCCATATCTGTTTTTGTTTCAGACTTCCAGCTCTGGCAGTATTTTGCTTTTACTTGTTTCAATGTTTGGCCTATACGTTTGATTGCACTCCAAGCAAACTAAATGAAGGATTTTTTAAAATGACCCTCAAAGATTCTGGAAGCATAATGTAGTCTCCGAATTCACAGCAAACTTGGCTACACTTCACATTTTTAGCACATGGCTGATTCTGTACTGA
Organism: Rhincodon typus; assembly: GCF_021869965.1. Lineage (NCBI taxonomy): Eukaryota > Metazoa > Chordata > Chondrichthyes > Orectolobiformes > Rhincodontidae > Rhincodon > Rhincodon typus. Next base: position 27,118,520 of record NC_063364.1, on the reverse strand, counting down.
CCGTATAATCCTCCTCAGATTATACAGTTGCTCAGTTCTGCCGGGTGAGAGATGAGGAAAAGTCCTGAAGATTATAGAGTGACCGTCTCAAAAAATGAGCCATTTGAACAGTGAGCTGAGTTAAAGTTTGAGGTGTCAGAGTTAGTAAATGGCACTGTTATTTAAATAGAGTCTTATATGTCGACACATCCTATAACAGTTCACATAATTCTTTTTTTTAAACACAGAGACTTATTATTTGGGAAAATGCTAGAATTATTCCACACAAACAACAAATGGTAACGGAATAAGTTACCAGCCAATATAGAAACGTAGAAACTAGGAGCAGGAGTGGGCCATTCGGCCCTTTGAACCTGTGTCACCATTCAACGTGGCTGATCATCAGCTCAGCACCCTGTTCCTGCTTTCTCCCGAAAGCCTTTGATACCTTTAATCTCAAGAACTATATCTACATCTTTCTTGAAAACATTTAATAATTTGGCCTCAATCACTTTCTATGGTAAAGAATTTCACATACCACTCTCTGGGTGAAGAAATTTCTCTTAATTTCAGAATGGCTGACTTGGTATCCTTGAACTGGTTCTGGACTACCTGACATCGGAAACATCCTTCCTTTGTTTACCCTGTCCAGTCCTGTTGGAATTTTATAGGTTACCATGAGATCTCCCCTCATTGTTCTAAATTCCAGTGAGTTTAATCCTAACTGATACAACCTCTCCTCACACGGCAGTCCTGCCATCCCAGAAATCAGTCTAGTAAACCTTTGTCGCACTCCCTCCAGAATATCCTTCTTCAGAGAAGGAGATTAAAACTACACACAGTACTCCAAGTATGGTCTCACCAAGACCCCATGGAATTGCAGTAAGATACTTGAATCCTCTTGCTATGTAAGCCAATATACCATTTGCCTTCTTCACTGCCTGCTGAGACTCCATGCTTACTTTCAGTGACTGGCATACAGATCTCTTTGCATCTCACCCTCTTCCAAACTATTGCTATTCAGTTAATAATCTGCCTTCTTGTTTTTGCTTTCAAAGTGGAGAAGTGCATGCTTAGCCACATTACACTGCATCCTCTTCACAGTTCTCTTTCCCACCCACAGACTTGGAGACATGACATATAGGTCCCTGATCTGAAGCACTAATATATATTGTGACTAACAAGGGTCCAAGCACTGATACCTGCAGTATCCCTCTAGACACTGTCTGCTCCTTGGAAAAAGATCCGTTTATTCTGACTGTTTCCTGTCTGGTAACCAATTCTCTATCCATGTCAGTTCAATACTCCCAAATCCCAATTGCTTTAAATTTTCTAATCTCTTATATAGGACCTTATTGGAAGCCTTCTGAAAGTCCAAATAAACCACATCCACTTGTTCCCCCTTATCAACTCTACTAGTTACATCCTCAAAAATTCCAGTAGATTGCCAGGCATGAGTTTCCTTTCATAAATCCATGTTGACTCTGTCCAAACTGTTACTGTTTTCTAAGTGCTCTGCTATTAAATCTTTTAAATGGGCTCTAGCATTTTCCCCATCACCAGTGTCAGGTTAGCTGGTCTATAATTCCCTGTTTTCTGTCTACCTCCTTTGTTAAATAATAGATACATTTTGGATGGTGATGGCCGAAGAACGTTGGTCAATTGTGGAAAAATTCCAAACTCTCCATTTGCAGTGAAATCTTTAAAGTTAATTTAAAGACTAACACAGACAGGATCTTAACCAAAACACAAAACATATAATCATTGCAATCATAATCATCATAGCACTGGGGTGTCAGTCAGGATTATGCATACAAAATACAGTGAAATTTATAGCTTTCTCACCCAAAGCGAGAGGGTTAGCAACTAAACTAAAGTGACACAGAACAGAAGTAGCCTTGAGGAACACTGTGTCAGAATGGAGCTGGATACTTACAAATGAATCAAATAAATTTACAACACAAAAATAAAGAAGAAAACTTGAGCTGAATTAGCCCATCCCCCAGAAACTGCATAAACAAGACACAAAAATCACAGAACAGATTTTCTCTTCAGCATAAACAAGAATTGCACCTAATTACAAACCAAACCTCATTTAATTCATTTGTCTATTTGAGAAAGATGTTTATAATATGATGGGAAGCAGGTAGGATGATATTTCAGGTAATGTTGTTGTTTTGGGTACGGCTTGTGTACCAGGGATGGTGTTCCAGGAAGGGATAATGTTCCATGTGGGGATGGTGTTCCAGTTAGATTGACCTTACCAAATCACTAACATATGGCTGCTTGTGGGAATTTCTTGTTGCACAAATCTGAGACTGTGTTTTCTACATTACAAAATGATGACATTTCAAAAATAATTCATTGCTTGTAAAGCGTTTTTGGATGTTCTGTGGCCAGGAAAGATGTGTTATCAATTCAAATCTTCTTCATGTGGCTCAGTGGTTAGCATTGCTGCCTCACAGTGCCAGCAACCTGGGTTCAATTCCACCCTCAGGCAACTGCCTGCGTGGAGTTTGCATGTTCTCCCTGTGTCAGTGTGAGTTTTGTCCAGATGTTCCGGTTTCCTCCCAAAGTCCAAAGATGAGCAGGTTAGGTGTATTGGCCATGCTAAATTGCCCCGTAGTGTCTTAGGAATGTGCAGGCTGGGTGGGTTAACCATGGTAAATGCAGGGATAGGGTGGATCTGGGTGGGATGCTCTTCAGAGGGTCAGTATAGACATGAAAGGCCAAATTGCCTCTATCTGCACTATAGGGCTTTTCTGGCTCTTTCTTGAAACCAACCATGGCAGATTCCCTCTGTGCACTGTCACGTAGATTGCTCTTGTCAAAATCTCACGAGTTCCTCTGTAACTGTGTTGATGGTGCATTATCCTTTCCTTCAACATCTCTACGAGGATTGATTCTATCAACCATGTCATCCTCTTCTAACACCTATCCTCTTTCTGTCCACCTCACACAGTTTCCATTTTACCTACTTGAATGTAATCAGCACAAACATAGCGGACTTCTCTTTGCAACACATAACCATCAGCTCTGGAGTTCCTCAGGAATTTATCCCTGGTATCCTCCCTCATGTTATCTTGACTTAATCTTCTTGTGAACTTGTCCATCTTCCCTGTGCCAGTTCACTGCTGGAGCAAATATACTGTTCTAGTATAATTTACTCTTTTAACATTTAATCATTATTGCCAGGGACAAGTACAAGACACTGAAAACCATTTCAAATGAGTGATTATTTTAGACAGGTTTCCAAGACAATTGCTTTCATGTTGAAAAATATTGAGTCGAGAATTTCCAGAACTTAGTGCCAAAATATTGCAGGTACTTGTTACGCCTGATTAGTTAACTTTCCAAAACTTAGCAAAAAAGTTATCTTTTCTGATTGTAGGACATTCATTTTAATGGTTTATTGTTGACTTCATAGTTGGAAAACTGTCACCCTGGTGTTGGAATTCAGTGGTAAACACATTCTGATAGTGCGATTAAGCCACACAGAATGGGAGTATCTCTAGTCAGACTCCTAGACTGGGGTGAGCTAATTTTCAGAGAAGATGAGGTAGGTTGTTACAATAGGCCTCAGGGTGGCAGAAGAAAATTCAGCACAGCTGCTCCTATTTAGCTGATGCAGTGTCGAAATATCTCCTTGTGTGAGGGCAGAGTGAACCTTAGCTACACCATCACTTCCCACTCCTTCTTTAATAGGATGACGACATACACAATTGAATTTCATGTGTGGAATTTAGGTCTGGAATCAAAGGGCACCTCATTGCACTTGTGTCTAAGGCCTGGCAAATGTGACTTCAGTGTAGCCTAGTGAAAGCAATTATCTTAGAAACATGTAAGGGCATGTTGATTATTGAGTCATTGATGTATGTAGCACAGAAGAAGATCCTTTGGCCCATCAACTCTGCACTGGTCAAGATCAACCATCTAACTATTCTTGTCCCATTTCCCAGCCTTGGTCTTATATGTCTTGGCATTGCAAGTGCCCATATAAATACTTCTTCATTAAAAGAATTTCTGCCTCCAGCACCCTTACAGGCAGTGAGCTCCAGATTTTGGGTGAAAACATTTTTCCTTACACCTCCTCTCAATCTCCTGCCACATACTGTGTCCCCCCAATCAATGATTCCTCCACCAAGGGGAAAGGTTCCTTCCTGCCTACCCTTCTATGACTCTCATAATTTTACACAACCAATCATGTCTCCTCACAGTTTCCTCTTCTCCAAAGAAAACAATCCCATTCTGTCCAATCGCTCTTCATAACAAAGATGTTCCTGTCCAGACAACATCCTGGTAAATCTCCTCTGCACCCTTTCCAATACAATCACATCCCTCCCATAATGTGATTCCTGAGCTGCAATACTCTATCTGTGGCCTAAAAAAGCTTTTATACAGTTCCTGCTGTCGGCACTGTTTCTCGGCTAATAAGGGCAAGTATACCATATATCTTCTTAACCACATTATCTACCTGTCCTGCTACCTTAATGGATGGTGGACATGCACAGGAAGATGCCTCTCGTCCTCTGATGAAGATACTTTCCTCATGAATGAATAAAGATAGACAAAGCAGCTTTCATCACCTCCAGTTATGGTATTTTGTGATTTTTGTAAAGGCTCTTGTCTCCAACATGCTGACACATTACCACAAATCATGGAACCCCTACAGGGTAGAAGCAGACCATTCAGCCCATCAAATCCACACCAACCTGCTAAAGAGCATCCCACCCAGACCATCCCACTACCCTGTTCCTATAACCCTGCAATTCCCATGGCAAGCCCACGTGGTCTGCACGCCCCTGAGGAATTTAGTGTGGCCAATCCACCTAACCTGCACACCTATGGACTGTGGAAGGAAACTACAGCACCTAGTAGAAACCCACACAGACACAGGGAGAACGTGCAAACTCCACGTAGACAGTCACCCAAGGGTGGAATTGAACCCAGGTCCCTGGCATTGTGAGACAACAGTGCTAACCACTTAATTGTCATGCCAACCCCAAAGAGCTGTGCCCCATTTAGTAGCCAATGGATAGAAAGATGGACACAGATGACAAATAATCTGGCTGGAGCTCAATAAATGAGAGAAAAAGAAATGAAACCGATCATGAGTTCAAGAGGGAACAGTCTAACAAGAAAACATTCAGTGTCTGTCATGCAATATTTCAGATCCATTTCACATTTTGAATGAATCTAGTTATTAGAAAGAGCTGGAATGGAAGGCTTACATTTATAAAGCACCTGATGCATCTTTCAGAAATATCTTTCAGAACACTTTACGCTATTCATTTCTTTTGGAGTGTGAATACTTCTATGCAAACATGATAGCTATTGTGTTAAATGAAAGAACTGCAGGTGCCAGAAATCAGAAACAAAAACCAAAACAGAAATTGCTGGAAAAACTTAGCAGGTTTGGCAACAGTTCTGAAGAAGGGTCACTGGACCCGAAACTTTAAGTCTGATTTCTCTCCATTGATACTGCCAGACCTGCTGATTTTTTCCAGCAATTTCTGTTTTGTAGCTGTTTTGTTAAGTTTTGTGACTATAAATACAGTACTGTAGGGATTATGCTACCGGGATTTTGTATTATGACATAGATTCTACACCAGACAGGACTGTACCTTTAAGACAGCTACATGACCATAACATATGACATTCTGTTATAAAAGTACCTGCCTAACCTTCAATCACTATCTCTGTGTATTGAAGTCACTGCAGTCAGTTATCCAGCCCTATGCAGAGTTACATCAGTAGGCACAGAACCCAGTCTGTGTGTGTACGTGTATGACATTGTGGCACATAAATCATTAATGTTACACAAAACTGCAAAATATAGTTAAAACAAGGTCCTCGGACAAGGGTCCTCAATTTGTTTTGACTCCAGACAGGATAACTCAAGGTGGTGTGCTCCTAGACAAGGATGGATGAATTGATTCCCCTTCTTTACTCAACCCTCTCCCTCGGCTGGTTGGAATAACGTTAATTTGAAAACAAAAATCCCTTCCCTTTTCAACATTTCCCAATTCAAATATATTCACTTTTTAAAAGGCACCATTTTAATCAGGCTTTCTTGTGTTACAGCAAGTTAGATAAAGAATGAGTTTACTGCTCCTAAATCATGAGAAAAGGTAATGTAACATGACATGCATACACATAGATTAGTGATGAGATTTGAGTCCAAACATTAAAAGTTAAAACAAAACAAACCAATGTATGTGATGAATAGATTGTGAATGACAGTATTATTTAAGAGGTTAGTGAACAAAATTAAAGCACATGTGATGGGAGGACCATACTGGCATGGATTAAGAATTAGTTAGTGTAGGGGAAACAGTGCCAGAGTAAATGGGCCCCAACAACTCACAATGTATATCATCAATTCAGATGAGGGATTCAAATGCATTATTTTCAAGTTTGCTAACAACACAAAACTTAGTGGAATTGTGAGTGTTGAGTAGGCCATAGAGATACTTCAGGGCAATTTAGACAGGTTGAGTGAGTGGCCAAATGCTTGCCAGATGTAGTAAAACATGGATAACTTTGAAGCTGAGACAACAAGGTGCAGAGCTGGATGAATACAGCAGGCCAAGCAGCATCATAGGAGCAGAAAGCCTGACGTTTCGGGCCTAGACCCTTCATCAGAAAAGGGGGAGGGGAAGGGGGTTCTGAAATAAATAGGGAGAGAGTGGAAGGCGGATAGAAGATGGACAGAGGAGAGGATAGGTGGAGTGGAAACAACCAGGTCAAAGAGGCGGGGATGGAGCCAGTAAAGGTGAGTGTAAGTGGGGAGTTAGGGAGGGGATAGGTCAGTCCAGGGAGGACGGACAGGTCAACGGGGCGGGATGAGATTAGTAGGTAGGAGATGGGGTGCGACTTGAGGTGGGAGGAGGGGATAGGTGGGAGGAAGAACAGGTTAGGGAGGCGGGGACGAGCTGGACTGGTTTTGGGATGCAGTAGGGGGAGGGGAGATTTTGAAGCTTGTGAAATCCACATTGATACCATTAGGCTGCAGGATTCCCAAGCGGAATATGAGTTGCTGTTCCTGCAACCTTTGGGTGGCATCGTTGTGGCACTGCAGGAGGCCCAGGATGGACATGTCGTTGAGGAATGGGAGGGGGAGTTGAAATGGTTCGCGACTGGGAGTTGCAGTTGTTTATTGCGAACCGAGCATAGGTGTTCTGCAAAGCGGTCCCCGAGCCTCCGCTTGGTTTCCCCGATGTAGAGGAGGCCACAACGGGTACAGCGGATGCAGTATACCACATTAGCAGATGTGCAGGTGAACATCTGCTTGATGTGGAAAGTCTTCTTGGGGCCTGGGATGGGGGTGAGGGAGGAGGTATGGGGACAGGTGTAGCACTTCCTGCGGTTGCAGGGAAAAGTGCCGGGTGTGGTGGGGCTGGAGGGGAGTGTGGAGCGGACGAGGGAGTCACGGAGAAAGTGGTCCCTCCGGAAAGCAGATAAGGGTGGGGAGGGAAAGATGTCTTTGGTGGTGGGGTCGGATTGCAGATGGCGGAAGTGTCGGAGGATGATGCGTTGGATCCGGAGGTTGGTGGGGTGGTACGTGAGGACGAGGGGGATTCTTTTTTGGTTCTTATTGCGTGGACGGGGTGTGAAGGATGAGTTGCGGGAGATGTGGGAGATACGGTTGAGGACGTTCTCGACCACTGAGGGGGGGAAGTTACGGTCCTTGAAAAACGAGGACAACTGAGATGTACGGGAGTGGAATGCCTCATCCTGGGAGCAGATGCGGCGGAGGCGAAGGAATTGGGAATAGGGGATGGCATTTTTGCAGGAAGGTGGGTGGGAGGAGGAGTATTCTAGGTAGCTGTGGGAGTCAATGGGCTTGAAATGAATATCGGTTTCTAGGTGGTTGCCCGAGATGGGGACAGAGAGGTCCAGGAAGGAGAGAGAGGTATTAGAGATGGTTCAGGTAAACTTAAGGTTGGGGTGGAAGGTGTTGGTGAAGTGGATGAACTGTTCGAGCTCCTCGTGGGTCATCAATGTAACGGAGGAAGAGTTGGAGTTTAGGGCCAGAGTAGGTACAGAAGAGGGATTGTTCCAAAGAGGCAGGTGTAGCTTGGTGTTCCAAGTAACCTACAAAGAGGCAGGCGTAGCTTGCCTACTTGCGTAACTTTGAAGCTGTCCACTTTGGTGGGAAAAACAGAATGGCACAGTGTTACTTAAATTGTGATAGATTGGGAAATGCTGGTGTACAAAGGGACTTAGATGACCTTATCCACTGCTCACTGAAAACAAGCATGCAGGTGCATGAGATTTGGTAGGCAAATGGTATGTTGACCTACATTGCAAGGGTTTTAGGTACAGGAGCAAGAGAATCTTACTGCAGCTGTATAAGGCCTTGGTGAGTCCTGTGTACTGTGTGCAATCTTGTTATGAATTATGAATTAAATTCTATTGTTATGTGTACTCAAGTGCAGGAGTATAAAAGTACAGTGAGAAGTTTACAAAGTTGCCACTCACCAGCACCATCTTAGGTACAAAAACCCAACTTTAAAACAACTATCCTCTGGGGCTATTTTCCCTGGATCGTCAGAGGCTGAGGGGTTACCTTATAGAAGTTTATAAAATTATGACAGGCATGGATAGGGTGAATAATCAAAGTCTTTTTTCCAGGGTAGGGAAGTCCAGGACTAGAGGACATAGGTTTAAGGTGACAGGAGAAAGCTTTAAATGTGACTTAATGAGCAACTTTTTCACGCAGAGGGTGGTGCATATATAAAATAGATTGCCGGAAGAAATGGCGGAAGTTGGTACATTACAGTATTTAAAAGGCATCTGGAGGGGTATAAGAATAGAAAGGGTTTAGCAGGAAATGGGCCAAATGCTGGTAAGTGGGACTCGATTAATTTAGGATATTCGGTCGGCATGGACAAGTTGGACCGAAGAGTCTGTTTCTGTGCTGTACGGCTCTATGACTTTACCATCTTAGATACAAAAACCAAAACAACCATCTCAGATACAAAAACCAGAATTTAAAAAAAAAGCAGAGAAGTACAAAAAAAGGGGGCAAGAAGAAAGGGGCAAGTGTCCAGATGTAAAAGTCTTATTTCCATGAGGTAACCTTATCTGTGTAAAGTAAGTGGATCTCCCAAAAGCCTTGAGTCAGTGTCATTGCAATCCTTTGGAACTCATTTCCACTGCTGCCACAGGCCCTTGGAACACACTCTAGCTGCCACTGCAGGCCCTCAAACTTTGGTCTCCTTACCTAAGGAAAGTTACACTTGACATAGAAGGAGTACAGTGAAGAGTAGCAGCAGTAGGCCATTCAGCCCATCAAGCCTGATGCACCATTCAACATGTTCATGGCTAATCCTCTATGACATTGCCATATACTT
>NC_063364.1:27073799-27108682 GCF_021869965.1 Rhincodon typus | reverse complement strand
CTGAGGAACTGTATTAACACCATTGAGAAAAGCCCTCAATTTTCTGTTTTCTCTTAATAACTTTAAATTTCTCCCTTGGTAAATGGTAATTGATCTGAACTACAGGCTTCCCATGTCCTTCTAATATCAGAGTAACAGACAAATGAACTGGAACATGAGTTTTTATTCTTTCATGGGGTGTGGGTGTTTTTTATTCATTCACAAGATGTGGGTGTCACTGGCTAGGTCAGCACTAATTGCCCAGAGGGCTGTTAAGAGTCAACCACATTGTTGTGGGTCTGAGGTCACTTGGAGGCCAGAGCAGGTAAGGACATCAGTTTACTTTCCTAAGAGGGCAGGAGTGAACCAGATGGGTTTTCCCAACAATCGACAACAGTTTCATGGTCATCATTAAGGTCCTAATTTCTGATTTGTTATTAAATTCAAATTCCATCATCTGCCATCAAACCCGGGTCCCCAGAACATTACCCAGGCCTCTGGATTAATAATCTAGCAATAATACCACTGGACCATCACCTTCCCTCACTGGTAAGGCCAGTATTTGTTGACTATCTCTAATTGGTCTTGACCTGAATCAGTTGCTTAGGCTATTTCAGAGGCAATACATAGATTGACAGATTTCTCCCTCAACAATGAGTGAACAAAGTGGGATTTTACAGTTGCCAGTGGCTGCAAGGTCACAAATTACAAATTGTGTTGAAATCAAATCTTACCATATGGTGCATTACTAGTCCAGTGACATTACAATTACGCTCCCGCCTTCCCAAATGCTGATGACCTTGAGAGTAATAGCATCAAATATCTTGTAAATAGAGTGACTTCCATCAGTTTATTTAAACCTAGTTCCAGTATACAACAAAGGAAAGGCAGATGATCATATTTCCCTCTCCTAACCTATGAGTGCTGGGCCTAATCTTGGCATTTTTCCCCATTATCCTAACTTGGATTCCCCACTTCATGTCCAAGATCAAATGAACCATTGAGAAAGTCCTACACATACATCTGACTAGGACCAGCTGTTCTTTTCACTTTATCCATGTGAAACAGCAATCCTGTTCTGTTTTGCGAATATCTTTGAAGAAAAAAACTCTTGAAGGAAAATGTGGAGGCTAGGTGGCTAGGGTCACATGGTTAAGCAATCAAAGTCCACAAATAGACTCAACATGTGGCTTTAATAAATGTTTTCATCCAACTCTGCATCACACAACAAAACTGAAACATAAAGCCGTTATATTCCATCTACTGCTGGATTCCTGTTAATCTCATAAGAAGTTGGCAGATTATTTCTGTAACTGCATCCAAACAATGAAATAAGGTCTAAGAAACTCTTTTTGTTTTGTTTACATTTCCAAATTTCACCCCCCTCCTGGGGGCACTGAGTCTTTATGGTAGAACTCCACAAACACTGATAGCGCTTGGCTCCTGGCCCGAACAGTCTTGTTTCAAGCAGCTGTTGCAACAGTGAAAGCTGGCAGGCATTTCCTGAGTGTCAGCCATCCCTCGTTTGGTAGCACTCTCAGCTCTGAGTCAGAAGATTGTGGTTTCTCAGTGACGTTGCAGATATTTGAACACAAAACTCTAAACAGATGCCAGTGTAGTACTGAGGGAGAGCAGCGCTGTCAGAGATTCTGTTTTTCAGATGAGACTTTAAACCAAGGGGTACTTCTGCACTCTTGGGCAGTCCTAAAGGTTCTCATGGCATTAGCTTGTGGAAAGCAAGGAAACAAAGTTTGGGCTGTGTATTCCAGTGCTTGAGATTAAGGTTAGTGAAGATCTAGTGAAGCAACTAAAATTCGAGATGTACAACAAGTCAAAATTAGATGAGTGAAGATATTTTGGAGAATTGAAGGACTAGAGTTGGAGATAATGAAGACAAAGGCCACAGATGATTTGAAAGCAAAGATTTATAATCAAGACATTGCTTGACCAGGAGGCAAAGTAGGTCAGCAGGCACAGGAGCGATAGGTGAATGGGATTTGCTGCAAGCTAAGACATGTATTTTGAACCTAGTCAATGGAGGACAGAATGTGGGAGACTAGCCTGGAAATCATTGGTATGATGGAGTGTAGAGATAATGATGGCCTGAATGAGGGTTTCAGCAAGTGAGGAACTGAGACGGGGTGAAGTTGGCTGATATTACGAAGGTAGAAATAGGTGGTCATCATTTTGGCCCAATATGAGGTAGAGGGAACTCCACTCAGGATCAAAATTGACATTTTATAATTATTACAACGATCACATCATCGCTGCATTTCACAGAAATTAAATCCATTACATAGATTTTGTTTGATCAGCTTTGCTGCAGTCACTATCAATTACACTTGATTCTCTTTAAATTCAATTATAATTGACACAAAATGACAAATCTGGCTCCGACACATTGCACATCAGCATGTCAATGCACTGCTTGTGTGTGTCCAGTGAATATTGCCTTTTTAGTACCTGACTAGCCAAACCTTCATTAGAGTTAAATACATATTGGTAACCGTGGCAGAGGATAGCTCTCCCAATAACTGGTTAACCAAGCAGGGGAATGTTGTGCCCAACTCTTAATTTCCTCTCTGGGTTTGTTATAAGTAAAGATTTATGCTTAATTAGTTTATGGATACTCTCAAATCTTTGAAAAATTGTCATCTTTTGTTTCCAAAATACCTTATGAACATCAGACTTTATTTTCCTATAGATTGGATTGATTGGACCACTCGTAACTTGTAATGAACTAACAGCTAATGGCACTATTTGATAAAAACTGAGACAATTCACACTAAGAATTCTAAATTCAAGGCCCAGTTTGTGCTCAGTTTACTAATTATTGATCACCTAGTTAGACTACTTTCGTACTTCCAGAGAAAATCAGTCAGAATTTTTCAGGTACCCAGTGACCGTCCCACTCTCCTCCCTCCCCTTGCTGGATTTTACGTGCATGTGGATGTTGGGATCAGGCCAAGATGTGATCTTGTGTAAGCTAAGATCAGGTGTCAACACATGGACAATATATTGTGGGGCTGTCCATCCAGTTCAAATTATCATCTTCATGGGTAAATGGTGGGAGAAAACTGAAGAACAGTTGTTAAAATAATACACTTATTTGAGTGAATTTTCTAGCAGGCAGCAAGATCACAAAAAGGCTTTGTTGCTGGCTCCCAAGCCCACATGTTTCAGTAGTGCACTCGTCATCTTAGCTTTATGGGAAGGAGTTAGTCTTCCGTCTTTGCTGTTCAGTCAAGGTTAGTGGGAGCATAGGATGGTGTGGCACACTGTAAGTGTGTTACTAATGAGAGAGGGTGCTGAGACCAACAAGAAAGAGGGCAATGCCAGAGTTACAATTGCAAAGTTCCTGGAGCAGAAACGGCAAATATTCAGTCAGTTACTTAGAATTAGGACTGCGTAACGTGTTAAACATCTGCTTTTGATTTGTTCCTAGCAGACTCACACTGCTGATAACATGTGAAATAACTTTTCAGAGGCCAGCATCCTGTCACCAATCACCCGTTATTTACAAATGCATAGCCTTTGACAATAGCACTGCCTCTCACTGAGTCAGGCATTCAGCAATTCAATATCCCTGTCATTCATCCTTTTAAGTCAGCAACGTCTCCCTGATTGGATCAGATTAACAGCCTCAATTAGGGAACTCATATTTTATGAGATCCAGCTGGCTGATCTCATTGCAATCATGCTCAAGTGGACAAAATGCACAATGAAATTTTCAATATATTACAGCAAATAGCATCGGGGAGTGGCTAAAACTTTATTAGGCTCATTGTGCCCAGACACAATCATTTCCAAGTCTCAATGTCACATTTGAAAAAGACAATATTGACCGGACAGACGTGAGCAGTGCATTGAAGTGCTGATGTGGAATGTGTCTGAGTCAGATTTCTCATTTTGTGTCAATTAGAATTGAATTTAAGGATAATCAAGTATAATTGGAAGCGACTGCAACAAACTTGATCAAGTGAAATTTTAAATAATGCATTTAATTTCTATGAAACTCAGCACTGATATGGTCATTTTAATAATTATAAAATGTCATATTTGATACTGAGATGAATTTCCAACCTTGAATTGGACCGTCACTAAGACAACACATTTCTATCTTCATAACAATGGCCCATTTCATCCCTGTCTCAGCTCCTTTTTTGCTGAAACCTTGTCTCAGATCATTGTTACATCAAGAGTCCAATATACCAATGAATTCCAGGCTGGTCTCCCACATTCGATACTCCCTAGGCCAAGTTCAAAATGCATACCTTAGCTTTTACCAAGTCTTGTTTATCTATCACTCCTGTGCCTGCTGACCTACATTGGTCTATTCTCACCATTTCTTAATATTTTATGGCTCCATCTGTATTACAGCTTTGAAGTAACAGGAGGAAAAAGGGAGAAGATAAATCCTATGACTCAAATCAAAATGTTAATGGAAACCTGAGAAATTGGAAGGGATCCAATTTTTCAATGTTGGTCAGTGACATTGTCTAGACTTGGCTCATTAATACACACTTATTTTAAGACAGAAAGCTTTAGATTCACACTTTGTTCCAGAGAGTTGGGCTAGATTTAGCTCTTTGGGTCAGGGCATTAGAGTCAAACTTGGATCAAACCTTTTGCACTATGTGGGAAGCATACATCAGGATTTGATTTCCTCAGAATTGGCCAATTAGTGGCTCAAAGACAGGCTCACCATCCAATTAATAGGAGCTGATCCAGCTCAGAAAAAGCTGTGGCCTGCAATTTAGTCAAGATGGAGCCAGTGTACCTACATTTTGAATCACCCTATCTTAATTTTTGAAAACTTTCAATTTTAAAACACCTTCAGCAGATGGGCCACTAATATGGAAAGGGAACCTTGCTAACATGCATAATTGACCTTAATTACTTATTTGAATACAGCCCCCCGATTTATTATTAATGTGAGCTTGGAGATGGGTGGGAATTTGATGGGATAACCATCCAAATGTTTTTATGTGCCAGCCACTTCCCATTTAAAAAAGTGCCCCTAAATCCAGTCCAGTGTGTCTTCCAGAGAGGTCTGCTGCATTCAGCCCATACTTGTATTGATAAATTGCCTTTTTATTTCTCTCAGTTTTCTCTTTTGCTTCAAACTTCAAATTCCCCTCCATCTTCAGTAGTGGTACTTCTACAGAGTAAAATGTTTGAAGGCTTTGGTTATGGAATTGGATGTATTGATTGGCAGATTTCTAGGATGGTCCAATGATCAACTCCTAATTCCTTTTTATTTATTCATTCATGTGATTTGGGCATCGCTGGCTAGGCCGTCATTTATTGGCCAAGACTAATTGATCTGGAGAATGCAGCGGTGAGATGCCTTCTTGAACTATTGCAGTGGTTGGGGTATGGGACATCACTATACTGTTAGGAAAGGAGTTGTAGGATTGTGACTTAGCGTTGTTGAAAGAATGGCAAGAAAGTTGTAGGTCAAGATGGTGTGTGGTGTGGAGGGGAACACGAAGGTGATGGTGTTTCCATGCATCTGTGGCCCTTGTCCTTCAGGCAGTAAAGGCTGTAGGTTTGGAAGCTGATGTTGGAAGAGGTGCTACAGTGCATCTTGTAGATGGTCTGCTGTTGTCATGCACTGGTGGTTAAATAAATGCATGTTGAAGATGGTGAATCAGGTGCCAATCAAGCAGGCTGCTTCATTCTGCATAGTGTCAAGCTTCCTGAGTGCTTCAGGAGCTGGATCCATCCAAGAAAGTGAGAAGTATTCCATCACACTCCCCGGTTATGCCTTGTAGATGGTGGATAGGCTTTTGGGAGTGAAGAGGTGAGTTACTCCTTTACTGTTCGAATGATGTTCGTTCATTTTGGAGCTCAAGCGTGTAGAATTCCAGTTCTTGGAACAACTCAGTTTGGAAGCAATGATCCGTCACATGAATGTAACCACTCTGGTCTAATGAATGTGATATTATAAAGATAGAAGAGTTCAGTTAATGAATTGTGAAGAGCATTTCACATTCAAGCTGCTGGCAGAGCAGCGAGTAGAACGAATAAAGACATGCGATTATATAGCGCCTTTCATGTCCTTAGGACATCTCAGAGTCCTTGGCAGCCAGTGAAATGCTTTTAAGTATAGTCACTATCGTGACACAATCGACACTATCGTAACCAATTTACATTGAGCAAGATCTCACCAACAGCAAAGTAACAATGAGCAGGCCTGTTTTAGTGATTTTGGCTGAAGGAGAAACATAAGTCAGACGTTGGAGGAACTCTCCTGCTTTTCTTTGAATAATGTCATTGGTTTTTGTTTTAACAAGCTGAGAAAGAAGATGAGGCCTTGCGCATCATCCAAAAAAGCAGCACCTTTGACAGCACAGCACTCCCTAGGTGCTTCACTGGAATGACAGCCTGGATGATATGCTCAACTTGGACTTGAACCCAGAAATGCTCCGATTCAGAATTGAGACTGCCTCTGAGTTAGCCAATGTTGACGCACTAACCTATCACAAGCCAGCAGGGACAAAACTTAGTTAATAACTTAGTTTATATAGCTCCTTATCACATCCCTTCAAAATAGTTCAAAGTGCTTCAGATACCATTAGGTATTTGCCAACACAAAAGAGGAGGCTGTTCTACAGGCAAATGTAGAAGCCTTTCTGCATCAGTAAAATTCTAATCACCGATGATTCACCGGTCAGTCCTTTGATGTGTTGGTGGAGGGACAAATGTTGGCTGGGGTAATTGGACACCTTCATTATACTCAGCTCACAACAATGCCTTGGGATCTGTAATGTCCAGCAAAACAAGAGAGGAAGAAATGAATATGATGAGAAAAACACAAGTTGGAAAAGATATCATAAGCTTAAACAGTAAAGATAAGAATTAAAAGCCCATTTTATTGCATATTTTCCACCTCTCCATTGGATGATCAGACACCCAACTGCCTCCTCCACTTAGTGTTCTAATTCCCAAAACAAAAACACAATTAAAGTATATTAGAACTCTTGTCTGTCTCTATCCTTGAAATAAAAGAACATTCAGAACATATGAAGAAAATAAATAATATTGATATGTGTAATAAATATCGCATGTGCGTGGTTTCTCCATCTGTTTTGTGTTTGTTGATTGTAGCCTTCACATTGCTAGGTTACTTAGGCATATAAAAAACACAACACTGCAAGCAAGCAGAAAGGTCAATGTTGTGAATGAGCATTAGACAATTGATACATTTTCCTACTACGATTACACTTCTGGTCTTTCAATTTCATTTCTTGGATGCACTTGAGTTATGTCCGTACACTTGAAAAGACACATGTCACCCTCCCCTCTCCACTGGTATCCCGGTCGGTATGGATTTGAATCCCATCACGTTGCCAAGAAAGCATTCAGAAATTTGCTGAGTTGATGCTTTCAATATGATTACCGAACATAATTTAGAAATCTTTGTTTAGTGACTGGAACAAGTCTTCTGTCTCATCAGCAGACATGCATTTATGTAGCAGTAAGCAAGCAGAGGACCACTTGCTTATTTGTGAGAGAGATGACTGGTGGTGAATTTAACCTGAGGGTCACCATGTCCCAGGCAAGGAGGCAAACTAAAGAAGGTGTGACCTCTATGGTAACGTCAGCTGTTGGTGGGAATTGAAACATGCTCTTGGCATCACGAACCAGCCATCCTGATGATTTTTTTTCTTTATCCATTCATGGGACGAGGGCTTTGCTGGCTAGGCAGTATTTATTGCCCATCCCTAATTTTCTTAGAGGGCCGTTCAGAGTCAATCACTTGCTGTGGGTCTGGAGTCACATGTAGGCTAGACCAGGTAAGGATGGCAGTTTCCTTCCACAAAGGACATTAGTGAACCAGATGGGCTTTTCCAACAATCGACAGTGGATTCATGGTCATCATTAGACTCTTAATTCCAGATATTTAGTGAATTCAAATTCCATCATCTGCCTGAGTCCCCAGAACGTTAACTGGGTCTTTGGATTAACAGTCCAGCAATAATATCACCAGGCCATTGCCTCCACTTTAGATTGAACTAACTGACTCCACATGCATTTATATACATCTGACAAGATGAAAGTGGAAGGATGTTTCCCCTCTGTGGGTGAGTCTAAAACTTGGGGCGTTGTTTTAAAATCAGAGATTGCCCTTTGAGGACCGAGGAGGAGAAACTTTATCTCCCAGAGTGTTGCATGTGATTGGAACTCTTTGTCTCGGAAGGTGGTGGAGACAGGGTCATTTAATAATTTTAAGGCAGAGGTGGATATGTTTTTGTTAGGCAGGGAATCAAAGATTATGGGGAGGGGGAGTGGTGGTAACTGGGGATACAGAATTCAAACACAAATAGAGCAACTATGATCTTATTGAAAGGTGGAGCGATCTTGATGGGCTGAATGGCCTATATCTGCTCCTACTGCATATGTTTGTATGTACATGAGTGTTCTTCCTGGTGTGCTGAGCAATGTTTATCCCTCAACCAAGAACAAATTTTCAGGAAATTATTACATAGTTTTTTGTGAGTTGTTGCTGCAGTGTAGTTGGCTGCTACAATTCCTAATCTTCAGAAGTAACCTTTTGGTTGTAATATGCTTTTGGAATGTCCTGAGGTTGTCAAATATGCTAGAGGAATACACATTCTTTCTTCTTCTAGTCCATCACTCACACATTAGGGAAGCTAATGACTGCTACAGTACCCTGAGCTCTCCCCTGTGGCTTGATCACCACTGTTCCATTCTGGTGAAGTCCTGCTCAATGCAATCCCCTTCTCTGCAAACTCTTCCAAGCAATCCTCCAGGATTTCTACACTTTACCAGTTCTGGCCTCATCAACATCCCTGATTTTAATCACTACATCTTTCACATCTATTCTTATAGCTGTCTCAGTCCTAAGCTCTTTAATTCTCTTCCTAAACTGTATCTCTTCCCAAAATTTGTCACCTCCCAATCTGACTTTTCCCATCATGATGCTCCTTAAAACTAACCTCTTTGACTAAGATAACAAGGTGCGGAGCTGGATGAACACAGCAGGTCAGGCAGCGTCAGAGAAGCAGGAAAGCTGATGTTTCGGGTCTGGACCCTTCTCTCCTGCTCCTCTGATGCTGCCTGGCCTGCTGTGTTCATCCAGCTCTACACCTTGTTATCTCAGACTCCAGCATCGGCAGTTCCTACTATCTCTTTGATTAAACTTCTGGATCTGCTTATGTAGCTTGGTACCAAATCTCATCTGGTAGTACTCCTATGAAATGCCTTGGGATTAATGTGTTAAAAGCACAATATAATTGAGAGTTTTTGTGAACTTCAGGTTCTGATGTGATGTGTTTATAATGCAAGCTTGGTGTTATCTGAGTGATACTCCAGGATTTATCTCATCCTCTTCTGTCCAATGTTTCAATATTGGTGATACCCGATAATGTGGACTTTGGCCCCTTCATTCCTATTTCTGATTTGAAATGGTAAGTGTGTGTACCTAGAGAGGCTTCTGCTCCATCACTGCCTGGAGGCAGGCACTTGGCTCATTATCTGCTGGTACTTTACACTGAACCAATTTCATGTCAGTTGTTTTGTCAGTGCTGTTTTGCAATTGCCTTCCACTCTCAGGGGCAGGATAATGAGGCAGCTCCCAAGCCGGTCAGGAACAGGAACTGATCCAGTGTTGTTCTGATCCACGCGCTAGCCCTTTAAGCTAACCAGCCCCAAAAGTGTAACATGGATTGACTTAAATCATTTTGCTATCGAGGCAGTCAAATGGTTTACCAAGTTGCTTTAAGCTCAGAACGACATCCTGTGATTCTTGAATTAAAATAAGCTTTAGCTAGAAAAAAATAGACATATGAGGATTTTTTGAACCACATTATTTTGAGTGGCTGTACATATGTTCAAAAATAAATAATAGGAAATATGCTGTGGCCAGAATTCTGGACTCAAAAGGCCACAAGATTATCTGTAGTCCTTTCCACAGTTATGCAATGCATGTTACGAGCTTAAAAAAAAAACACATTCACAGCAGGGGTTTATTGAAAATCATTTCATTAGGTCATAATCATATGTTTTTTTTAAAGAAAAATAATGTCTGAGGTAAACCTTGTTTGCTCTAATGGATTGAACTCATAATAATGAGCCATGACCTGCTCTTTTAACATGTTCCAAACTCTCTTAATGCACGTTTCTTTGAAATACGGATAATTAGAGCACATGAAAATGTTATTCAGCAGAATTTGCAGGCTTTGACTTCATAACCCAATGCAAGTTGAACATCAATAACCATGATAGACCCAAGGTGCGATGTTAACTCAGGGTCCATCCTGCTGTTCAGGTGAGGGTTAATGATCCGCTGGCACAAATTGAAGAAATGCAGAGGGCCCTTCCAAATATCTTGGCCAACATTCATCCCTTAACCAACAATGTGGAGGTGACAGGCTAATGGTATTACCACTGGTGTGTTAACCCTGAGACCCAGGTAATGTTCTGGGGAGTCATGTTCACGTTCAAATCCCACCACGGCAGATGGTGGAAGTTGAATTCAATAAATATCTGAATTAAGAATCTAATGATGACCATGAATCCATTGACGATTGTTGGAAAAACCCATCCGGTTCACAAATGTCCTTTAGGGAAGGAAACTACCATCCTTATCTGGTCTGGCCTACATGGGACTCCAGACCAACTGCAATGTGGTTGACTCTTAACTGCCCTCTGGGCAATTAGGGATAGGCAATAAATACTGGCCTAGCCAGCAACGCCCTCATCTCACGAATGAACTTTTAAAAAAAAATGGACCAACTAGAGATTTACTCCAGTATGGAAGCTTGCTATACTTCAAATGTTTGCAGAAGTGAGAACAGTTCTTGCAGATGGAAGTAATTTATTGTCTGTGAAGCAAGATTTGGGCAATCATCAGGTTTTGGCTGATCACTGGCAGTTTATAACAAACATATCAGGCAAGGCCATCGAATTGCTTCTCCATGACAGTCAAAGCATTACTAAATGTCTCTACTATCAACATACTGGACCAGGAACTAAACTGGTCTTGCTACTTAACTACCATAGGTTCAAGAGCATGGCAGGGGCAAGGAAACTTGCAGCAAGTAACTCAGTTCCTCATTTCCAAAGCCCGTCCACCATCTACAAGGCACAAGTCAGGAATGTGATGGAATGCTTTCTACTTGCTCGGAAAGGATTGACACCAGCCAGGACTCGCTTTTGATCTGGACTTTTAAAAAAATGAATTCAAATGCAACCATCTGCCAAGGTGACCGAGCATAACCTAGATCTCTAGAATTCCAGTCCAGCAGCAATACCACTATGCCATTGCCTCCTTCCACCTCACTTGTGTCAATATATATACCAGGGAGTCCAGAACAAGGGATCACGGCCTAAAGGTACAGAGTAGGCGATTTAGTACAGAGATCAGGAGAAATATCTTCACCCAGAGCGTCGTGAGCCTATGGAATTTTCTGCGACTGAAAGCAGTGGAGGCCAAATTATCGGATGCTTTCAAGAAGGAGTTAGATATAGTCCTTAGGGCTAAAGGAAGCAAAGGGGAGAAAGCAGGAACAGGGCACTGAGTCGGTTAAACAGCCAAAATCATATTGAATAGAGGAGCAGGCTTGAAGGGCTGAATGGCCTACTCCTGTTCCTATCTTCTATGTTTCTATATCAGCCAATTCTGAGGGATGTAATAACACACACCAATCTGCCTCTCTTTCTCAGATTATGTGTCGTTATTTCTGTAATGATGCTTTTCCCTCATGTTTATATTCCCGCTGGCTTCAAACTCCATGGCACCACATTTCAGAGCAGATTCCCAACCTCCGTAATGTTTGATTAAAAACTGTCTCGCCGCTGTGGGAACTTGTTAGTCTCTCTGACACTGGCATAAGATATCTCTTGTCACATACGTAACCCTTCAATGTAAAGTGAGCCGCACGCAGATTGATCCATTAGTAAATTTTCTGTTTAAAACAATGTCTTTGTTTGTATTCTGTTCCCTCCCAGGAAGCCTGGTGGCCAGTTAATGCACCGCTTGTGATCCGTCACTGCCTGTCTCAGTTGCTGCCTGTGCAGTTATTTGTTTGCCTGATAGGATGGGAAAATACAAGGATTTTAATTGAAATACTGAAGTGTCCGCAACACTTCTTTTCCAACTGTTTGACCTCTTGGAAGAAACATTGTTGGTGGATCTATTACTGTGGTTGTTTTCTCCTCTCCAGCAACTCCTATCATGTCTAATCAAATAATTAACAACGATGTCACCTTGTTTTGAATTCTGCATGTACTGTAAGCTGACTCTAGAATATGGAATATGGTGAGAAATGAATACGTTGATGAAGATGACACAAATGATTGGGAAAGAAAAAAGAGAGAGAATTGGAGACTCAAAGAGGTGCGCGGCACAAGATAAAAACAGAAACATAGAAACTAAGAGATAGTAGGAACTGCAGATGCTGGAGAATCCAAGACAACAAGGTGCAGAGCTGGATAAACACAGCAGGCCAAGCAGCCTCGACCTCCCAGTCGCGAACCATTTCAACTCCCCCTTCCATTTCTCAGACGACATGGCCATCCTGGGCCTCCTGCAGTGCCACAATGATGCCACCCGAAGGTTGCAGGAACAGCAACTTATATTCCGCTTGGGAACCCTGCAGCCCAATGGTATCAATGTGGATTTCACAAGCTTCACAATCTCCTCTCCCCCTGCCGCATCCCAAAACCAGCCCAGCTCATCTCCGCCTCCCTAACCTGTTCTTCCTCCCACCTATCCCCTCCTCCCACCTCAAGCTGCACCCCCACCTCCTACCTACTAACCTCATCCCGCCCCCTTGACCTGTCCGTCCTCCCTGGACTGACCTATCCCCTCCCTAACTCCCCACCTACACTCACCTTTACTGGCTCCATCCCCGCCTCTTCGACCTGTCTGTTTCCTCTCCACCTATCCTCTCCTCTATCCATCTTCTATCCGCCTCCCACTCTCTTCCTATTTATTTCAGAACCCCCTTCCCCTCCCCCATTTCTGATGAAGGGTCTAGGCCCGAAACGTCAGCCTTCCTGCTCCTATGATGCTGCTTCGCCTGCTGTGTTCATCCAGCCCTGCACGTTGTTGACTAGAAACTAAGAGCTGGAAAAGGCCATTCAGTCCTTCAAACTTGCCTGGTCACTCAATATCTATCTCAATGCCATATCCCATTTTCTCTCTGTACTCCTTGATGCTTATAATCTAAAAATGGTGGAGAAACTCAGCAGGTTTGGCAGCATCTGTGGAAAGAATTAACGTTTCATGTCCAATACAATTCTTCTTTGGAAACGTTGACTCTGTTTCTGTCTCCGCAGATGTTGACAGACCTGCTGAGTTTCTCTGTCACTTTCTGTTTTGTTTTGGATCTCCAGTATCCATAGTGCTTTGCTTTTACTGCACTAGATGGCTGTATTCGGTATGAGTTATATCATAGTGTAAATTTTTCATAAAGGGAGACTTACTTTAAGTTAAGGATAAACTAGGGACACTGAACAGTAACAGGCTAGCCAGAGAGTGCAGCCTCCTGGAGTGCAATTGAAGACACCTAGCACCCAAGAGAAAGAACAGAATATAGACTCGAGGAAGGGACAACTAGATTGCAAGTGTCGATGAAAGAAGTGGAATCCATTGACTCAGTCTGAGACATAGTTATAGCAGAATTTTCTCAAGGTCGAATGCAGTGGTGAGCTGTTGCAAATGTTGAGAGGTCCATTGATTGTGAAGCCAATAAAATACTTGTTGAATTTACCCTGATAAGCGCCATCCAAAACAAGGCAATTATTTAGCACAAAAGTCATCATTCTATTTGGGCCTTCTCATGATGTTATTTTGTTTGGAAATGACAATGACTGGATAGTTTTCTGCAGGCAACGGGAGTCTTGTGTGCTGACTGTATACCTGCCAACAGCCTCTCATCACCTTCTTCGGAAAAGGCTGACCAGTATTGAATTAATTGGCTATTGGTGGACCTTCCTCAGAATCAAGGATGTGGAGATCCTGGCCATCACTTTCCCAGAGATACCAACTGATCAGAAACTGGCTGCTGGCCATCACAGGTAGCACCCTGTGGGCATGCTACCAGCTGCTGGCAATGCCCCTGGGAGAGAGGCCTGGGACTGCTAAGTGACCCAGTCCACAGGTGAGTGGTGACTGGATGGGCATTGTGGGGTCAGAGTTGTAGAGGGGTAGGTGGAGGCATATGACAAAAGGGGGCACTCTTCCTTATGTTCGATCTGATTTAGTGCCCGACAACAAGGGACCAATCAGAAGCCTAGTTTTATTTTTAGGGTTCTTGAGTGGCAACTGTCACTTCACCACTGCTGGTGGCTGAGGGACAAGTCCCTGACAAACAAACAAATGCACAAGGAACAAGAATAGGCCATTCGGCCCTTTGAGTCTGTTCCTCCATTCCGGTAGATCACAGCTGATCTGATTCTATCCTCAACTCTACATTCATGCATAACCCCCAGTAATCTTTCATCCCCTTGGTCATCAAGAATCTATTTATCCTTGGCCTTAAAAGTATTTAAAGATTCTGCACCCACTGCCTTTTGAGGAAGGGATTCAAGATTTGAAGCCCTCTAGAAAAAAAGAGTTTCCTCAGTTCACTCTGAAATGGACAACTTCTTATTTTCAAACTATGACCCCTAGTTCTAGATTCTCCCTCAAGAGGAAACATCTTTGCTGTATCCACTCAGACAAGTCTCCTCAGAATCTTAGGTGGGCACTAATTTCCAACATTTAATTGGAGGCAGGATGAGAAGGTCATCCACAAGACTTCCCATCCTGGCCTTAATAGCGAGAAATGAATACGTTGATGAAAATGACGGAAATGATTGGATAAAAACAGAACCATAGAAACTAGGAGCTAGAGAAGGTCATTTAGTCCTTCAAACTTGCCTGGTCACTCAATATCTATCTCAATGCCATATCCCATTTTTTCTCTGTACTCCTTGATGCTTATAATCTAAAAATGGTGGAGAAACTCAGCAGGTTTGACAGCATCAGTGGAGAGAATTAACATTTCATGTCCAATATTAGTCTTCTTTGGAAACGTTGACTCTGTTTCTCTCTCCACAGATGCTGACAGACCTGCTGAGTTTCTCTGCCACTTTCTGTTTTGCTTTGGAGCTCCAGTATCCACAGTGCTTTGCTTTTACTGCACTAGATGGCTGTATTTGGTATGATTTATATCATAGTGTAAATTGTTCATAAAGGGGGACTTATTTTAAGTCTCCTTAAAGTCTACTTCCTGTGGAATCTGCTCAACTACTGTAGAGAGCAAGTGTTGTTTGAGATCATTCCTTGCCTACAATCCTCGTTTGATATACTTTATCAAATGATCAGAGGACACATCACCATAGAGTGTCTACAGAAGAAGCTCAGTTCTTTGTTAACAAGATGGTTAACAGGTTAGTAATAAGTACATTTACATTAGTTCATAAGCAGTTCCAAGTCATTATCACTCTTACTGCGTAAAATAGTTTTTCCTTACATTCTCCCTGTATCTACTGTCCAAAACCTTAAATCTGTGTCTGCTAGTCCTTGTACCAGGAGTTTGGTTCTATTTAGTTGACTAAAGGAACAGCTTCTCTTTGTCTGTCTTAAGCCTGCTATTATCTTTTATACCTCAGATTCTTCTCTCATCCTTGTTTCCTCCAAGGAGAATAATTTAACCATACCTTATAACTGAGTTCACTCATCCTTGAAACCATTCTGATAAATCTTTCTTGCACCCTCTCAAGGACCCTCACATCCTTTTTAATGTGTTGACCCAGCCAGAACCATTTAATCTCACATTAAAGGGTTGTCTGTTCCAGACATATATGAGGAGGAATTTCTTCTCTCAAGGTGGTAGTGAATCTGTGGAATTCTTTACCCCAGAGGCCTGCAGCTACTGGGCCATTAGTTTATACGAGGCTGAGAAGAATTTTAAACAGTAAGGGAATCAAGAATTAAGATGAAAAGGCAAGAAAGTGGAATTGAGGCTTAGCAGATCTGTTACTATTTCATTGGATGGCGGAGTTGTCATGATGGGTTGAAGGGCATTTTCCTGCTCCTATGTCTTATGGTCTTATTACATGTCAGGCCTAATTACTTGAACTCTCAGGAGCTGTGCAGAATACATCGGCTTCCTGGGAAGGCTAGTGTAGGACTCACTGTCTCCATCCATATACTGTGTGTGACAGCAATAGAATGGCTGGAACTCAATGTAACAAGAATATTAACTTCAGAAATATTACCGTATGTGACAGCTCCCACCTGACACCCTCTGGCAGATTAAATGCCTCTTGCTTCCAAACTCCCTTGGGAAAATGCATTAGGTTCCACCCAAAGAGGTGGTTCTTCTACAATTACTGGATGTTTCAAAATGCCCTACAGGCAATAAAGTACTTTTGGAAATGTAGTCCCAGTTGTACTGCCAGATGCAAAGCAGCCAATTTACACCCAGCAACTTCCTACAATTAGCAATGTGATAATGACTGGATAGTCTGTTTCCTTTTTGTGATGTTCATTGAGGGATGAATATTGGCCACGATATTGGGGATATCTGCCTTACTGTTCTCCAAAATAGTATTGTAGCGCATGCACTTACTTTCCAAGACGGCTTCTAATTTAAATCAGGGACAATAAACACATTCTTTATTTGAAAGGGATTGAGATCTTCAGCTTATAATACAAACACTAAATAAATTATACTTGGAATCAAAAATGGAAATTGTTGGAAAAGCTCAGCAGGTCTGGCAGGATCTGAAGAGAGAATTCAGAGTTAACTTTTCGGGTCCAGTGACCCTTCCTCAGAACTCCAAATTATATTTGGAATCCAGTAAAACTGATAGGGCCAGATTGGAATGCCTATTCCTCTTCTCCCTGACCAGTGAGGACAGACAGGGGGCTTTACGAATTGTTTAGAAGTAAGATGCCAGTGGTGGAATGAAAGATGTTACAAAGTTATTTGCGAAGGTTGATAAACACAAGACAGATAACAGAGCTGAACTATATGCTTGTGTATGTGTCTCTGTGACTTTAGGCACCAGCCATTATTCTGAGAGTGTTAGATATCTCAGAGTCTCAAATTTCATCTCAAAACTGAACCAAGCAAATCAGCAAAGTTCTAGCTTTGATCTTTGAGCTGTGCTGTCTGCTTATGAACTGAGGTGACAGTAGCAAGCCTGGGACAGAGAGAACGACAATTGGCTGGTACCTTATTGAAATGTGATCCTTCTATGGACATTGCTATAACACCTGGTCATGGATCAAAAGGTCTCATGTTTAAATCAGGATGTGAACTCATCCACCTAACACACCTGTCATTCACCACAGACAGAGATTCACAAACTCCTCATGTCACAATTCAATATTGGGAAAATCGTAGGGGAACAGCAAGGAATGAAGCAATTACAAACTGAAGGTCAAGTCAACCAATGAACATTTCACGCCATTCATCGAGAAATGTTTCAGAATGATTAATTTGAATCATTGTAGTAGAATAGAATCCCTACAGGGCAGAAAGAGGCCATTCAGCCCCTCAAGTCTGCACTAACTCTCCAAAGAGCACCCCACCCAGACCCAGCCCACACACTATACCTGCATTCCCCATGGCTAATCCATCTAGGCTGCACATCCCTGGACACTATGGGCAATTTCCCTTGGCCAATACACCTAACCTGCACATCCTTGGACTCTGGGAGGAAACTGGAGCACCCAGCGGAAACCCA
Source organism: Rhincodon typus (assembly GCF_021869965.1). Classification (NCBI taxonomy): domain Eukaryota; kingdom Metazoa; phylum Chordata; class Chondrichthyes; order Orectolobiformes; family Rhincodontidae; genus Rhincodon; species Rhincodon typus. The sequence continues at coordinate 27,090,988 of NC_063364.1, read as the reverse complement.
GGGAGAGCGTGCAAACTCCACACTTACAGTCACCAGGCTGGAATTGAACCAAGGTCCCATGCACTATCAGCCACCATGCCACACAAAAATCAAAGATGTAAAAATATAGAAAAGACTCAGTGGTAATATCGCTGAAACTGTATTTCACAGTTGGATAGTTTCAAATCCCACTGTTATAGTTAGTGATCTAATATATTCCACTAATTAATAAAGCTGGAATTGATGAAAAGGGCTTCACCTTTAGGGAAAGGAATCTACTGTCCTTACCTGGTCTGGCCTATGTGTGACACCAGACCTCTAGCAGCATGCTTGACTCTGAAATGGCTGAGCAGCACCCAGTTGTATCAAACAGCTACAGAAAAGTTTAAAAAAGTGACTGAAAAGGTCCGATGCTCACACTGTCTTCTCATAATTGTTCCTGATCAGCATTTATTGCCTAATTTATTGCCACAATTAAGTTCTGCTTGACCATCATTGACTAACACTAATTCATGCTCCATGGTTTGGTCAGTTTATGACCTTGACCCTCCCTATCTTTGTAATGTTCTCCATTCCACCATTCCTGTAACATTCTCAATAATCACAAATTCTCCATTCCCCTGACATGGATCCATCCCTGCCTGTATTCCAATATTATTGGCTTCCAGGGTGTCTGCAGCTCTTCCACCAAAATCACCATGGACATTCAGGAGTATCCCAATGGGATTTACCTTACCAAGTGCCTGCAGGCCATTTGAGCTGGCAGTAAAACTGTGAGTCGTCATTCCCACTGGATAATCACAAATGTCGTACTTGGCAACAGTCGAACCAGGTACTTGGTTCATCTTCCCCTCCATAGGTCAAGGATACTATGGTCAATGGTAGATGACCAGCTGGAACTCCCCACCTGTTGCTGAATTCAGGATAGGAATCAAACAGAGACACCACGGCTCCCAACAGGCCAGTACGTTTAGCATCTTGGCCAGTGGGTGAGATTTGCATTGAATTTTTATAGTAGACGAATCATTTTTGTAAGATTTGATTTGTTACAAAATGTAATGCTGTGTCAAAATCTATGCTAATACTTCAGTACAATAGACAGAAGTGCAGCTTTGTGAGAGTGCCAAACCGAGATGCAGTATACCTGTTCCAAGAGTCAAACAGGTGTAGCTTTTTTCACAGTATCTTCAAATAATTTCCCTTGAACAAAAATGATTAACTAGCTGTTTGCAAAATATCCAGTGCCACCGACCTTCAGAATAACAGCAATGCCACTTTAAAGATTTAATTTTGATGACGTTTCGGTAAGAAGTGATAAGATGCTATAAAAACGAATGACTTTCTTTCTTCATGGTGTTGCCAATACAAACAAAGCGAAGGGAAATGTATGATTCCACAAAAAGGAATCTGCCAGTTCTTTTGTGCAATTATTAATTTTCCACATCCCCTGATTTCATGACAACACAGGTCGGAATGACTGTCTTAATAAGGATAAAATATTTTTGAGTTCTAACTGTGGTACACAGCTGGTCATTAAAAATAAAGTGAAGAGGCTCTAAAATAGGATCTTGCCACATCTGTAACTGTTCCTCAGCAGCCCATCAGTAGGCCCCAAGATGTCGAGAGTTCCAGTGCCAAAGGAAACTTTATGTAATGTCTACAGCAATTCAGAGCCAAAGACAACAGCCAAGAATCCAAAAGTATACAGAGCCCTTTCGTAAGTTGGGCAGGAATATGACAAATATTTCAAAACATTCAGGGATATTTTTGTACCACTGGTGTGTCTGATTGTCAGGAGTCTACTTTTGGCTGGTTTGGATGTCTTGTTTTCCCAAAGGCCTTGTGGCTCGCGTGATGAAACATTGCAACATGCAGCCGAATATTTGTTCAGGACCCAATCCCTCTCCTGGTTTCAGGGAACAAAAAGGAGCTCTTCAGGGAGAGACCTCTGCCCTTGTCCATCAGCAATCAAGATGTTAGTTCTTTCCTCCTAATTGCACAGAAAAGCAGAAGACAATTTTGATAACATTTTACGCATTTCACTAAAATAAAAATTGTATCCTCACAGTAGGTTACAGCTTGCCGACTCTCTTTGATCCCTGTTAGTATATTTTAAAATCGTTGACCTTGCCTTCAATTACATTATTCCCCACCTTGTAGAGAGGCCTTGTAGCTCGTGTAGACTTGTAGCGTCCCTGCCTCTGAGCCTGAAACTTCAGGTTCCCTTCCCATCCCATGACTTGATAGCCAAGGTCTGTTCATTAATGTGGCCAAAGAGGCTGAGTGCTAACTCAACAAATCCTTCCAACTCACACTGGTGGCATCTGGCTAGAGCTGGAGACATTCCTAGTCAAAGCAATATGATGGAAGCAAAGTTGGAGCCTCTGCTACTATTGCTGCAAGTTACAACACATAATTATGCACGTTGTCACAGTAATACAGGTTCCTTGACTGAACTACAACAGCATACATTCCCTTTACTCCAGCCCTACACTCGAACTGCTCATCTCCAGTCCTTCTCACATTGACCTATTCCTCAGCCTTTTATCTCCTTTGCTCCATCTACCATAATGCCCTCTATCATTTGTCAATTTCTTCCCTCAATGACGCTGCTTAGTCCACATTGTGTCTGTTTTCTTTGATTGTGCTTTCACCTCTCTTTGTTTTCCTCATCCTTTCCCCAATTCCTTCCCCCAACTGAGGGGTGGCCAGTGGCTCAGTGATTAGCGCTGCTGCCTCACAGCGCCAGGGACCTGGGTTCAATTCCACCCTCAGGTGACTGTCTGTGTGGAGTTTGCACATTCTCCCTGTGTTTGTGTGGGTTTCCTCCGACAGCCCAAAGATGTGCCGGCTAGGTGGATTGGCCATGCTAAATTGCCATGTAGTGTCCAGGGATGCATGGGTTGTCTATGGTGGATATGGGGCTAGGTCTATTTGGGAGGGTCAGTGTGGACTCGATGGACCAAATGGCCTGCTTCCACACTGTAGGGATTCTATGATGTCATTGTATGTCACCCTCTGATGTGCTCCAAGTCTCCCCATCTACGAGAAGACTATGACAGAAATGCAGAAGTTTACATTAAGGAAGAGAAGCTGCCTGGTTTGTTGAAAGCTGAGTAAAGTCTATGCTGGATCAATAACTCCTGTATTTCTAAGAAATTGGCTGGCACAATGATGATTGTAGCTTTGCAAAGTTCAGCAGCTGCTTCTGCGCAGCATGCTGAGATCAGTTAATAACACTGGAAATGAAATAGATAAGTTCACCAGTTAGAAAAAAAGAATGCTTGGTGCAATAATAATGAAATAAGATTGCAGGTAGATTTCCTTCTTATTTGTAAATATTTACAATTGACCCATTCAGACATGCCCGGGACAGGTGGGATTTGAGCACAGAACACAGGTCTTTTGGATGCGACACTACCACTGCACCATTAGAACCTTTGTAAAAACTAATGCTGCAGGTTCCTTGTTGCTTAATCAACTCATTCAGCCATGTTACAATACCTCTGGAGCAGGAGGATCTTGAACCTAGATCTTCTGGCCCAGAGGTAGGGATTATACCATTGCGTTGCAAGAATCGTTAAAAAATCATGGGTGATGCGCATCACAGATGAGAAAAAAGCACGGATGCTGCGATGAACGTATTTAATGATGGCGTAGGTATATGTGCTGTAGTGGTGGGGCCAAGATCCTTCAAGTCATGCTTTTCTGAGTTTCTTTAATAAAGCCATAGAGTCAAAAAGCATGGAAACAGACCCTTTGATCCAACCATGCCAACCATAATCCAAAACTAAACTAAACTATGGCTGGGCACAATTTACAGATAGACCCCTTGTTGTTTGTGTATATCCAACCAGTAATTGCAAAGATCACATTATTTGCAGCTAAGCCTATAGTATTGTATGTGGATGGAGTGGAGGAGGGGAAGGGCTACTGGCCTCTCTTGGCTGCTATTGCAAGATCTCAGAGGGAAGGAAGATCCAGTCTATCTGGTTATCTTGGCAAATGCTGTAGTCACTGAGGCAGGGTGTTACATTATTGCTGGCTCACTGAGTGTCAATAATCAGAGCTTATGCTGTGATATCACAATGGGACAGAGCAAGGAAATAGGCCCCAAGAACCATCTCAGTCAGTCAAGGACTGAATTCAGTCATAGAGTCATACAGCATGGAAACAGTCCAATTCATCCATGCCAATCAAGTTTCCCAAACCAAACTAATCCCACTTGCCTACGTTTGGCCCATATACCGCTAAACCTTTCCTATTCATGTACCTATACAAATGTCTCTTTAAATGCCGTAACTGTACCTGCACCTACCACTTCCTCTGACAATTCATTCCACATATGAACCACCCTCTGTATGAAAAAGTTACTCTTCACGTCCCTTTTAAATCTTTCTCCTCTCACCTTAAAAATATGCCCCCTAGTTTTGAACACCCCCACCCTAGGGAAAGACCTTTGCTATACACCTTATCTATGCCCCTCATGATTTTATAAGCCTCTTTAATGTCACCCTTCAATCTGCTACGCTCCAGTGAAAAATGTCCCAGCCTATCCAGCCTCTCCCTATAACTCAACCCTCCATTTCAGGCAACATTTGGGTAAAATTTTTCTGAACCTTCTCCAATTTAATAATTTCATTCCCATAGCAGAGTGACCAGAACTGTTCACAGTACTCCAAAAGTGGCCTCACCAACATCCTGTATAACCTCTAAATGACATCCCAATTTCTACATTCAAAGGTCTAAGCAATGAAGGCCAGTATGCTAAATGACTCCTTAACTTTCAAAGAACTATGTACCTGAACTGCTAGGTCTCTCTGTTCAGCAACACTAACCCAGATGACTGTTGACATGATGTTGCAATGAGAAGTGTAAACGGAGTCCATGGATGGGAGGTTGGCTTCCGTGATGGTCTGGGCTGGGCTGTAGTTTCTGAGCAGAGTAGTTCCATCCTCACCTGATCTACACCTACCTTATCTATTCTTTTAAATATTTTGTAGGGTCTATTAAGATCACTTCTCATTCTTCGAAACTCAACAGTCCTGCCATCCTTGGAAAAAGTCTGGTAAACCTTTCTTGTACTTCATCTACAGCAATAATATCCTCTGAAGATTATGGAACTCAACTGCCTGTAGTACTCCGAATGTGGTCTGACCAAAGTTGTATGCATTTAAAGCACAATTTCACTACTCCTGTATTCAAATCCTCAAATTCAAATAAAGACTAACATTCCATTATCATTCCTAACAGCTTCCTGCATCTGCATATTAGCCTTCATTAACTTATTGATGGCAGGTCCAGATCCCTTTATATATCTACACTTACTAATCTCTTAACATATAAGAAATGTACCAGCTATTAGTGAGACAGCACCTGGAACATTGTATACAATTTTCGTCCCTTTACTTTAGGAGGGATGTAGTTGCACTGGGGGCAATTCAGAGGAGGTTCACCAGATTGATTCCAGAGACAAATGGATTTGTTTTATGAAGAGAGATTGAGCAGTTTATGCCGAAAGTCTCTGGAGTTTAGAAGAATGAGAGATCTAATTGAGGTTTGGAAGATGCTGAAGGGGATTGACAAAGTAGATGTAGAAAGGATGCTTTCTCATATGGGGCAATCTAGAATGAGAATCTAGAACTTTAGGATACGAGGTGGTAGTTTTAAAAAAAGAGATGAAGTGCAATTAATCCTCTCAAAGGTTTATGAATCTGTGGAATTCGTTACCACAGAACGCGGTGGATGTTGGGACAGTGAGTAAATTTAGGGGAGGAGATAGACAGGATTTTAATTAGTGATGGGTTGAAGAGTTATGGAGCGTGGGCAGGAAAGGTGGGTTAAGATCAGCTCTGGCTGTATCCAATGGCAGAGCAGGCTTGAGGGCTGAATTACCTGCTGCTGCTCCTGGTCCTTTCGTTCTTCTTATGGTCTAAACCCACTGCACATATGTACCTCCTGCCAAAGTGGACAACCACATTAAAATCCATCTGCCATGCACTAAATCCGTCCAAATGGTCTTGGAGTCATTCAGAGCACACATTCTCCTCTAGCTTTCTGCCATCCGTTAACGAGGAAATATTACATTGGGTCCCCACCTCCACACATTGTGAATAGCTGGTGTCCAAGTATTGATCCTTGCAGTGCCCCGCTGGACACAGCCTGCCAACACGAGAATTACCCATTAAATCCTAGTTTCTGTTTTCTGCTCGTCAGCCAATTCTTTAACGTTACCATTATATTTCCTATCAGCATAACTGCTTTAATTTCTTCTACGGTGACCTTTATGAAAGGCTATTATATGCATTGACTTCGCTTCATCAACTCTGATAGTAACATCCTCAATAAGCTGGGTATCCATTCTCTGAATGTATCTCCCTCTCCCTGATGTATCTTGTTTGACAAACTACTGCTGATTCCAAGACAGATGGCTTCCAACTGGCTCTCCAACTTCCAGGCCCCAGCTGCTTTTCTCAATCCAGTGGTTAATTCTCTTCACTGGGACAAATCGCATTGGGCATGACTTTCCCTCGCCGAAGACGGAGAGATGGTGAAAAGGGCAAATAATGGGCAAGTTGGTCCCGGAAAGGAAAGCACCCTTTTTTGTCAGCTCAGCAATTCAGTTCTGGCTGAGAAGGTCCATTGGGATCTCTCTTTGCTTGAAAATGGGCCTTTGAGTGTTCAATTAATGATCACTTAAGGACCTTAACGCACCATCTCTCCGATCATTTGCTTCTCCTGGTGGCTAATATAATCAGAAAACGCTGGAGAAACTCGACAGGTCTAGCAGCATCTGTGGAGAGAGAAACAGAGTCAACATTTCAATTCTTCTTCAAATTGGTTTTGAGACATTAACTCTGTTTTTCTTTCTCCACAAATGCTGCCAGACCTGCTGAATTTGATTGATTGATTGATTTATTGTTGTCATATGTACCGAGATACAGTAAAAGTGTTGTTTTGCATGCTCCACATGCTGATCCTACCAAACAAAGTACATCAGGGTAGCAGAACAGAATGTAGAATACAGTGTCACAGCCAAAGAGAAGGTGCAGAGAGAGAGAGATCAGAATTAACATTTGAGAGGTCCATTCAAAAGCCTGATAGCAGTGGGGTGGAAGTTTGTTCATGAATACATTTGTACATATATTCAAACTTATATATCTGCTGCCAAATGGAAGAAGGTGGAAGAGATTATAACTGGGGTGAGAGGGATCTTTGATTATGTTGGTTGCTTTCCTGAGGCAGCGGGAAGTATAGTTGAGTCAATGGATGGAAAGTTGGTTTGTGTGATGGACCAGGCTGTGTTCACAACTTTCTGTAGTTTCTTGTGGCCTTGGGAAGAGCAGTTGCCATACCACAGTGTGATGCATCCAGATAGGATGCTTTCTATTGTGTGTCTATAAAAATTTGTAAGAGTCTTTGTGAATATGCTGAATTTCTTTAGCCTCCTGAGCAAGTAGAGATGTTGTTGTGCTTCTCTTGTACTTTCTCTTTTTCTTTCAGATTTCCAGCATCATCAATATTTTACTTTTACTTGAGAAAGGAGGCTACTTACCTGACTGGGAAGCCAAGTGACCCATGAGCGAGTTTGGGGGAGGGACTGTCCTCCAATTGCCTCAAACTGGGGGCAATTGGAAGCAAGGAAGGTACGCCAAGGTGTGCCCACTAAGAGGCAGGTTCTGCCCTCCAACCCACCCCTTCCATCAGGAACACCGTCTCCCTCCAAACTCCACACCATAGAAGAAAGTAGAAAAAACTTAATTTCTCATCACTGGACCCCTGAGGAGTAGGCCTAGACTGATGCATTTTGGGACACAGAGGAACTTCTTGCAGTCCAGAATGGCAGTGTTGATGCTGAACCCAAGACACTCACTGTTAAAAGCTGTAAAAGGGCAAGATACTCACCCTTGCTCACTTGTCAGCTCTTAATGAATTGATTGGTGGGTGATATGAGGAGCTATCTCATTCTTTGGGCTGCCATTTTAGTCATCACTTAACACCCTCAGCCCCACACTTATGAAGAGACTCAGAAACTAACCTTATGAAGTGACCCCCATTGGAGCCTATTGATGAAGGTCAAAAATCCACAGGAAAATTCTGTCCAAGTTCCTTCTTTAATCCAAAAACTAGTGGTCATAAGTTTAAGGTGAGAGGGGAAAGATATAAAAGGGACCTAAAAGGAAACTTTTTCATGCAGAGGGTGGTGTGGATGGAATGAGCTGCCAGAGGAGGTGGTGGAGGCTGGTACAATTACAACATTTAAAAGGCATCTGGATGGGTATATGAAAAGAAAGGGTTTAGAGAGATATGGGCCAAATGTAGGCAAGTGGAACTAGATTAATTTAGGATATCTGGTTGGCATGGACAAGTTGGACTAAAGGGTCTGTTTCCGTGCTGAACAGCCCTGAGACTCTATCACTCTATAAGCATGTATAATTGCCTTGCGAAAAGCAAAAGAAAAGTTACAAAAATTGAGCTTATTATTTGTCTGTGTGTCAGTGCTCATGTTTCAATCTGTCTCCTGATATTAATCATGACCCTTCTGCCCAGCCAAACCTCCATCCTTTCAAGAACTGCTGCATTACCAATAAACTTAAGGGCCATTGCATTCCACACGTGAACACAGAACACCACTTACCCATACAAGGAGCACAGAGCTATAGTCACAGAAACTAGAGGCTGTCTTGAATTCATTTCTCATTATTCAAATGAAGCACAAAGCATTTGTCCCACAGAAGTTGTTCACATTATAGGTCAGGAATGTAAATTGTGACACAGCAACAAGGGAAGCAGGTAAGTATGTGTTTTTTAAGTTTTGAATTATTGTTTTAGAGTTTAGAATGTAGGAGTAGACATGATTTCATCCTAGTCTGCACTCAACAAGCAGACCCATCGTATGTTCCAGACGTTATTAAGAGTTTTTCTCATCCCGGCAAGGAGCTGTGCTGAAAACAAACACAAATTTGATTTTTGGTGCTGCAACATGCTCTATTGTGACTGTGGCTGCTCACTGAAGCATGAATGTGAGATTTTACTTGATTGCTCTACATTCCTCCTCAAAATTCTCCTGTTTTGTTTTATTTTATAAATGCATTGCCTTTTACCCTCCTCAGCCAGGAAGAAAGATCTTGCATTTTGAAAGTGCTGTGTGCAAAGTTCCCAAACAAGTGCGAGAAAGTGCTGGAGAAACTCAGCAGATCTGGCAACATCAGTGGAGAGACAATCAGAGTTTACGTTTCAAGTTTAGTATGATTCTTCTTCAGAACTCTGAATGATTTACTATCATTTGCATTATCAGTGAAGGATACAGTAAAATACAATGAAAAACCTCAACTGTCACCACAATATGGAATCATTTTGCATGGCTTAATAATAAAAAACTCTCTTTTGTAATATGGTCCTTCTACATTGAATTCAATATTTACCCCCTGTCTTCCTCAGGTTCTCAAGAATGCTAGAGTTATTAAATCCACTATGAGCAAAGTGTCAACAGGACACAGTAGCTGCACACTTGCCTTTGTGTCAGAAGGCTATGAGATCATTTGAGCGTAGCATTTAGGTCTAGCATTTTGGTGCCGTGCAGCGGGAGTGCTGCCTAGTTGCCAAATTCTCTCGATGGCAACGCATTAACTGTTCAGGTGGACGGTAGATACTCGGAGTCATCTCTGCGGAAGAGCAGTGGAATTCTCCAACTTCCTTGGACAGGGCTTATCCCGTAGCCACCATCTTCAAAAACACTCCTCTGATGCTGCCTGGCCTGCTGTGTTCCTCCAGCTCCACACTGTGTTATCTCTGATTCCAAAATCGGCAGTTTTTGCTATCTATGAGTCGTCAACTAATCGTTTGCCTCATAGCCGTGGGATCTTGCTGTGTGTAAATTGGTTATAAGAAAAACAATGGTGGCCACAGTTTGGAAGCAGTTTGAAGGCTGTGAAGCTCTTTATGATGTCCTTAAATTGTGACAGGCTCCATTTCAATGCATACCCGAAAAGCTGGTCAGCTTCTCTGCTCTTCATCTTAATCACACATCCACAAGTCAGGAGTTACTCCCTCAGCACCAAAGGTGGCAGGTTTGAAAGCTGTAATTAGGTTACTTTTTTAAAAAAAAAATCCCCTAATCTTTCAGAAATAAAATATAACTCTGTGGCTTTTCGATGTATTTCATGTCAGGGCCAACACTGCGAGGTCTCCCTCAATGAATGAGACTTCGATGTTTATAGAAACTTCAGTGGTTTTCAATCCACAAACATTTGTCAATTGTGTCCCCCCACTGCAACAACAATTTGTGTTTATGTAGCACCATCAATGCCAGAAAAGCTCCTGAGCAGTTTTACAGGAATGCCATAAAACAAAATTTGACACCTAAGCCGCATGAGGCAGATGGCCAAAAGTTTGATCCGCAGGATTGTTTTAAAGAAGCATTTTGAAGGATGAAAGAGTGGAGCAGAGGATTAGGTGGGGAATTCCAGGTCTAAGGGGCTTGAGAGCTGATGTCCCAACCAATAATGGTGGACCAATTCAAACTGGGGGAGAGTAAGAGGCCAGAATTGAGGAGTGCAGCGATCTATTGTTCACTTGCTGTCCAGCTGCTGTGTAGACCACAATGGGATACAATTAAAATTAGGAGCTGAGTGTGTGTGGAAACTGCAGCATCAGTCTTGCATTACACTGCTGTGAGCAACTGAGATTTATTTCTATCATGTAACCCACTGCATTGTCCTGAACAGTTGCGGGGTTGGAGGATAGCCATCACTTCCAAACAACTGCAGTTGCGGTAAAAGTTACCGGGCTGTTTGCATCTTTATCCATTTATGTTAAGTGGTAAAGAAACAGCAGCAAGCTAGTGTTTCCTGTTCCTGTAGTTGGTTTTATTTTATTGCTGAAGTACAGCACACAGAAGGAAGCTGTTTGGCTCATTGTGACTGCACTGACTCTAGCAAATTTTCCAGTGAGTCCCACTCCCCTTCACATTTTCCCTTTGACAGATGTTAAGCTAACTGGCTTGTAGATTCCTGTTTTCTGTCTCCATCCCTTTTTGCATATTTGTTACAAAAACACTGGAAGTAGCAATAATGTTTCACAGAGGGTGGAGGAAAATGATGAGCTGAAACCTCTCGGAATGCGTTTAGCTAGAGATGGCAACCCGATAAATTGGTCATGAAAATGGAGATGCAAGCTGCATAGGCCAAGTTCTGGAAAAGGTGACAGCTTCATTGCAGATGATCCATCAGCAGTTTGTAAAGATACATGGACATACATAGATTTGAAAAACAGTCACTTTCTATTCTGTAGCCTGACTGTAGCTCAATTATTGCAACTCAATCAATTCCCATTCAGTGGTTAGTCTGAGCTGCAATGTAATCCTCCCTTGGAATCTCCTGGCTAAAGGGGGTTGTCCATCCCCACCAAGGGTTAATATCCTTTTCACCACAATTTCACAGAAATTTACTAGTTGTCACAGCTGGAAGTCAAAGTCACCATAGTCTCACTAGATCATCAAGCAGCTCTGATAGAGAGAGAGAGATAGGTTAATTTGAGGGTCAGCACACCTCACGTGAGAGGCTGCAAAGGAGCATTCTTGATGGTGACCTCAGGCGTTGTAGGAATTGAACCCAGGCTGTCTGGTATCATTTTGCATCACAAACCCAACTGACCTAACCAACTCCCTAACCACCTTGCTGTGCCAGAAATTGTCCATTTTGGACTCCACACATATTTCTTCTCGTGGGAACAGTTTTCAAGTCCCCCACAGATCAATACCACTGATCAGAGATAGTAGGAACTGCAGATGCTGGAGAATCTGAGATAACAAGGTGTAGAGCTGGATGAACACAGCAGGCCAAGCAGCATCATAGGAGCAAGAAGGCTGACATTTCGGGCCTAGACCCTTCATCAGAAATGATCAGTCATTTTTATGTGATGAAGAATCAGCATGCTAATTTATTACGGTGTATCTGTCGCTGCTATGGCAACAATCAATAAGTTGCAGATGGGTGGGATTTATAATAGAACTCACAGGAGTAATGTATCTTGCAGCACACAGAGTTAATTTACTTGACAAATAGCAAAGCAAAATGAGGTTGTTCACAATCTGAAGTCTGTAGCAGTGAGTTACATGGTCAGTATAAGCCCAGTCATTACAACAGTGCAGTCTCCCGACAATTCAGGACTGATCCTGCAGTTCTTCCAATACACTCAGCCCCTGATTCCATTGTAGTCTACGTGGAACCAAACAACATCCTTGGCAGTGTGCAATACCCCTCAGAAAACCAAAAGCTCTATTTTAATAGCGTCCCAATGACAACCCCTTCCCTCTTTGTGCTGGGCAGCAGTAAATGAACAGAGCTGGATCTTAGCCCAGCCTAGAGGCTGTGCCTGGGCAGTGCTATGGAGACACACACAGAGGTCTGTGAGTTTGCCCAATCATAGATGATGTTGTGCCAGACTCCTATTAGGACACTGAACTGAGCAACATGATGAAGGTCACCATCCTAAAGACAAAGCAAACATTTTTTTTTAATCAGCTCTTCCTTAATTTCACACATATAGTTTTATTCCAATGTTCCAATTGCTTAGGTACTAATTAAACCTGAAATTTACACTCTATAATTTGCTCTGAGCACATTCTCAAATATTTCAAAATATTTACGTTCTACAGATTGCTTCATGATTCATGTAATGATGAAAAATGACTTCAATATGGTCTTTTTGCATTAACTATGACATTGTCTGCCTACTCCTTGTTTGGGTAAGTGGTGTTCTCTGTTCATTTATGGATTATAGAGCCCCTTAAGTTTATCAGTGATGGAGCAGCACTTTAAAAAAGGAGGATTTGGCAGAGAGAGAGACTTGAAGAGATTCAACACACGATTCATTCACACTGACAAGAACAGGTCTGGATGTTATTTTTTTAAAAAAAAAGCTATGTTGTTCTTGGTAAATATAGTTGAACTTGCTTTGTTGGCAGGGACTTTGGCCATTGGCAGCACATGTCAGGAAATCATGTTCTCTCTGCCTCCACAGTGTGGCCATTAATGGAAAAATAAAAGAAAGATCTACGCTAATACAGCCACTTTCATGGCCTTGGGATGCCTCAAAGTGCTTCACAGCCAGTGAAGTACTTTTCACATGTAGCCACTATTGTAAAGTAGGAAATGCAACAGCCAAGTTGCACTCAGCAAATCCCCACAAACAGCAATGCGATAATGGCCAAATAATCTGCTTTTGTGATGTTGGTTGATGTGTGAGTATTAGCACCAGCACACTGGGGAGAACTCCCTTCGTCTTATTGGAAATTGTGCCAGGGGAGCTGCTATTCCCACCTGAAAGGGCAAATGAGAACTGTACATAAAATTTCATCAGTTTGGACAGTGCAGCACTCCTACGGTACTGCGCTACAGAGTCTGCCTGGATTTTATGTTCAGGTACTGAAAAAACTCTATGAAGATCGGTATCTCATCACCAAGTCACCCTTTACTTACATGTGCATAGCACTTGACACTGGTCTGGCTTCGTCACAGCCAGCTCTCAGAGTGAACCGAACCTCTGATACTCCTGTTTACATCTGTCAGCCAGGGCTCCCTGATTGGACCAGGTTAATGGCCCCAATTAGGGAACTCATATTCTATGAGGTCGACCTGGCTGACCTCGTTACATCACTACAGGTACCAAAGTAGGACTTGGAGACTTGACCTGCTAAACCAGATGATGAGTGAGATGTACTTCCTATGGTGGCTGAATTGAATGCGGACACTTCTGATGGACAGTGCAAACATGGAGACTGAGCCCCAGTATCCTTCCTCCTTTGTCTTGAAATTGGAACTCATTGCACTGTCTCCAAGTAACTCACCTCCAAATTGTGGTGATCCTTACACATTCCAAAAATTCTTGGCAAGATTGATGCCAGTGTCTGTAGTATCATGCATGACATGTTGGGTGTTTCAAGCATTTTATTTTCAGAGATAGTAGGAACTGCCGATGCTGGAGTCTGAGATAACAAGGTGTGGAGCTGGAGGAACGCAGCAGGCCAGGCAGCATCAGAGGAGCAGGAAAGCTGACGTTTCAGGTCTGGACCCTTCTTCAGAAATGGGGGAGGGGAAGGGGCCTCTGAAATAAATAGAGAGAGAGGGGGAGACGATGATAGAAAGTGGATAGAGGAGCAGATAGGTGGAGAGAAGACAGACAGGTCAAGGAGGAGGGGATGAACCAGTAAAGGTGAGTGTAGGTAAGGAGTTGGGATGGGGGTTGGTCAGTGAGGTGGGAGGAAAGACGGACAGGTCAAGGAGGCGGGAATGATATACATCGTTCCTATTTTAACAAACACTGAAATTAAAATAGGTAACAAGGTGTAGTGCTGGACCTTTCTTCAGAAATGGGGGAGGGGAAGGGGGCTCTGAAATAAATAGAGAGGGGGGAGGTGATGATAGAAGGTGATTAGAGGAGCAGATAGGTGGAGAGAAGACGGACAGCTCAAGGAGGCGGGGATCCCGCCTCCTTGACCTGTCCGTCTTTCCTCCCACCTACCCGCCCCTCCCTCCTCACTGACCAACCCCCATCCCAACTCCCTACCTACACCCGCCTGTACTGGCTACATCCCCTCCTCCATGACGTGGGCATCTTCTCTCCACCTGTCTGCCCCTTTATCCACCTTCTATCATCGCCTCCCCCTCTCTCCCTATTTATTTTAGAGCCCCCTTCCCCTCCCCCATTTCTGAAGAAGGGTCCAGACCTGAAATGACAGCTTTCCTGCTCCTCTGATGCTGCCTGGCCTGCTGTGTTCATCCAGCACTACACCTTGTTACCTATTTTAATTTCAGTGTTTGTTAAAATAGGAATGATGTATATAGATTAGGTAAGGTCACTATTGCCCAGCAGACAATAAATCTGCTCTCTCATTAGAGAGACACATTGGTGATGAGTTTAACCTGAGTGACACTATGCTGCAGGACAAGGGTAAGGTTGGGGAGGCAGGACTTTCATGGTAACCTCAGTTGGTACAGGAATTTAACCCACACTGTTGACACCACACCACTCGGCTAACTGGCACCTAGTGATTCATAAGGTAATTCCAATATCAAAATAGTACTAAAACTGCAATCAAGATTCCTTTGAGTTAACTCACCGGAGCCTAAATGTTCCCACCTTGTGGCTAATATTTTTGGGTTTTAAGTTTGGTGATTCAAAATCTGGGTGCAAATTTATTTGTACAAGTTCAGCCTAAAGCTCACCTACAAGTCTCAGGTTCAGCTGTGTGGATTCACACAGTGAAATAGCTGGCCTGCACTCACTATTTATATCATCTCACAGTAAAAGAAAATAAGTGCTTCAGTGATACCTACTTTTAACTCTGAACACAACCTGGAAATAATGAAATTATCGATGCCACAAGCTCTGCCTGAATTTGGTCTCAATCAAAGATTATAAATAATTTAGCCACAATCTCAGACAGGTTCATTGACTCAGTGAGATGCCAGCGAGGTGCTGCCATTAGTTTTTCCAGTGCAAGGGCTAAATATTTTCATAAAAACCAAAAGAACTGCACATGCTGTAAATCAGGAACAAAAACAGAAGTTGCTGGAAGAGATCAGCAAGTCTGGCAGAATCTGTGAAGAAAAATATCAGAGCTAACATTTTGGGTCCGGTGACCCTTTCTCAGAGGAACGTTCTGAGGAAGGGTCACCGGACCCGACACGTTAACTCTGATTTTGTCATCACAGATTCTGCCAGACCTGCTGAGCTTTTCCAGCAACTTTGTTTTTGTTCCTAAATTTTTTGATGATGGTCAAAGGCCCACTGCTGGGGCCAAAATCAGGTCTTGACATGAAGACTTGGGAACTTGGGGAAGTTAGTGACGATATCTTGAGGACAATCCATATCACAGTAGAGGAGGTGTTGGACGTATTAGAAGATATGAAGGTGGATAAATCTCCTGGTCCTGACCAGATGTATCCAAGAATCCTGTAAGAGGCTAGAGAAGAAATTTCGGGGGCTCTGGCTGATATATTTGCGTCATCGTTAGCCATGGGTGAGGTCCTGGAAGACTGGAGGGTAGTGAATCTTATTCAAGAAGGGCTGCAAAGAAAAACCTGGGAATTACAGAACAGTAGTCTTAACATCTGTGTTAAGTAGAGATAGTAGGAGCTGCAGATGCTGGAGAATCTGGGATAACAAGGTGTAGAGCTGGATGAACACAGCAGACCAAGCAGCATCAGAGAAGCAGGAAGGCTGACGTTTCCTTCCTAGACCCTTCTTCAGAAATGGGGGAGGGGAAGGGGGTTCTGAAATAAATAGGGAGAGAGGGGGAGGCAGATAGAAGATGGATAGAGGAGAAGATAGATGGAGAGGAGACAGACAGGTCAAGGAGGTGGGGATGGAGCCAGTAAAGGTGAGTGTAGATAGGGAGGTAGGGAGGAGATAGTTCTGTCCAGGGAGGACGGACAGGTCAAGGGGGCGGGATAAGGTTAGTAGGTAGGAGATGGGGGTGGGGCTTGAGGTGGGAGGAGGGGATAGATGGGAGGAAGGACAGGTTAGGGAGGCGGGGATGAGCTAGGCGGTTTTGGGATGCGGTAGGGGGAGGGGAGATTTTGAAGCTTGGGAAGTTACATGGAACAATCCCTCTTCCGTACCTACACTGGCCCTAAACCCCACCTCTTTCTCCGTTACATTGATGACTATATCGGCGCAGCCTCGTGCTCCCACGAGGAGCTCAAACAGTTCATCCACTTCACCAACACCTTCCACCCCAACCTTAAGTTCACCTGGACCATCTCTAATACCTTTCTCTCCTTCCTGGACCTCTCTGTCTCCATCTCTGGCAACCACCTAGAAACTGATATCCATTTCAAGCCCACCGACTCCCACAACTACCTAGAATACACCTCCTCTCACCCACCTTCCTGCAAAAATGCCATCCCCTATTCCCAATTCCTTCGCCTCTGCCGCATCTGCTCCCAGGATGAGGCATTCCACTCCCAAACATCTCAGATGTCCTCGTTTTTCAAGGACCGCAACTTCCCGCCCTCAGTGGTCAAGAACGCCCTCTACCGTGTCTCCCGCATTTCCCGCAACTCATCCCTCACACCCCGTCCACGCAATAACAACCAAAACAGAATCCCCCTCGTCCTCACGTACCACCCCACCAACCTCCGGATCCAACGCATCATCCTCCGACACTTCCGCCATCTGCAATCCGACCCCACCACCAAAGACAT
>NC_063364.1:27045982-27068799 GCF_021869965.1 Rhincodon typus | reverse complement strand
AAAACCAGCCCAGCTGGTCCCCGCCTCCCTAACCTGTCCTTCCTCCCACCTATCCCCTCCTCCCACCTCAAGCCGCACCCCCATTTCCTACCTACTAACCTCATCCCACCCCTTTGACCTGTCCGTCCTCCCTGGACTGACTTATCTCCTCCCTACCTCACCACCTACACTCACCTTTACTGGCTCCATCCCCGCCTCTTTGACCTGTCTGTCTCCTCTCCACCTATCTTCTCCTTTATCCATCTTCTATCCGCCTCCCCCTCTCTCCCTATTTATCTCAGACCCCCCTTCCCCTCCTCCATTTCTGAAGAAGGGTCTAGGCCCGAAACGTCAGCCTTCCTGCTCCTCTGATGCTGCTTGGCCTACTGTGTTCATCCAGCTCTACACATAGTTATCTGTGGTAGGTAAGTTACTTGAGAAGACTCTGAGCAATAAGATATACATGCATTTAGAAAGACAGGGTTTGATTAGGAGAAGTCAGCATGGCTTCATGCGTGGGAGACCATGCTTCACAAATGTGTTAGAGTTCTTTGCTGAAGTGACCAGGAAGGTTGATGAAGGCAGGGCACTAGAAATAGTCTATATGGATTTCAGTAAGGCCTTTGATAAGGTTCCACATGCTCTGGAAGGTTGGATCGCATGGAATCCAGGGAGAGCTGGCAAATTGGATGTAAAGTTGGCTTGATGGTAGGAAGCAGAGTAATAGTGGAAGAATGCTTGTCGGACTGGAGGCCTGTGACTAGTGGTCTGCCTCAGGGGTCAGTGCTGGACCCATTGCTGTTTGTTATCTTTATCAATGATTTGGATGAGAATGTACAAGGTGTGATTAGTAAGTTTGTGGATGACACTAAAATAGGCGGTATCGTGGACAGTGAGGAAGGTTATCAGAAATTGCAGTAGGATCTTGATCAGCTGGGGAAGTGAACCAAGAAATGGCAAATGGAATTTAATATAGAAAAGTGTGAGGTGTTGCATTTTGGAAAGTCAAATCAAGGTAGGAGTTTTTTGGTGAATGGTAGGACCTTAAGGAGTGTAGTGGAATAGAGGGACCTTGGAGTTCAGGTGCACGGTTCTCTGAAAGTAGAGTCACAGGTAGACAGGACAGTAAAGAAGGCTTTTGGCACTCTGGCCTTCATTAGTTAGGGCACTGAGTATAGAATTTGGGAAGTTATGTTGCAGTTGTACAGGACATTAGTGAGGCTGCAGTTGGGGTATTTTGTTCAGTTTTAATCACTTTGCTGTAGGAAGGATGTTATTAAACTGGAAAGAGTGCAGAAGAAATTTACAAGCGTGTTGCCAGGACTCAAGGGACTGAGTTCTAGGGAGAGGTTGGACAAGTTAGGACTTCTTTCTTTAGAGCATAAGAGACCGAGTGGGGATCTTATGGAAGTTCATAAGATCATGAGAGGCATGGATAGGGTGAATGCATTCAGTCTTTCTCCTAGGCTTGGGGAATTGAGGACTGGAGGACACCAGCTTGAGGTAAAGGGGAAAGAATACATGGGAACCTTAACGGCAACTTTTTTACACAGAGGGTGGTACGCATATGGAATGAGCTGTCAGCAGAAGTGGTTGAGGAGGGTACATTTAAACGGCATTTGGATGAATACATGGATAGGAAAGGTTTGGAAGGATAATGGCCAAGTGCAGGGAAATGGGGTTAGCGGTGGATGGACATTTTGGGTGGCATGGACCAGTTTGGGCTGACAGGCCTGTCTCTGTGCTGTTGGACTTTATGCCTCTTTGACTCTATGACCCTGCAAAGCAATTCAGGGTTGGCATTTTGTCATAGTGTCTAGTTAAGAGGTCACTTCTCCAATTAGTGACCTAAATGATGGCCATCTCCAAAGGGCTGCCAACCCAACCAGCGGGTGGCCATTGCTGAGAGAGGGTGCCTCCGAGTCTGGACCCTCTCAAAGATGCATTATTGTGTTTGGGGAAGCCAATCGTGTCAGGTTGGCGGAAAACACCCCACAACCCCATGGCACCTTCCTGTGAAATCGCAGATGGTGCTACACTTGCCCATTTACCTTGTCCCTCCTCACTATCCAAGGCTCTGGACACACCTTCCAGATGAAGCAGTGATTTAGCTGATTTCCAATATCTGCAGTTACTTGTTTTGTTTTAGTTAGGTTAGCGTTGAGCCCTGGTAGTTCCATTGCCATGGGGTCAGCCATTGCCACTGGACAGCCCCTTTATGATACACTCATTAAGGAGGATCCTCCTCAAAACTTCTAGGCAGTGGACATGCCACAATGGGCAACATGGATACAAAGGCAGGATGTGCCCTTTAAGGAGCAATCAAATAGCTCCATTGGTTATCTATTGCCAACAAGTTGAGCCAACGAGTCTCTGCCGCTGGCTTCTCTCCAGTTGCCTTCGTTGGCATAATGTCATTTTTTTCCACCTGCCCAAAAAGCACCAATGGGCTTGGAAAATTCAGTCAATTCCACCTTGCAACTGTGAAAGCTCCGTGTGTGGGGGGTCCTTTAATGTAGTGGATAGTATCCCTGCCTCTGACACTGAAGACCCCACGGTAGGAGAATCCAAAACTAGAGGGCATAGGATTAAGGTGAGAGGGGAAAGATTTGGAAGGGACGCCCAGGACTTGATGGCCAAAGGGATTGTATTCATAATCGAAGCCAAACAAGTTTAGTCTCAAGCTGTAAATTCTTCCAACAACACCAAAGGCAGGAGGTAACAGTGGGTGAAGTATGTGGTCAGTCATGTAATAATATCGGAATCTCTATATTGTTATCAATAGCTCCAGGCTACGACAGTCAGGAAAATATATGTTGCTGCATCATCTCAAACTCATTGAACGAGTTCAATACACTAGCGTCAGCAAATTGTGTTGGAAAAGTTGTATATTCCAAACCCTTACATGGGGTGGCAGCATTGTGACTCTGCTGCTCCTGGTTTCAATAGGAACAGGCTGACTTGCTCCATGATACAGTTCTTAAATACAAAGTGCAATGCTGAACTGGAGCAATTTACAGATGTGCCCCAACACATCAATGTTTTAAAATCCTAATGCTCCCATCAGCATTTAATTAGACTGTGGTGAAATGGTGTACTTGATTCATTGAAGCTAATTATATACAAACAAAAGGATAAATCTTTGATTACTGCAAATTAGAGCAAGAATCTCATCTACAAAATCTATTCAAGCTGATTGTGACACTTTTCATGTTTGATTTTGCTCAGTTCAGCTATTTTGCTCTAGGAAGTATCAGTTGTTTTGAATTATTTAGTGTTCATAGAATCCCTACAGTGTGGAAACAAGTCTTTTGGCCAATTGAGTCCACGCCAACTTTCTGAAGAACATCCCACTCAAACCCACCTCCCCATCCATAATCCTGCATTTTCCATGGCTAATCCACCTAGCCTGCACACTATGGGAAATTTAGCATGGACAATCCACCTTAACTGCACGTCTTTGGACTGTGGGAGGAGCATCCGGAGGAAACTCACACAGACACAGGGAGAATGTGCAGACTCCACACAGACAATTATCTGAGGGTGGAACTGAACTCAGGTCGCTGGTGCCGTGAGGCAGCAGTGCTAACCACTGTGCCACCCCACTGTTGGATTAAGATATTTGGTAGTTGTTTTGTTGTGCAGTGGTAGTGTCCCTGCCTCTGGCCCATGTTCAATTCTACCTGCTGCAGAGGTATGTCATAATGTTCTGAATAGGTTGATTTGAAATAGGTAGCTTAAAGGCCATTTTGTGATATTGGGAGCTAACCAAGTAAATTTTATATGATTATAGGATGTAGGCTTAGCTGTAATTCACTCGATGGTCTTATGGTCTGTTTCCACTCACTGTCCAGGTTCAAGTGTGAATGTAAATACTGAAGGACTGCCTGTGCACATGGGGACCCTTAATGTGACTCAAGTCAATGCCCACAGGAGAAAATAAATCATCCTGGGGAATAGTTGGAGTTCAACAATCAGAAGTTGGATGCTCATTGATTGACAGGGTACAGGATGTCTGGGAACATTGGTCAAGCATAAGCATCACTCTTGGCTTCCTGAGCTACAGGTTACCACATAGCCCCTAGGCTCTACCACAAATGTCTAAGCTCTGTTCAAGTGCGGTATGTGATTAATCACAGTTAGAAAGCAGGATATATTTAGCAAGGGAAGCTGGTAAAGATTATGGAATTTAAAAAAAAATACCAGAGTTAGTCATTAAATTGATCACAGAATATCCAACGATCAATAAGAGGGTGGTGAAGGCACATCAGCTTCTTGCATTCATTCTGGTGAGCCATGTGTTTGTTGTATGTGAAGATGTTTTACTGTGATTGTACAGAATCTTGTGGACTCACTGTGCTTGCTTATAGACATTATAGAAGTTGTAGAATATTGTAGCATCAGAAAAGGCCTTTCAGCCTGTTGTGTTTATGCCAGTCTTCAATCATCTACCTACTTTAATCCATTTCCAGCACATGGCCCATAGCTTTATATACTATGGTGTTTCAAGTGTTCATCTAAATACTTCGTAAATGTTGCAATGGTTTCTTCTTCAACCACCTTTTCAGGCAGTGAGTTTGAAATACCTAACACTCTCTGGGTTTAAAAAATCCTTCAATCCCCTCTCAATTTTCTTTTACCTTAAATTAATGCCCCCTGGTAATTGATCTCTCTAATCAGTGGAAATATCTATTCTTATCAACCCTATCTATGCCCCTCGTAGTTTTATACACGTCAGTCATGTTCCCCCTCAGCTTTCTCTGTTCTATATAAATCAATCCCAGACTATCTAGTCTTTCCTCATGGCTGGTATAATCTAGTGACATCCTAGTGAGTCTCCTCTGTATTCTCTACAGTGCAATCATATTCTTTCTGTTGTTTGATTTACAGAACTATGTACAGTATTCCAGCTATATATAGCTCCATAATAACCTCTCAACTCGAGTATTCAATGCCTCAACTAATAAAGACAATAAACCCATAAGCCTCCTAAACCACCTATCTGTCTTCAAAAATCTATGGATATGCACACCACAGACTCTCTGTCCTCCATACTTATCCAGGTCTTTACATAGAGAATAATTTGAGGTTTATGTTAGTGATTGACATCTCGTGATTGAAATGCAGACATCTCCTCACTCCCTTAAATTTCTCCCATTTTTCCTTGAGGAACTCAAGTCCTCTTGTTATTCAGTCTCTCACTTGGGACAATTCCTCAGGCATGAATCTGGATAATGTCAATCTGGATATTTAGCAGCGGAATGCACCATAACTGAGTCCAATGCTGCTCCATCAGAAGATGCTGACTTTGAGGAAGAGTAAGAACCCCAGCTGGTCTTCAAACCTGTCCTCATGTGGACCACTGACGGAGCCTGGAGACTTTCTGATCTTAGCGATGGAGGTGCGTGCTGTTTTATGCATCTATGCCATTAGGGGGAGTCCTCTTCCCATTTGACTGAATAAAAATTCACAAACCAGTTAGTTTCTGTTTATTGATGATAACATTTTAGACCAGTTATTTCTGCAGTTGTTGCAATCCTTTGATACTTTAATTCAGTAAAAAGATAAAATGCAGATGAACTGTGTTTATCAAATGCTGGTTATCAATGAGTAACTCAATTAACTCTTTTTAGGAGCAAATTACTGCAGATGATGGAATCTGTACTGAAAACAACAAATGCTGGAGATCACTGCAGGTCAGTCAGCCTCCTTACCCAGCTATGGCCCTTTTTCTATTTCTTCCAGGGAGATATTTTGGAATATCAGGTGTCCTTTATTTGTTTTATGGCTGGCTGTTTTACTACTAGCTGTGATTTGAGCTACAGAGAACTTTCTTCTAATTGCCTTGCCAGTGATTACCGACCTCTTGCCTTTCAACTGACTAAAAAGCATCACCATTTCCTTTCTGTTTCCACTGGGATGTGATCATTTTTAATGAGGTAGGGCTCGGGTGCTAGCCACTACCGTCTCTTTTATAAATCATCAGCCTTGCTCAGGGTCAAATATTTGTGCCTTAGGTAATTCCGAGGAGGTGCTGCATTGTCAGATATGCTAATGTGATGTTGACATGGCAGCCTGTCTGAGTTAATATTGATAATGTTGTGGCTGGCACTATGATCAATCACCAAGGTTTCTTTAAGGACATGTCCAAACCCATGGCCACTGCCACGAAGAAGAACAGGAGTTGTAGCTGCGTGAATGAAAGCACCTTCACCTCTGAGTTTTCTACAAATCACAGACAAAGCTGGATTAGATTTAGTTCATATCTCTTGCATTGTCAGAAGGTCCGAATCCTGGAATTCCCTCTTTTGTTGTGTGATTTTGTGCCCATGCCGAAAAGTTTGTGTTCAAAGTCTTAGTTTGAACTAAGAGCTCTGTCTGAGGAGAAGGCAAAATCAGTAACTGTCTTCAGGCTAATGGATAGGGCTCTTGTGGTACAGTGGTAGTGTCCCTACCTCTGAACCAGGAGGAATGGGTTTAAGTTCCAACTATTCCAGAAGTGTGTGAATTCCTCTGGACAGGTTGATTAAAGAAATCTTAACCAAACATTTGTGACAGCTTGTAGGAATTGCACTGTGTTTGATGAATGTTGAGTCAATGTGAGACTGCTGACAAGCACAAGGCATAGGTTGTGTGCCAGAAGGTGGGATTAATGTAGACAGGTCAGCACAGACTTGATGGGCTGAAGGGTCTCTTCTGTGGTCTATGACTCTATGACTTTATGGCTTAGGCACCTTTGGAACTCTATTTATTGCATATTAATACCAACTACTGTTCTACTTGGTAATCTGACATATACCAGGCTCAAAACCTACTGCTAGATTAAGTCCCATGGGGAACATGTCCGTGACATCATCACAAAGTTGCTCCAGGGACCTAAAGCCCTTGCACAACACTCCTATCTAAACAGGACTGTGAAAGCATCTCCACAAGGGTTGTGGCAGTTCAGATAAAGGAGAATCTCCATCATCTTCTCCAAAGCAACTGGGAAAGGGCAATAAATATGATTCACTTAACCACAGAACATCCACAAAATAGTTGTAAAAGGAATATTACTAGGATCGCAGGAAGTGAGCAGCAAAATTATCTTTCAAAGAAGCTGCCACAGTTATAATGGGCTGAAGCTAAAGATATGCAGGTTAGTTGGATTGGCCATTCTGACGTGCCCATAGTGTCTAGGGATGTGTAGGTTATGTGGATTAGCCATGACAAATGCAGAGTTACAGGGATAGGGTAGGGGGTGGATCTGGGTGGGATTTTCTTTGGAGGGTTAGTGTGGACTCAATGGGCCACATGGCCTGCTTCCACACTGTAGGGATTCTGTGATTCAATGAATGGCCTCCTCCTGAGCTTTTTAAGCTTGGCCATTTCCTACTTATATGGTAAACTCAGTTGGCTGGATAGCTGACTTGTAATGTAGAACAGTACCTAACAGCATGAGTTTGATTCCCACACGTAGAGTGGCCCTCAGGTTAAATCCATCACCTCCTGCTGCTCCCTGAAGAGTGAGCAGGATTCTGGTGACTGTTTTGCTTTTGCTCGTGTGGTATAGACCAGGCCAAAAATCTCTTAAACATGCTTTCAGTATTGACTTAGGGCAGTAAGTGATGAGTGAGTGGCACTCTGTGCAAGTTATGACATGTACAGCAGAACTTTGAATGGCTTTGAGTTTACGTCCAGTGGAGAATAGAATCCAAGTTCTGATTGTTTGCATCCAATTGAATAATCAGTGCAGGGAGTTTACCTTGTATCCAGGTCAACCTCTGTCTTTCAAACAACATTAGCAACAAGAGCTTCATGGATCTTTCTTGCTGGCTGTGGGATCTTGCTGTGTGCAACTTGCATGTTGCGCTTTGCTGAAGCGACTTTGAGAAATGTATTCCTCATGAATCACTCAGAGATATCCCTGAAGTGTTGTGTAAATCCTTTATTTTCCCATTTCCATCATGCAATATCAAAAAGTATGAGTCATATGGCTGAGAAATCATGTCGGACAATCTGAAGAGATATTGCATTTGCACTATTGAGTGGCTTAATGAGTAAATGAAATGCTGCAATTTGAAATCAGTCTCTAAAGGTGAGGTTTCCTGGCTTCCTGAAAGGGTTTCATTGCAGGATCTAAGAGAAGAAAATAATTATTTGGAAGGATATGCTCCACTGCAGCATTGTGCAGCAGCAGTGGAGATGGATTTACTGGCAGTGACTAAGAGAATGAATCAGAACTGTGGGCGGATACTGACATAATGGCAGATGGTCTGCTCACAGCTAGTGGGAAACCCTCTGTTGTCTCATTAAGACTCTGTGTCAGGTTATCTGTTCCACATCATTGGCTGCCAAGGACGAGGGAGGAAGTATTTTTGCTGTTCGACACAGCAAGCACATTCTTCAACCAGGTAAATGCTGGCTTTGTGTTTGTTTTTTGATGCAGAGAATGGTGGAAGATCAGTGGTGAAGAGGAAAGGAGAATTGATTTAAAATATTGATATCTCAAATGCATAATACATTAGTGCCTGTGCCATTTTTATCAGCCATTGCAATTTCCAATTTATAACCACACTTTTCCTAATAGAAACCGTAATGAGAGCCAAGGCTAGGATTTGTTGTGGGTACATTCAGGGTGGGAGGCTATCGCTGTTCAGTTATAATGAAGAGGTGACCGTCAGTAAATCAGCCAGGTCTTCCACTGTAATTCACTTGAGGCTCAAATTAAAAAAAATACACAGGGTCCAAAGAAGTTAATTTCACTCAAATGCTGTAGAGCATCTACTCAGGAACCAAGTAGAGCACAAATCAGAATAGGCCAACGGTGTGTAGAGACACAGGGCAGTCTGATAATTATATTCTTCCTAAGATCTGGGCATTGTTACCTATGCTAGCATTAATTGTCTAGCTGCTCTTGAGCTTGGTGGGGATCCACCAACAATTGGAATTGCTGGGTGCTTTTCGCAGGGTAATTCAGAGTCAACCACATTGATATGGGTCTGAAGTCACATGGAGGCCAGACTGGGTGAAGAAGGCAGCTTTCCACTCCTGAAGAGATGCTCATGCAGTCATTTTATAATCCTTATTATTAATTTTATTCCAGACTTAATCACTTCATAGAATTCCTACAGTGCAGGTACAGGCCATTTGGCTCATTGAGTCTGCACTGACTCTCTGAAGAGTATTGTAAGAGTATTGTACCCAGACCTCCCGTTCCCCCCAGTTCAATCCCCCATAACCCTGCATTTTCCATGGCCAATCCACCTCGTCCGCACACTACGGGCAATTTAGCCTGCCCAATCAACCTAAACTGCACATCGTTAGACTGTGGGAGGAAATCTATGCAGACACACGCTATGGGCAATTTAGCCTGGCCAATCCACCTAACCTGCACATCTTTGGAGTGTGGGAGGAAACCCACGCAGACACACGCTATGGGCAATTTAGCCTGGCCAATCCACCTAACCTGCACATCTTTGCACTGTGGGAGGAAACCGGAGGAAACCCACGCAGACACGGGAGAATGTATAAACTCCACACAGACAGTCACCCGAGGCTGCAACTCAACCAGGGTCCCTGGCACTGTGAGGCAGTAATGCTAACCATTGAGACACCATGTCACCCACTGTCACTGATCTACCCGCTCAGAGTCTCCTAGCTGCCAGAATTTGTATTCATGTCTCCGGATCATGTAGGCCTTTGGATGACGGGCCTTGTAATATTAAAACTCTCCTACTATCCCTCTACAATTCATTACAGTCTCGCTTCCCTTACTGCCTACGTAGAGCAGTGCTCTGTTTTAAAAACACATGTATGCACTTTTCTCACTGTTGGGTGAATGCCAGTTAAATGGTAATATTCAGAACCACACCAGTGACACTGCTAAGCCTCAGGCTGTTGTATTCATGTTGGTAAGGTCTTGCCAGCGGCACCCACATTGCATGAAAGAATGAAACAAATTACAATGACTACTGGTCTAGGGGCAAAACCCACAACCACCTTGCATACTGATAATTCCACAACTACAATGAAAAATCATGTCAATGTTCTTGATAGGAGCCACAAGAAGCATGGTCACAAAACCCTTTATTTGGTTAATAGAGGAAAGGCAGGCAAAGGAACCAGGTGTTCTCCCTCTCTTGAGATTGATTTGCTCATATTTCCATGGAGTGGCAGTGTAGTGATTATAACAAGGTCAGCCAGCTGGACCTCATAGAATATGAGTTCCCTGATTGGGGCTGTTAACCTGGTCCAATCAGGGAGCCCTGGCTGACAGATACAAACAGGAGTGTCAGAGATACTGCCACTCTGAGAGTTGTCTCTGAATGAGGTAGTACTAGAGTCAAGGGCTGTTCATGTATAAATAAAGGGTGACTTGTTGATGGAATACAGGCCGAATTGGAGTTATGTAAAGAAGGTGGTGTTTGAGCTTAATATCACATCTGAAAGATAGTGACTGTCAGCTGCCCACTCCCTAGGGCAATGTCTGAACTCTTAAACTCCTGAACCCAAGGACAGGATACCACCAATCAAAACAAGCTGACAATTTGTCAGCAAAGATATAGGAATCTGAAATCCTCCTGTTATGCTTTACAATCCCTCTGTAACAGCAATTTGAATTTACATAGCACCTTTAATGGAATACAACGCCTCAAATGCTTCAGAGGAGTGCAATCAGATCAAAATTGGCACCAAGAAAGGATGGATACCTAGACTGGGACAAGTGACCAAAAACTTGACACAGAAAATAGGTTTTAAATGAGGAGTTAAAGCTATTTTACAGAGGAAATCCCTGAGTTTAGGGTGTAGACAAATGAAGGCGCAGCTGATAAGCAAATGAGTTACTTATTCAGTGAGACATTTGAAAAAAAACATATTCATGAGCAGGTGAGCCCAAACTTGCACTGTTCCATCCATCAATCTGATGTGCACTCAAATTGTTGACAAAGAAACAAACATAATGCAAATAAAAGTTTATTGGAAAGATGAATTGTTTACTCAATTTGATTGTTGAGCAACTGCCAAAAGAAGAAGAAGAATAAAATAATATATCAAGAGACAGAAAAAGAAATCAATTGTGCTGCGAAGCTTCAGAGAAAGTTCAGTGCAGTCACTTCCATTTTGAGTCAATGCTTCATCTCATTTGGGGAAATTCTAAAAACACTTTCATCTTTTCACTGCAGTGGTTTTTGTCAGGCATCAGCTCAGTTGTGTTTGAGTCAGAGAATTGAGAGTTCAGGCCACACATCCAGATCTTGATCATATCCTTTAGGCTGGCTCTACCTGGGCACTACTGAGGGGCCACAGCATTGTCAGATGTCTCAGGTTTTCAGATGAGATGGTCCCCTGGGTGAGCGTCAAAGATCTCACAGGAGGATAAAGTGATTAAAAAGTATGTGGAATACTTGTCTTTATTAGCTGAAGCATAGAGTTTAAGAGCAGGGAGGTTCTGCTCGAAGTGTATAAAACCTTGGTTAGGCCACAACTAGAGTATTGTCTGCAGTTCTGGAATCCGCATTATAGGAGGGATGTGATTGCATTGGAAAGAGTGCAGATGGGATTTACCAGGATGTTGACTGGGCTTGTTATGAAAAGAGATTGGACAGACTGGGATTGTTTTCTTTGGAGCAGAGGAGACTGAGGTGGGAGGTGATTGATATGTATAAAATTATGAGGGGCATAGAAAGGGTAGATAGGAAGGAACTTTTCCCCTTGGTGGAGGGGTCAGTGACTGGGGGCATAGAGTTAAGGGAAGGGGAAGAAGGTTTACAGGAGACTTGAAGAAAGATTATTTTTTAATCCGGAGGGTGCTGCGAAACTGAAACTCACTTCATCTAAGGGTAGTAGAGGCAGAAACCCTCATAACATTTAAAACATATTTAATTATTCATTTGCAATACCAAGGCAATGGGCCAAATGTTAGAAATTGGGAATAGAACAGTTAGGTGGTTGTTTTGACCGATGTAGATTCAATGGGCTGAAGGGTCTTTTTCTGTGCTATTGACCTCTAAAATACAACAATGTGGTAGCCTCTTAACTGCCCTCTCAAATAGCCTAGCAAGCGGAACAGTTTAAGGCCAGTTACAGATGGGGAACAAATGCTGCCTTGCAGCATTACAGAGGACACAGGTATCGGTGTGCCTGTCCTGCCACTGAATTTGCAGCATTTTGTGGAGGTACCATCTATCGAATAGTCCTGGCAGAGCAAGGTCTCTGCCCAATTGCTGGGATAGCTGAGGTGATTGGAGATCAGGCTCCACTATGTGGAAAGAGGCTAATATACTCAGGTGGTTGCCCCTAAAACCCTCATCCTCCAGTCGTAGGAACACCCAATCCTGTTTGGTCCAGGGGCAGTGGAGAGGGTGCTTTATATCAATCAGACCCTATAAGATCAACAAAGACTCACTGCTGCCACAGCAGCAGGCTGCATCCTTCACAAAAGGCAAATTGGATCCTCCCTGGTTTCACATTTCAACCTCTGAGCCTCTCCTGCTCCTCTGCTGCTTAAACTGACCAGGTCTGCCTCTTTCCTCACGGCTTCTCACTCATTTTGTTCAGTATGCTTCCAATTGGGATGGCACAGTGGCTCAGGGGTTAGCTCTGCTACCTCACAGCTCCAGGGATCCAGGTTCATTCCCACCCTCAGGTGACTGTCTGTGTGGAGTTTGCACGTTCTCCCTGTGTCTGTGTGGGTTTCCTCTGGGTTCTCCAGTTTCCTCTCACGGTCCAAAGATGTGCAGGTTAGGTGGATTGGCCCTGCTAAATTGCCCCATTAGTCTGCAGGCTAGGTGGATTAGGCATGGGAAATGCAGCGTTACAGGGATGGGATAGGTCTGGGTGGGATGCCCTTCAGAGGGTTGGTTTGAACTTGATGGGCTGAATGGCCTGTTTCCAAACTGTAGGGATTTCAGAAATTGATGGACAGAGAATGCATTGTGTTGGTGCAAACTGAAGATGAGAGTTTCACACAGGGATCTATTAGAATGTATAATTCTTTAGCATAAGTGCCTGTTGAGAAGATAACACCATTTAAAAGGGAATTGGATAAGTACTTGAACAGGCAGAATATAAAAGGATTTTAAAATATCTGAAGATGAAGATGTAAACATGTCTTATTCAATTCTAAACATGTCCAAGTCAAACACAGCAGCAATCAACAAAGTCAATAGAATGTGAAATTGCATTCCTAAAACCAGAGCATTAGGTCAAAGGGCATAGTGATCAAATCTTACATTGCCTGTGCCAAACTACAACATGAATATTAATGCTGATGCTTATAGGAATGGAATAGGACCCGTGCTCGGAGCAGAGGGGGAAATCTTTGGAAATCCCAGGACTGTGAATGTTCTACCGAATTTTTTGGTAAAACCTCTTTAGCATTTTTCTTTCTCACCTCTATTTTTCCTCCTGGCCCACAAGCAGTGCTGAAAAAAGATGCTGGAAGGGACAGCTTCCACCTCCCTTCATTTACCATTCTAATCACTGACCTGCCTCTCTAAAGAGAGACGCACAGACACCTCCTAAACCCACTGTGGTTAAATTGGAAAGAAGTGTGATTGTGTGGGTTGGAGGGTGGATTTCAGATTCTTTTTTATTTATACTCCCCATGCCCATTGCCCATTGTGACTTCTGGTAGGGAAAGGAACTAAGATCCTCCCTTTGAGACCAGTTCTGTCGGCGAGAGAACTGCTGTGCATGGCACTAAATGCTCATTTCTCCGTGAAACAAAAGGTGGAGGAGTGACCTTATAAAAGTCCTTAAGGTTATGGTGCGATTTGTTAGGGTAGATATGGAGATGACATTTTCATTTGCAGGTAAGATCACAATGAAGCACCATTAGTTTGAAATAGTCACAAACAAATTCACTCAGAAATTCAGAGGCATCTTCAGAGAGTGATACAAATATGGAACTCTTGACTTTGTGGGGTAGTTGAATCAAATAGCAATGGTGCATTTAAGGGGAAGCAATATAAACAGGTGAGGGAGAAAGGAATAGAAGGATATATTGATGAGATTAGGTGAAGAGTTGTGAGTGGAGCAACACATGGAACATAAACATCAGCACGGGCCTGCTGGGCTGAATGGCCTGTTTCTGGTTTGCAATAGACACTACGCACTAGATATGGAGCAGAGAAGTGACTCAAGAGCAGCCACTAATATCAGAGATCTGTCTTGAGAGGAAACCTCATGGATATTTTGCAAAAGAGAGCATTCAGGGTCTCAAAAACTGATAATGCTTTCATAATGATTAACTTGGAATATTTTACCTTCAATTAAACAGTGGAAATAGACCCGGGGACACATAAACAAAAGCATGTAAAAGGTAATTTTATGACTGAAAACATGAGGTATGTCCAACGTGTTGAATAAACCTTCAGATGGAGCTTGGGATGACCCATTTAAGGAAAAAAATGGATGCTGTAATGGGGTGGGTTATCAAGATCTTGTCAGATGGGTGAAGATGAGCTGAGTTGGCTTCTTTCTTTGTGATGAACTTGTGAGATAGTGTGAAAGAGAGAAATGGAATGAGAGTAAGTGCAGACAAAGATGGTATTTCTTTCTCCACAGATGCTGCATGCATGTTGAATGTTCCAGTATTTTCTGGCTTTAATGCATACATGCGGTTGGCCAAGACCTGATTTTCTGTGCTTTAAATTCAATGACACATGACATCAGTTCACGCTCGATTGGGAACAAGGCCTCAGGAATAAAGCTTGTCTCCTGCTGTAGCATGCAGTCTCTAACTGCTAATAACCTTATGATTGAATGATTTTTTTGTTTATAATGAATGCTCTCACAGTTCCAACATCCCCTTCAGTTAATAGCACAATTATTAGAGGCTACTTCATCATATCGGATGATCCCAAACATTTTCCCTGTTTGGTTAATATACTTTTTTATTCCCATCCTGGGGATAACAGCTATCAGGACATAGATACCAGTAATTTAGAGTTAGTTACTGCACACTATATTTGGAGTCTGGTATATATTTAATACAATGAAAATTTGATATAAGAAGTACTTTGTCGTAATTGCTGTCAAATCATATTTGTTTATGTAAACAGCATTAGTAATTGTGCATTATGACATGTACCCATGGCTTAATGGCTTTGAACTGAGCATTACTGTTACCAATTCCAACTTTTATTTATCATTTAGAGTCATAGAGTTTTAGAGATGTACAACATGGAAACAGACCCTTTGGTCAAACTAGTCCATGCAGATCAGATATCCCAAATAAATTTAGTCCCATTTGCCAACATTTGGCCCATATCCCTCTAAATGCTTCCTATTCATGTACCCATCCTGATGCCTTCTAAATCTTGTAATTGCGCCAGCCTCCACCATTTCCTCTGGAAGCTCATTCCATACATGCACCACCCGTTGCATGAAAAGGTTGCCCCTTAGGTCCCTTTTAAATCCTTCCCTGCTCAGCTTAAACCTATGGTCTCTAGCTTTGGACTCCCCTACCCTGGGGAAAAGACCTGACTATTCACTCTATCCATGCCCCTCACGTTTCATAAACTTCTATAAGGTCACCCCTCAGCCTCCAATGTTCCATGGAAAATAGCCCTCAGTCTATTCTCCCTATAGTTCTAACCTTCCAGCCCTGGCAACATTCTTGTAAATATTTTCTGAACCCTTTCAAGTTTAACAACATCTTTCTTATTCAAAAGTTACTATCTTTGACTTTGCCTTTCCTCCATTCTCACTTTTCAGTTCCTTTCCACGTGATCATCACTCTTTTCTCCACATTTTCTCTCTTCTCCCCTTTTCAAAATTCCTTTCCCTGTCTTTAACTCCTTCCCCCAATTATCTATCCTTTTCTCTCCGGTCCTTGCTTTCGTTCCTGGGATGTGAACATTATCGGGAAAAGCGACATTTGCTATCTACTTTTACTTGCCCTGGAGAAGATGGTGGTGAGTTGATGCCTTGACCTGCTTCACTCTATGTGGTGCATGTATATCCACGGTGCTGTTAGGAGGGAATTCCGAAGGTTTTGATCCAGCAACAGTGAAAGAACAGCAAATATGGTTCC
Source organism: Rhincodon typus (assembly GCF_021869965.1). Lineage (NCBI taxonomy): Eukaryota > Metazoa > Chordata > Chondrichthyes > Orectolobiformes > Rhincodontidae > Rhincodon > Rhincodon typus. The sequence continues at coordinate 27,052,799 of NC_063364.1, read as the reverse complement.
AAGTCAGGATGGTGTCTGATTGAAGGGAGACTCGCAGGTGATTGCTGGTCCATCTGTCTGCTGCCCAGGTTCTTCATCTAGAAGGACAAGGGCAGCTGATGCATGTGAACACCACCTGCTCTCCTCTGAGTCACTCACCATCCTGAACTTGGAAATAATTTGGCTTTCCTTCATTTTCACTTGGTTAAAACCTGGAACTGCGTCCCTGATGGTGTTGTTAGTGTCTCTACACCAAATGGACTGCAGCGGCTCAAGACAGTAGCTCACCATCATCTTCTCATTGTCAGCTAGGGATGATGGGCAATGAATGATGGGCCAGCCAGTGATGCCCATTTCCTATGAGTGAAAAAAACATATCGATGGTCTCAGTCAGAGATAGTAAGAACTGCCGATGCTGGAGTCAGAGATGAGATAGTGTGGAGCTGGAGGAACACAGCAGGTCAGGATGCTGCCTGGCCTGCTGTGTTCCTCCAGCTCCACACTGTGTTATCAATGGCCTCAGTGCCTTTTGTCTAAGATGTGGAGGTGCCGATGTTGGACTGGGGTGGGCAAGGTCAGAAGTCACACGCCACCAGGTTACAGTCCAACGGGTTTATTTGGAATCACAAGGTTTTGCAGCATTGTTCCTTTTTTCAGGTGTGGTGGTGACTTCATCTGATGAAGGAGTAGCGCTCAGAAAGCTTGTGATTTCAAATAAACCCTTTGAACTATAACCTGGTGTGATGTGACTTCTGACCTTTGGTCCATGAGGGTAAAAGGGGAATAAATCAGCCAGGTGTCTTGCTGCTGATCATCTTGACTGAACTAATAATGACTTGCTTGGGAGGAGAGGATGGGATGGGGTTTCATCATGCTGTCTCCCATTGTCAATATCCTGTGGTTAGTCAGTGGCTTGGTTTTGGAAGTAAAGTTAGTTGTGGTATCCATACCAAGCCATTTAACGAAGAGTGAAACAAGACATTATTACTTATCTTGATAACAGCTTTATTTATAGAATACAGCATTATGTGTATCAGATTCTTACTTAGCAACTCCATTGTGTCATCACTCTCTCTTTATAAGTGCTCTAAGTATTTAATTAAACAGTGCCCTTCACCTCTATATCTTAACAATGCTATCAACAAACCATAAACACTCGTCACTTGTGTAAGATGCCAAAGGGCGACCAGTACCCAGTACCCATGCCCAGGCAAAACCTTTAAGGAGTGGGGTCAGGTAGTTGAACATAGAAATAAGATGAGGGACATTGATTCTTAGCAAGGATGAAGGTGGGAACTAGGTTGAAGTTAGGCAAAGAGGAAAATCTTTGGAGCCATGCAGAAACGACATCACACCCAACAAACTCCTCTGTGTAGAAAATTTCTTTTAGCAGTTTAAATCTGAAGGGAAACTTCCAATTCTATTCAGCCTCATATATTGTGTTACTTTAGTCTGGTATGTGTGGGTGGTTTGGCAGACAGTGAAAAATGTTGCTTTTGCATCAAACAAAATTACCTGTTGTTAGCAAGAACAGAAATTTATCTTACTAAGGTTTGATCATGTGTCCTGTTCAACTGTAAAAGCAGATCCTCACAGGATGTTAACCCCATGCTACTTGATGTAGAAGGGGCACAAGACGATTTGCCTCGTGCCCCCTACCCCAAAATTCTAGTGACAGACATGTGTGAGGACAGGAAGGAGCTCATTTGTGACATATCCCCTTGGTTGGATCTTTAGATTCTGTCACACGTTCACTTCTTTCTCGGCACACTGTACCTGCTCCTGGCATTCAGTCACTTCCCTTCAGGCATGTTCTGAAGCTGCTGCCACACAATTTCCAGGAGGCAGTCAGGACATGTACGCATCCAGAAGCCATCATTCCTCTCTGGACAGAGCATTGTGCAGAGAGGGAGGGAAAATAAGGGGCAGCATTGTGTTCCAATGTACTTCTGCTGTGTTGACCAATGACAATTTGTTCCTTGGGTATATGATGTTGAATGCCCAGAAGTAACACTGTGGCATAAATATGGTAAGTTCTATGATGATGCTAGTACGATGGTATGTGAAACTTGGCCATGAATTCCTCACTACCTTTAAAGAAACAAGATACTGCATTTTTAAAAAGTCATTCATGGAATGTGGGTGTCTTAAGATGGGCTGGCATTTATTGGCCATCCCTAATTGTCCAGAGAGCAGCTAAGAGTCAACCGTACTGCAGTGGATCTGGAGTCACATGTAGGCCAGACCAGGTTAGGATGGCAGACTTCCTTCTCTGAAGGATATTAGTGCACCAGATGAAATTTTCCCCAGCAGTTAACACTGGTTTCATGATCATTATTAGACTCTTAATTCCAGATTTCTAATTGAATCCATAATTCCACAATATCAGGATTTGAACACAGATCTCAAGATCATTACTGGGGTCTCTGGATTTTGTGACAATACCACCATGCTCGTGTCTTTCCTTAAGCTATGTTGTTGAACTGCTGTTGTGCATTTGCTGTAGGTAGACCCAAAATGCCATTAGGTAGGAAATTCCAGGATTTTGACACAGAGACACTGAAGAAATAGTGATATATTTCCAAGTCAGTATAGTGACTGACTTTATATAGCACCATTCATAGTCTTAGGATATCTCAATGTGTTTGTCAACCAATGAGGTACATTGTAAATGAGGTGATCGTGGTAATGTAGAAAGTTACATTTTGCGCATGGTAGGATCCCAAAAATAATAATCAGTTATTCTGTTTTAGTGTTGCAATTTATGGGATAAATATTTGTGAGGATTCCAATGAGATCTCCCTTGCTCTGCAACAAGTAATGCCATGGGATGTTTTACATCCACCTGAGAAGGTGGATCAGACTTATTAAAATAGAATATCTCATCTGAAAGTTGATACCTCCATTAATACTGCACACTGTCTACTGAGAGTACCAGCTTGAAGTACGTGCTCATGTCTCTGGATGGGTAATTGAACTCAGCATGTTTTGACTGAGAGATCAGTGCTCTACCCAATGATCCAAGAGTGACAACTTTACAGGTCTCTGTTCCCACTGGGTCACCAATGTAACCGCCAATATCACTCTATGGTAAAACAATCTCTCATATAATGTGGGATATCGACTGATCTGCTATGTAGCAACCTAAGGCCACCACAAAATAAGCAATAAGTAAGGAAGATTGTACATAAAATATTGTGCAAAGTTCAAGGTTATAAACACAATAATTTGCTATTCATCAGACTAAATAATGGGCTTTTAGATTCTTCCATGCATGCACCGCTTTGCCAGCATACTGTATCTGTCCTTGCAATTCAGTCTCTTTCCTTCAGGCACCTATCGAAGTAGAGTGTGGATGTGTTACAATTCAAACTGTTCTATTGTGGAGGAACTAAAGACGAGGAGTAAAATATTAATGAAGTCCAAGGAAGATGTGAACTTTCACATATTCCCTCCTACACTCACCTTCCCCACATGAATGTGCGAAAATTGTCTTAACTAAAACTTTAAAAATGAACAGCTGGATGACTCTCACTTTAGGAAGAAAATGTAGGATTTTTAAGAAGGTCAGCAATGATTTACAGTCAGGCTGGGGGGGTGGATAACCTGAGCTAAAACATGCAAACATCATGCTTAAATGAAGAGGTTTACTAGATTGACACCTGGAATGAGTAAATTGTCTTATGAGAATGGATTGAATAAACTGGGCTTGTTTCCAATGGAGTCTGAACGTTGAATATCTTGACTGAAGTTTATTAGATCCTGAATGGTCTCAACAGGGTGGACTAGAAAGGATGTTTTCTCTTGTGGGGGAGTTCCAAGGAAGGGTTACTGAACCTGAAATGTTGACTCTGATTTTTTCTTCACAAATGCTGCCAGACCTGTTGAGCTTTTCCAACAATCATGAATGAGTTGGGTATTGAAGAGTAACTTGTGTAATTGAGCTTTAGAGATTAGGGAAAAGAAGCGCAAAAACCCTACTCAGGAACTGAAATGGACAATATAACATCTTCTTTAAATTAAGAAGCCAACATAAAAGACCAAGGATTATAATGTAGGACATCACTCTGCGGTAAAACAGCAGGGGTGAAGTTGAGTAAAATGACATTAATTTTCCATCCTCCATAGATGTAAGCTCAAGAAAACTCTGCTGCCTATATCCCACTTACACCAGACCTGTTCACCCCATCCCCCTGCGCCCACTGATCTACGCAGGCTCTCAGTTGAGCACGTTCAAATTCTGAACCTAGTTACCAAATCCCTCTGTGGGCTCACCCATCCCTATCTCTGCAATCCCCACCCTCTGAGATATCTGAACTTCTCCAGTTCTGACCTTTTGCACATCTCCATTATGAACTTCACCAACCTTGATGGCTATGTCTTCAGCTGCCCATGTTGTGAGCACTGGCGTTTCTCTCTCTAAACCTCCCTGAATCACCAACTCTCTTCTCTCCATCAAGATACTCCTTGAAACCTACCTCTTTAACCAAACTTTTAGTCACAACATGAAAAAAGTCACAATATGTAAGATTCTGAGTTTGACAGGTTCGATGCTGAGAGGAAGTTTCCTCCTGTTGGGTGAATTTTGAACCAGGAGAAGCAGTTTAAAAATAAGATGCTCCCAGTGATGAAGAGGAACTTACTCTCTCAGAGGGTCTTTGGGCTTTTCAATTCTTTGCCTCTGTGAGCAATGGAAATTGAATGGTTGAATATACTCAAGGTTTACCCGGACACATTTTGATTGCAAATGAGTCAAGTATTATGCAGAAGTGGAGTTAAGGTCAGAATCAAGTCAGCTATGATCATATTAAAAGTTGGAACAGGTTTCAATGGGCTGAATAGTCTACTCTTCTTCCTTTATCTTTTGACCTTATGGTCTGCCCTAATGTCCCGTTGTGTGGCTCAGTGTCATACTTTGCTTAATAAAGCACCTTGAGATATTGTATTACGTTAAAGGTGCTATTTAAATGCAATTTGTTTGGTGATAGCACAAATATGTTTTAAAGGGCTATAGGCTGTAGGATGGGGGGCAGAGTGAGGAGTACATAAGCAGTATTTGTGTGAAGGTGTGCAATAATATACTACAGAGATAAAGGTCGGTCTTTTGATTCTTTGTTTGTCATGTAATCTTGTTGATCCGCAATGACAACTCAATGTCAATTCACTTTGTCTCCTCTGGACATTTCCTATACTCAGTGCCCCTTTATCAAATTGACTTGAGAGAAACCAACAACAGATATAAAAATAAAATTAGGATAGTGATAATGGTAGATTGATGGATCTAGTTCTTCCAGGAACTGACCTACAGCTTTATAAGGTCTCGTTAAGTCTCCTGATGGCAATTCACAATTCTGAAACTCACTTCACCTACTGTGCGCTTTAATTGAATGTCTCTTCCTCTCTTCAATATCATATGACTAATTAAAGCTTTGTTCATGGTAATTCTACTCTCATTCTGTTCCATACTCAGCCCTTGCTCTCTATTGTAAATACTAATCTGTTAATCGTTTGCTCGTCTGTTGGATGTGAAGCTACTGTAAATACAATAGTCACAGCAACAGGCCACGTCTGGGGAGGCAGCATCCCATTACTGTATATAAAGGAAAAAAAAATAGATAATCAGCTTCTTTATCACAGAATGCATTGTGTTCCTACTTCCTGGCACATAAGAATCAGCACACATTGCTGAAGACCAGATGGTTGTTTTGGTTTAATGGGGTAAGGCAGGTTGTAGTAAAAGTGTAGAAATAATAACTAAAGTGCTGTGTTTATGTCATTAACATCAATGTGGAGTAAAAATGTTAGTTACATCTTTACTCTAAGATTAGCTATTGAGCATGTGCATGAAGACCATGTCACAGTGGTGCCAGATTACATCGAATTGGGATCTGGGTCTTTAGGTTTCCAGGACGTACCTTTTCTGACCATCTGTTGTATATAATTATGTTGAATAAAGCCTGTGAGTGGACATTTTCCTGAGGAGTACAGGTCTGGTCTACTTCATGGCGAAAGCAGTGTGATTTGAACTCATAATTCACCAAATTAGGGAAAACCTGAATAACGCTGTCAGAAATGGAGAATAGTTCACCATGTTTGCTATGTTTGCTTTGGTATCCTGTTTAATGTGGCTACAGAGAATGTCTGTAACATTAAATACATAGAAAGTCATCTCAGCCCATTTGAACTCTTTTCTCAAATATAATATTGCCATTATTCCTTTTAATATTCTTTAGTATAAATAAGACTGTATTTTTAGAATCTCTTTGCAAAAGTAACACTTTTCTTAAAGCAGCATTCCCTGCTGTATTGCAATGGGCTGTCATTTCCAGCCTAGGTGTTACGCCTTTGCCGGTGCGTTGAAATTTAGCCCACAATGTGAGAGTTTTATTCGTTCATACAATGTGGGCATCACTGTCATTTAAACTCCACCCTGAACTGTTTTTGAGAAGGTGGTAGTGCGTCATTGTCGTGAACTGTTCCAGTCTATGTGGTTAAAGTTGAGATGTTTTGATGCAAGCCCTTGAGAAGGTAACTACATTAGTTCAAAAGGCACTTAAGGATTGCCCACATTTCTGTGGCACAGGCATCAAAACGGGGGAAAAGGCAGGAAAGTGGAGTTGAGTAATATCAGATCAGCCATGATCTCATTGAATGGCAGTGCAGGGTCAAGGGGCTGAATGGCCTACTTCTATTCCTACATCTTAAGATCAGTCCAAACTGCGTAGGGATCTCAGTTTTCCTTCCCTAAGGGTCATTAGTGAACCAGATGAGTTTACATGACACAACAACAACAACAACAAAAACAAAGTTGCTGGAAAAGCTCAGCAGGTCTGGCAGC
>NC_063364.1:26979919-27045582 GCF_021869965.1 Rhincodon typus | reverse complement strand
TGTTCCTAATTTACAGCACCCGCAGTTCTTTTGGTTTTTATTTAGAGTTTACATGACAATCTAGTACGTTCAGATTTAATTAATTAACTGAATTTAAATTTGGTAATTTCCATGGTGGGTTTTGAGTTTATGTTTGCACTTATTAGTCTAGAACTTTCTGTTACAAGACCAGTTAGATGTCACATCACTGTAGCCTTACCAAGCCATAGGGCTGCTATCTTATGTGTGTGTGAGAGAGACCCCCAGTAGTGATTTAACCAGAGGGCCACCATTCTTCAGGAGAAGGGAGAGGCTGAGAAGGAGAGTCCTTCATGTTAACCTCAGCTGGTGATGGAAATTGAACCCATACAGTTGGCAGCACACAGCTTTGGCAAGCCAACCAGCCAGCCAACTGCGCTAAACTGATCTCCACCCAACTAGACAGCCATTGTGTCACTACACCCTTGTGCTACCAAACGCAGCCAAGCTGGCATTATAAACTATTGCCAATCACTTGCATGTATAACTACATTAGTGGCTTTTTGTTAAATTTGTAAGTAGATTCTGCCAGCCTACTTTTGATAGGTATTCTTAATTATGGTCAAATTTGACCTTAACTCCCTAGGTGATAGGGATAATAAAAACAGAAATATTAACCAGGAGTTCTGGTTTAAGTCCCGCCTGCTCCAGACAAGTGTAATAACATCTCTGAACAGGTAGATTAGAAAAAAAGAAGCACTGGAGAAACTCAGCAGGTCTGGCAGCATCTGTGGAGAGAGAAACAGAGTTAATATTTCAGATTGTTCATGGCCTTCCTTCAGATTCTGAACAAGTTTGATTGAACCCGAAATATTAGAATAAAGGCAAAATGCTGGGGGTTCTGGAAAAGGGAAAAAAAAAATACTGAACAATTGAGAAACTCAACGGAGAAAAACAAAGTCAATACCCTAGCAAGGAGTCAGCATCCGTCAGAATGAGAAGAAAAATGGGAACAAATATTCTGTAACATTGCAGAATCGAGGCTGTGAAGCTGTGAGGCATTTTTCTTCTCGGAGTACCACCTGTTTCCCATTCTTCATGAAACACAAAACATATTTCAAGTGCGTGACATCACTGCCTGTAGGCTGTTCAATTCTATAAAGTGCCAAAATATTAAAAGCATAATGATGTTGTGTTAGCTTGCAACAAGCCTCTAATAAAATACTTTATAGACTTCTTCTATTAGATCCCTGAAACATAGAGAAAGGGTGTTATTCCTACAATTTTATTTATTCTCTGCCTAAACTATATGGACAATCCCATTGATTACTTATTCCATCATTTTTTCTCTGCCTAAGCTACATGGACAATCCCATTGATCACTTATTCCATCAGTAAGATTGTAAGACTAATTGACATTAGATAGCAGAGTTAGGAAGAACTGCCGATGCTGGAGTCAGAAATAACACAGTGTGGAGCTGGAGGAACACAGCAGGCCAGGCATTTCTTTTCTGTACAATGTTGGCAAGGGTGGAGTCAGCATTTTATACATCAAACAAAAGATGTAAGAGGCAAAGTGCAGGAAGGTAACACAGCTTAAAATACGAATATACATAAAAAGGAATGAATTAGGATCAGGTGTATGTTTACTTTTTCTCTTGCACCTGTCCAACATTCAACAAGATCACAATTGATCTAATTACTCCACATTCTTAATTACCTTTTTAACTCCTTGCTTATAAACAACCTATCTATCTTTGCTTTAAAACTTTTCACAGACTCTGCTTCCACCAACTTTTCAGGAAGCGAATTGGAAAAGACTCATGATCCTTGGTGAGAAAAAAATTGCTTCTCTTCTCTGTTTTAGATGATGACCTCTTATTTTTAAACAGTGACCCCCTAGTTCTGGATTCTCCCACACGAGGAAACATCCTTTCCACATGGTCAAGTTCACTCAGGGTCTTATCTATTCAACCAAGTCATCTCTTACTCTTCTAAACTCAATTGGATACAAACCCAAACTGTCTGACTTGACCTCATAAGACAACTCATTCATTCCAGATATTATTCTGGTAAACTTTCTCTAAACTGCTTCTAACGAACTTACATTCTTTAAATAAAGAGACTGATACTGTATACAGTACTCCAGACATCTAGAGAGGCAAAAGTTGGTTAGGGATCATCAGCATGGTTTTGTGCGAGGAAAAATCGTGTTTCACAAACTTGATTGAATTTTTTGAGGAAATTACCAAAATGATCGAGGGCAGAGCAGTAGACGTTGTTAACTTGGACTTCAGCCTTTGACAAGTTTCCACATGGTAGACTAATTAATAAAGTTAGGTCACATTTAGAGTGAGCTTTCCAATTGGATACATAATTGGCTTAATGGCAGTAGGCAGAGTGGTGGTGGAGGGTTGCTTTTTGGAGCAGAGGCCTGTGACCAGTGGTGTTCTGCAGGGATTGGTTTTGGGTCCTCTTTTGTTTGTCGTTTATATAAATGATTTGGATGAGAATACAGAAGGCATGGTTTGTAAGTTTGCAGATGACACCAAAATTAGTGTTGTAGTAGACAGTGAAGAAGGTTTTCTAAGATTACAACAGGATCTTGGTTATATGGGTCAATAGGCCGAAAAATGGCAGATGGAGTTCATTCTGTATAAATCTGAGGTATTGCATTTTGGTACAACAAACAAGTACAAAACTTATACAATTAATGGGAAGGCCTTGGGTAGTGTTGTAGAACAGCGGTACCTAGGGGTTCAGGTACATAATTCTTTGAAGTTTGTGTCACGTATCGACAAGGTAGTTAAAAAGGCATTTGGGACACTTGCCTTCATTGTGCAGTCCTTTGAGTATAGGAGTTAGGAAGTTGTGTTGAGGTTATACAGGTCATTGGCAAGGCCTCTTCTGGAATACTGTGTCCAGTTCTGGTCACCCAGTAATAGGAAGGATATTAGTAAGCAAGAAATGGTTCAGAAGAGACTTACTGGGATGTTGCTGGGTATGGGATGTTTGAATTGTAAAGAAAGGCTGAATAAGCTGGGACATTTTTCACTGTCGCGTAGGAGGTTGAGAGGTGACCTAATAGATGTTTGTAAAATCATGAAGGGTATAGATAGGGTTAATGGTAGATGTCTTTTCTCTAGGATGAGGAATTTCAAAACTAAGGGCCATATTTTTAACCTGAGAGGAGGGAGATTTAGAAAAGACATGAGGCAAACTTTTTACACCGAGGATGATTCGCGTGTGCGCTGAACTTCCAGAGGGAGTGGTGGATGTGGGCACAGTGACAACGTTTAAAAGACACTTGGATAAGTACATGGACAGGAAAGGTTTGGAGGGATATGGGCCAGGAGCAGGCAGGTGGGACCAGTTTAGTTTGGGATTATGTTGAGTGCCCTGTATAACTTTAAGAAAAACACCCTACCTTTGCACTCAATTCTCCTCATAATAAATAATAACATTCCATTAAGTTTTCTAATTACTTGCTGTACTTATGTGCTGTTATGATCCCAGCTGATGTTACCATTGGACAAGTCGAATCTCAGATTAAAATCTGGCTTGATAGATTTTTATTTTGTTTCATTAGCTGCTCTAGTCTTTAATTATTGAGACATACTCAAATGAGGCTACAGACTTACCTTAATAACAGAACCTAATTTTATTACAAAAAAGAAGAAAGGAAATAAAACCCAAGTCATCTAAATATTGAAGCCAGTTAGCAGGATCTAAAACATAAAACAAAACAAAGTTTCAATTCATTTCCTGACATGAACCATTACACAGACTCGAGTGTCAAGAAATTACACTCCTATCTCAAGTCTTGTGTTCTACTTTACTGACTTCTTCACAGTCAGTCTTGGACTGTGGGGAGACAATTTGATGAGTCCTTTCCAAATCTGCTGACACTGACTTTACACAAGTGTAAGGGTCTAAACTGTCTCAGTTCTAATAACCTCCAAACTTCAAAACAAACTCTCCTGGTTTGGAAGTTTAACAATTTGCACTCTTCTGTTGAGGTAACTAGCCCCGGAAGTGCCCTGAATCACACCAAGTTGAGAAACTGAATTGGTTTCTAAACTCAACATTGGTGTCTTCTAAGCTGAACTGAAAAACTTACTTCTGAACTGAATTAAAACATAACTTGCTCATCCTAGATTCTTCTGAACTAAAACAAACCTTTACATATTTACTCAGGGAGATGGTGATCTGGTGGTGTTATCACTAGACTGCTAATCCAATGACCTAGGTGATGTTCTGGGGTCCCGGGTTCAAATCCCATCATGATTATTGGGGAGAAACCCATCAGCTACACTAATGCTCTTTAGGGAATGAAACTGCCATCCTTAGATACTATCTGGCCTAGACGTGACTCCACACCCACAGCAATGTGCTTGATCTTAACTGCCCTCTGGGCAATAAATGCTTAGTCAGTGATGCCCCCATCCGCAGGAATAAATAAAAAAAATTCCACCTATCATAAAGACAGCAGTATCCACCCATTAGCATCAGAGGTGCACCTGCTCTCTGATGCATACTGGATTACATCACTGTTTCAGAAGGTCTCTGTGACTTTTTTTTCAACAATGAAAGCCCTTCAGAACAGAAACCACTGTACACATGCCACTAATTTAAAATCCAAACTCCAACAATCCAGATATATGAATATATATTTCTTTCCAAAACAATACTTCTCTCCAAAAAAACAACACACTTCTTTCACCACATTTGCAATTTGTGCAGGAGGATGTGCAGGTCCCTCTGCATTTCAAAGCTTTGCAATCTCTCACACTTCAAAGGAATTGGCAGATGGAATATAATGTTGAGAATTGTGAATCATGCTGGTGTGAAGAATAGAAAACAGAAGGTTTTGTTTTCTAATACAGGGAGAAATTATTCAGTGTTATTGTCCAGTGGGATTACAGAATCATTGTACACAAATCACAAAAAGTTAACGTGAAAGTCAACAATTAGGAAGACAAATGATGCATTGCCAGGACACTGTCTCAGGAACGTGAAGAGGTCTTGCTGTGATTATACAGGGGTTATGCTGGAACTATTAAATATTGCTTGTGTCACAGCTTGGGCATTGTGTGCAATTCTGGAACCCACATTAGAAGAGCAATGTGATTGCACTAGAGAGGGTACAGAGATGTTGTCTGGGCTGGAGAGTTTCAGTTATGATGAGAGATTTGTTAAACTGGGATTATTATCCTTGGAGCAGAGGACATAATGTGGTGGGCATGATTGAGATGTATAAAATTATGAGGGGCAGGGATAAGATGGACAGAAAGGAACCTTTCCTGTTGGTGGAGGGATAAATGTCCAGAGGGCATAAATTTAAGAGGCAGGGGGTTTAGAGGGAATCTGAGAAAAGTTTTTTTTCACCCGAAGGTGGTGGGAATCTGGAACTCACTGTGTGTATGGGTGGTAGAGTTAGAAATCCTCATAACATTTAAAAAGTATTTAGCTGTGGACTTGCATTCCAAGGCATACAAGGCCAAATGATGGAATATGGGATTAAAATCATTAGGTATTTGTTTTCTTATTGGTGCAGGCTCATTAGGCTGAAGGGGCCTTTTTCTGAAGGGGCCTTTCCCTATGACAATGACTCTATAAAAACTAGGAGCAGGATTAAGGTGTATGGCTTCTTGATTCCGCTCCACTATTGAATAAATTCATGGCTGGTCAACTAATTAACCGCACTCTTCCACTCTATGCTCATATCCCTTGGTTGCTTTCGAATTCAAACATCCATTGATCTCACTCTTGATTATAGTCACAGACTGAACATCCACATGCCTTTGGAGTAGAAAGTTCCAAAGATTCACTGACTGAAGATGTCTCTCCTCAACTCTGCCTTAAATTGCTGGCCCTCTTATCTCAAGATGATGAGACCTAGTTTTAGTCTCTCCAGCCCGGACAAAGAGCCTCTCGGCATCAGTCACCAACATCCACCATATCAGTCACAGAGAGAAGCTATTGTCCTGTGGTGAGAAGTTAAGTAAATTCTACATTCTCTTGAGACCAGTGAGAGGTCATTCAAATTCTGACTGAATCTAACAGCACTGATGCTGAGAGGTTGTTTCTGTTGACCAAGGAACCTAAAGCATGGTGATTGGGGGTGGAGAGCACAGCCACAGGATGAGGAGACAAAAGGAAAAAATATTTCACTTTTAAAAGATTGTGAATCCCCCACCCCACAGAATTAGGTATATTTATCGTTGAATTCTTTCAAGGTTAAAATATACAGATTTATGGTCTTTCCAGAAATCAAGGGATATGGGGAGTGAGTTAGTTGAGTTGAAATCCAAGGTCAGCTATCTTAGTATTGAATGATGGAGCATGCTGAATAGGCTTTATGATCTACACCCTCTCCTGTTTCTTGTGTTCTTCTTCTTGATGTTCCATTCATGTCAACCATGAGTTGACTCACCATTTATGAAGGAACTGGATGAGAACTCTGACTTGAGTCTTGTTGATGATTGACAGGCTTTCTGGAATGAGTTACTCATGATAGAATTCCCAATATTTGACCTATTTTTGCAGCCACTGCGTTTTTATGACAGATCCTGTTCAGTTTCTGATCACCACCAGAAGGTTGTTGGTAGGAATTTGAATAATAGTTGTGTCACTGAGTATCAAGGAGAGATGATTTGATAATCTCTTTTTGTGGCTGGTCATTAATTACAGTAAATTATAGCAATAAATACAGAGGCACTCTGTCTACGCTGATAGAGTCACTTGCTATTCATATTCTCATAGAGTTTCATAAGATTCAGATACTTTGTGACTGATGGTCAACTGGCCTGACTTTTACGCACACCCTGCTTCACGGCGTATTTATGAATGGGGTGTACATGGAAAACAAGGGCACAGCACCATCCTGCCCATCACCAAAACCTGACCCCATGGTCAGGTAGATGGGAAGCCGACAATGTTAGTAATGTCAAAACGTCCTCTGTCTTAACATTTCATCTGCTCAACCCCATCCCCCTGAAGAGAAATGGTTGACTGGGAAGGCTGTATATCCAAGACTTGAAAGGGTGCAGAAAAGATTGATAAGGACGTTGCCAGGCCGGAGTGTTTGAGCTATAGCGAGAGGCTGAATAGGCTGGGGCTATTTTCCTTGGAGTGTCAGAGGCTGAGGGGTGACCTTATAGAAGTTTATAAAATCATGAGGGGCATGGATATGGTGAATAGCCAAGTTTTTATTTTCCCCATGGTTCGGGAGTCCAAAACTAGAAGGCATAGGTTTAAGGTGAGAGGGGAAAGATTAAAAGGAACCTAAGGGGCAACTTTTCATGCAGAGGGTGGTGCATCTATGGAATGAACTGCCAGTGGAAGTGGTTGAGCCTAGTACACTTACAATGCTTAAAAGGTATCTGGATGGGTATATGAATAGGAAGGGTACAGAGGGATATGGAACAAATGCTGGCAAATGGGACTAGACTAATTTAGGATATTTGGTTGGCATGGATGATTTGGACTGAAGTGTCTATCTCCGTGCTGTATAACTCTATGACTCTATGACTGGGGCACGAGTTTGAGGTTGATATGCCAACATAGCCAGCAGGTCATGTTTGTTGATCGATCCATTCTCAGTGGGCATGCCTGCCTTTACTGATGGTTCAGGTGGATGGCAGCAAACCCATGGGGGCACCTGAATCTGCAAAGCTCTGTCTCTGAGGCAAACAATGAGGCCCGTTTCCATCACATGTGATGATACATCTTCAAGTGTGAATGTTTTGAAACTGGAAGTGAAGGCTATGGACAGTAACAGTCATTACTTATCAACAATAATTCAATATGTGAAGTGTTAAGCTATGATTAAGATAAATATGCTTTTACTCCATCAGCACAGTATATTGGATGAAAACAAACAGTCCAAGGGTTAAGTAGTCCCTGCTGTATGTTGCAAATTAAAACACAAACTTAAAAAGTCTCCTTTCATCTTTCCCTCTTGAAACAAAATAATTACCTTCCCGCTGTGATTATACAATATAGTTCTGTTGTAAAGATCACCGGCGTCTGACATAGATAAGACTTTTCTGTCGGTGTTGCTCTTTTGAGTGCCATCTGCAAATGAGGATAATCATAAAATGTTTAACTGGGCTGTTAGCAAACTCCAAATTTTGCTTAGAAAAATGTGTCATTTGTTCTGAACGTATATGTCATCATCTTTTCAGAAGAGGCATTGAAAATGTCACATCATGAGCTGCCAAAAATATGAAAATGTTTAAATATTCATCTCTGCATGAACATAGCATACTAAGTCACAGACAACGCCAGGAGAAATGCTCAGATCTAGAACAGAGAAAGAGATAAAAGGACATGTTTGCCACATTAATTTAACTCAGACTTACAAGTGGCTTGTGTGGAACATTAATACTAGCATAGATCAGTTAAGTCTAAAGGCCTTTTCTTTGCACTGGAAATTCAATTCTGTCCAGTATTCATCTATCAAAAGTAAGCTTGAGATATCCAAACACACCACTCTCCTACAAAAATCACAGAGTAAAACAGCCTCTCTATATAATAATCTATATAAGACAATATGCCTCACTCATGGATCTTGACCAATTCTGACCTACAACTACAGATTCATGTTTTCTAATAAAGTCAGAGTGTTTATAAAGTATCACACAGAAATACAAGTTTAATACTTAATAACTGCAATCAATATACAGCAAGACTTGTCTCTGGTGGTTCCAGCTTCTGTGCTTTCAGGGGAATAGTCTTACAGAGTCACAGAGTCATACAGCATGGAAACAGACCCTTTGGTCCAACTAGTCCATGCCGAACACAATCTCAAACTAAACTAGTCCAACCTGTCTGCTCTTGGCCTATATCCCTCCAAAGCTTTCCTATTCATGTACTTAATCAAGTGTCTTTTAAACATTGTAAATGTACCCACATCCATCACTTCTGTCAGGAAGTTCATTCCATTCGCGAACCACCCTCTGTGTAAAACATTTGCCCCTCATATCTTTTGTAAATTTCTCTCCTCTCAACTTAAAATTGTGCCTCCTAGTCTTGAAATATCCCATCCTCAGGAAAAAGACAACTACCATTAACTCTATCTATATCCCTCATGATTTTATACACTTCTATAAGGTCGCCTCTCAAACTCCTGTACTGTCGTGAAAGAAGTACCAGCCTATCCAGCCTTTCTTTATAACTCAAAACTTCCATACGCAGCAACATCCTGGTAAACCTGTTCTGAACTGCCTTCAGCTTAGTAATATCCTTCCCTCAACTGGTCGACCAAAACCGGACAAGTATTCCAGAAGAGGCCTTACCAATGTCCTGTACAAACTCAACATCTCTTCTTGGGTTATGTTCTGTTGACTGTTGTCTTTTTCCAGATGTGTCAAAGATGTCCTGTTGCCCCCTATCTTTAATCATCACTGAGGAATTGTTACCATGCCACTTTAGGGCATGCAGTGTCCAGGCCAATATCAACCAAGGCATTGGTAGTCCATGGATTGTCCATTACTCAAGGTGTAGGCGTTTCCTGTGTTTCTGAAAGATTCACTTTTCTGCTAATCATTGGACTTCCACAAATTCTTCATTTTCTGAAAGCAACACACATACACACAAAATGACAAGCCTGACAAATTGGCAGTTTCAACAATGCTAACCATCATGTCTTCAGTCCAAACTTGACATTACAATTCTTAAAAAGAATATTACAAAATGATTATTGTAGACACTGTAAAAAATATCTACCAAACTCTACAGCATTAATATTAATATTTGATGTTTGACGGTTTAGATTTACTGTTTCCTCTGAGCCTTCATCTTAATGACAGTGCCATATCAGGAAATGAATTTCAGAGAGAAAAAATTTGATAAAAGTCACCATAACCCAGCTGTGTTGCTAGATTGAGACAATAGATTGTGTTTTAACCTGATAGTCATTGTGCCTTAGGTGCGGCAAGACATTGATAAGGAGAGTCCTTTATGGTACCTTAACTGGTGTGGGAATTGAGCCCATACTGCTAGCATGACTCTACAGTGCAACTCAGCTCTCCAGTCAACTGAGCTAATCAGTACCTACACCCCACCCCAAAAAGAAGCTGATAAGTCAAGTTTGTCAAACTTATATCTAACTTTTATCTAAACCGCCAGCTCTTGACTCTCTTTTACATGTGTACTTCCAATAATTGAATTGAATTAGATTTACTGTCACATGTCCTCGCATGAGTACAGTGAAAAGTTTACAAGTTGCCACCTACAGTGCCATCTTAGGCATAAGGGTTCAGATTCTTGAGGGCAAATTCTAAGGGAAAAAAAGAAAAAATAAAGAAATAAAAACTCCAGCATTACAGACCTTCAAAAGTACATAATCGTAGAAATAAATGAAAAAATAAGGAGATAAAAGTTCAGAATAAGTCGTGCATGATAACATAGTAGAGGAATTAAAGAAATTTAATGAAAGAGAATTTAAGACAAAGTCCACATAGTACATTTATGGCTCTGGGCTCGAGTACCAGACCACCACCCCCCCCACCCACATTGGAATACCGGGTCGGATCGACCACAATGCTGAAGAAAAAGTCACATGGAGATGCCACTGGGTCTATATAAGACAATAGCAAACAATGGAGAGGGAGATGAGCATATTATCAAACTGATAACAGAGGTAAAAATGGAGACGCTGAAGGAGCTGGAATGTTCTTAAAGGAAAGAATGTTCTGGGAGATTCAGGGAGGAAAGTTCTGATGGTTTTGATGGAATGGTCATTGGTGGTTTGATAAGTAACCAGAAAATAAGGCAAACCCTTTATAGACTGAATTGTTATGATCCAAAAGGCATTGCCTGAAGGTGGTGGAAGCTGGTGCCACATGAAAAGGGGCTGTAACTTTGCACAAGGATTGACAATGTACAGTACTGATCTTGAGGAACCTTTAGGAACCTTCAGGTGGCCTCAGTATTCGGGAACTAGACTAGACTAGTGAGCAAAGATGCATCATCTGGAATTCCTGCACCACTTTCCGGTCAATTTCACCTAATTTGTGGGTAATTTTTGAGCAACTCTACTCGCTGCGTTCAAATTGAAGTTTAAGGAATGATTCAGATGAGCTGGAACAGCTCCAGGTTAATGGTTGTTACCTTTCCAAATTAAACTATAACGTTGTATGTTTGGCATCAGATGCTGAAGTCACCAGCAACATTTTTGGGATTGATTTTTCATAGCATAGAACCTACTAATTACAGAAATATACATCAGGAAGATTGATGTATCTTGTTTGATTATGAGAACAGCTGTAAGCTTTGATATATGTACAAAGACACAGGGCAATGGAGACTATACTGAGGACATTGGAGTGTGTTCTCCCACCATCTGCAGCTTGATGCCACATACAGATCTGAATAGATGTTTGCTCAGAACGCATTGTCACCCTGAATGAATACACCATTTAAACAATATAAATTAATTTGTACTTTAAACTGGCAATAAACACACAGTATTCTAAGTCCAACATCTATGTTCAAGGAGAAAATTAACCCTACTGATGCAAAATTAAAAGTATTCACTGATGGTTCTACTAACCCTGAGTACCAAGGGAAGTTAAAACCGAAAGAACTGCGGATGCTGTAAATCAGGAACAAAAACAGAAGTTATTGAAAAAGCTCAGCAGGTCAATATACTCAAAACATTAACTCTGACTTTTTTTTTACAGATGCTGCCAGACCTGCTAAACTTTTCCAACAACTTCTGTTTATTTACCAAAGAAGTTGTTTGCCCCATCACATTTATTTGGTTGCATCTATTCAAATATTCAGTTCTTATTTTTAAGACTACTTGTTTTTTTAAAAAAAAATCCATCATGGGATGTGGACACTGCTGGCAGAGCTATCATTTGTTGCCCATCTCTAAGTGAGCTTGAGGAAGTGGTGGTGAGCTGCTTTCTTGCTGGTCATATGATCCAGTGACTGTAAAACAAAATGATGATATTATTCCAAATCAGGATATTGTGAAGCTTGGAGGGGAATTTTGCAGGTGGCGATGTTGCAGTGTGCCTGCTACCCATGTCCCATCTAGACCGTAGAGATGGCAGGTTTGGAAGAAGTTGTCAAAGGAACATTGAGTTACTGCAGTGCATCTTGTACATCAATAGTGGAGGGAATGAATGATTAAGGTGGTGGATGGTCTATCAGTTAAACAAGCTGCTTTATCCTAGATGGTGTCAAGTGTCTTGAGTGTTGTTGGAGCTGTAGTCATCCAGGCGAGTGGGGACTTTTTTTACCGACCCCTACCTCCAACATGTGTCTTGTAGATGGTTGACAGGTTTTCTAGGGTCAGTTATTCATGATAGAATTCCCAATCTCTGATCTGTTCTTTCAGCCATAGTTCTGACAAAGGGTCATTGAACCTGAAACATTAACTCTGTTTTCTCTCTACAGATACTGCTAGATCTTCTCAGTTTTTCCAACAATTTCAGTTTTTGTTCCTTGTAGCCATTGCATTTAGATGACAAGTCCTGTTAGTTTTTGGTAACTCCCAGAATTGTGATGTTGGGGTATTCAATGATAGTAGCGCCATTGAATAGGGGGAGATGGCTTGATTCTCTCCCACTGGGGCTTGTCATTAATTACAGCAAATAGTAATAAATACAGAGGCACTCTCTCGATAATGATAGAGTCACTTGCTATTCACATTTTCTAAAAGTTTAGCAAGATTCAGGTTCCTTATGATGGATGGTCATTTTGGCCTGGATTTTATCCTCACCCCTCCCTTTGGCATGTTTATGGATGGGGTATATAATACAATATAAGGGCCTCCTCCAGTGGCACAACAATGCCACCTGGAAACTGGAGGAGCAGCACCTCATATTCCACCTTGGGAGGCTACAACACAATGGCCTAAATGTGGACTTTACAAGTTTCAAAATCTCCCCACCCTCCGGTCTCATTGCATGACCAAGCCTCCCTCTCATCCCCGCCTGCTTGATCTGACACAGCCTATCCATCTTCTCTCCAAACTATCCGCCCCTCCCACCTCACTAACCAATCCCCACCATTGCCTACCTACACTCACCTATCAACATCCCATCTACCTTCCCCAGCCCCACCCCTCCTCTCTATTTATTTCTGAGCTCACTTCCCCTCCCATTTCTGAAGAAGGGTCCTGACCTGAAATGTCAGCTTTCCTGCTCCTCTGATGCTGCCTGGCCTGCTGCGTTCCTCTAGCTCCACACTGTGTTATCTCTGACACCATGTTTGGGTAGGTTTGCGGTTGACGAAATTAGTAGCCCATGCACCAGTTTAACATATATAATTAATGGTCAACTGAGCTCGTTACCAAGACAACTACCCGCACCATAACATGTTTGGATGGACTGACAGGCAGGAGTGGGTACAAATTGAGCGCAATTTGTCAAATAGCAGCAGGAAAGAGGGGGCACATCAATTGGGAAGTGCCTGAAGGCATCAGGGGAATCTCTTGCCTATGAACCCAAGAGATGACCTGCCTCATTGTTCCTTCCCACTTGGCCTCAAATACTAGCCACCTGCATCTGCATTTCTAGGCCGCCTCACCGAAACCCACTCTAGTAAAGTATGGTCTATTCTTATAGAATATTCTAACTCTGTCCAAACTGTTATTTATGCACTCTTATGTGTAGCTCCATGACATCATTGCAAGGTTGCTCCTCGAGTTCCAACACAACAGAACCCATGACCCTAGAGCATTGGCCTGGGCACAGGATAATTTACTGCTGTGTCATTACTATCACTGCTCCCTTATACACTTCTGCTGGAGGGTCACTGATAACTAGACGTTATCTGTGAAAGACTAAATAAAAACCAAAAGAACTGCGGATGTGGTAAATCAGAAACAAAAAACAGAAATTGCTGAAAAAACTCAGCAGGTCTGGAAGCATCTGTGAAAGTCTAATTATGGTTAGACTGAAGGATTTCAGATCAGCAGACATTATGTTTTTGGAGTATCTTCTATAGTTGAATTTTTTTTTTCTAAAACATTAGTGTTTATCTGATTGTTTGGTTTACATGTGCTGTCCTTAATCCAGTGGCATGTATATATGCTCATTGAAAACTCCAGCTGTTATGTCATTGTGTGGGTGGGTGTAAGCATGTGATGTAGAAGCAGTACAACACAGGAGAAAATTTAACAGGTTCACAAGGTGCTGTTACATTTCCTTAGCATGTTGAATTTTGGAAAAACTGCAGTTTCAAATGCAACATATGTTTCTTTTATTTCAAAATCCTGTTCTAAGGTCACAAGAATATTAAATAAAACTAATGCTGAAAATGACGATTATGCAATTTAATTTAAGGTAGGCTACTCTGATCTTTGCTTGCCTTTCCAAATGATTGGTAACAGTCTAGACTAAGGAAAATTGGAGATGTAGTGGGGAAATGAATCTCTTTTATTTTCTGTTCGCTCTTTGTTAAGTGTATGTTATGCATTGCATGCCAAATAACAAATAATGGAACCTCTTATCCCCTTACCTGCTTATGCCAGTTTTTATTTTTCACTGTTGAAGGCAAAAATCCAGCTACAGTTGGATGAATCTTACCATGTTCATTCAGGGGAAATGAATGAGGTTGGTAAATGAGGCCCCCAGTAGAGATGTTAATGTCTCTGCCTTTCTCAGTAGACAACTACTAAGTTTAGCAAGATTCATCTGTCCCAGTTGAGGGGTGAGCCAATTTGAACCAGAATAGAGTACTAGATCTTCATATGAACCCATGTTTGACATGGAAAAATGCCCATGTCAAACAAAAAGTTGCCACAAACAAAGGTCATTTATACAATACGATAGATGACACATCCGTGTTGTACGTATTTAACCACTTGTCACACAAGATGATGATTCAGATACTGAAACTATCATACCAGGTAACAACCTTACATACAGATGATATACTTCCACCTAAACTGCTAGACAACAAAGTAGAGTGGAGCTACAGAGCTGAGTCATAATAATTGTACATGGATGAGATCTGGTCAAGTTATATGCCTGCCAAAGCGTTATCTTAATGTATAAATTATGCACCAATGTGAATAATTGTACATTTATTAGAACATCTTTCTTATAATTGTTAATAAACTTCTTGATCTGTCTCAACAAGATCCTATGTTTCTGTGTGTATGTTATATGGGCTAGGATTTGGAAAATCATATCCTCAGGCTAGGTTCACACGCATAAATATTTCACAGAATATTAATAATCTTTAGAATTCTCTATCCTGGAGACCTATTGGAAGCCCATTCTTTGAGAAAGTTCAAAATTGGGATCGATAGATTCCTATATCAAGAGACATGAAGATTGTGTAGATCATCATGCAGAAAATCATACCTTACATAATTTTATTTATCACAGTACTGTAGAGTTACACAGCATGAAAATAGACCTTTTGGTCTGAATCGTCCATGCCGACCGTGTATTCCAAACTTAACTTGTCCCATTTGGCTGTACTTGGCACATATATCACTCTAAACCTTTCCTATTCATGTACCTGTCCAAATCTCTTTTAAAAGTTGTAATTGTACTCGCTTCTATCACTTCCTCTGGCAGCTCATTCAATACATTCATCACCCTCTGTGTAAAAAAAGTTGTCCCTCAGGTCCCTTTTAAATCTTTCCCCTCTCACCTTAAACTTGAATGTTTTGAACTTCTCTACACTAGGGAAAAGCCCTTTGCTATTCACCTTATCTATGCGCCTGATGATTTTATAAACCTCTATAAAGTTATCCTTCAGCCTCCAAATCTCCAGGAAAAAACGCTACAGCCTATTCAGCCTCTCCCTATAACTCAAACTCATATCCTGGTAAATATTTTCTGCTCTCTCTCTAGTTTAAGAACATCCTTCCTATACAAAAATAGAAATTGTTGGAAAAACTCAGCAGCTCTGGCAGCATCTGTGGAGAGAATTCAGAGTTAATGTAATCCTTCCTATAGCAGGGTGACCAGAATTGTACACAGTATTCCAAAAGTCACTGCACCAGTGTCTTGTACATCCACAACATAACATCCCGACTCCAGCCATGATCTTACTAAATGGTGGGGTAGGTTCAAAAGGCTGAATAGCCTACCTCTGTTGTTGCTATGGTTTTAACAGAGATTCTTCAAGCTCATATGTTACATAATTTTATTCATCACAGTACCATAGAGATGGCTACAGAACTGACGTCTTTTGTCTGAAGATGTCTGACTTTAGTTCACGAAAATGTTAACCTACATTCCCTGTGGACCCAGACTGTGAAATTTCTATTTGTACTGTTAAAGTTGCCAGTTTTGGATACCAAGTCATCAGAATGTTTTTTCCTTAAGTCAAATCCGAAAGAGACCGAAAGAAAGATCAATCTTGCTCCAGCTTTTCACTGAGTGACATGAAATGAATTTGTATGCTCCAGGTTGAGATATTTCCTAATGAGCTAGTTTCCAGCATATCACCACTTTGAATTTCATACTGCCAGTAAAATGAAAACATCACTGAGAGGCACCTCAAAGCTGAATTGAACGCCTGAATGATACATTAAAGGATGTTTGCTGAAGCTGGGGTATAAAGGCACATTATTAATCTAGGCAGAAGGAGATTTATTCTGCTTCTAAAGCAACACTAAGCTAGCCCTTACAACAGCGAACTCAATTACATTAACTTGATGAACATATTAATTAACCGCAATACATAAATTTTTTAAAATTTCACACAATATCCTATGGGATTTGAAATTGGTGTTTATTTTTCTGAAAGTGTTGAATCATTTAAAAGAAGCAAATATAACTGACAAGAAGCAGCTGCAGTTTGGAGCAGTAATTTTCTAGCTAAGCCTCTTTCCACAAGACATACAACTAAATAGATATTGTTTTGTTCCTGAAATATTATTCCTGCAGTTGGGGTAGCCTGTATTTGATGGCACAAGATCTGCAGGGGTCGGATCCATCCCAAGATGTTGCAATATTAATTGGTATTGTGCTGGGAGTGCCAAAATGATACATCCTATTGATCAGTGTTTGTGCCTAGTCATCACCAATAATGGCTTCATAAGAACTGAATTTACTCAGGTTTGATTCATGTCTTACTTCATAATATAGTGTTTCACCTTCATCTTTCATTATTGGAACAGATTTTACAAATTAGATTTTCTCTACATTCTGCAACTGGTTCTAATTTCTACAATGTACTCTTTGGCTTTGGCGTAACACCTGACCATTTACTTCCTCCCCCCTCACTATCCAAGGCCCGGGATACATTTTCCAGGTGAAGCAGCATTTTACCTGTACTTTCACTCAATCTAGTCTACTGTATTCGCTACTCACAAAGTGGTCTCCTCTACATTGGGGAAACAAAGTGCAGACAGGACGACTGCTTTCCAGAAAACTTATATTCTGTCCATAAAAATGACCCTGAGCTTCTGGTTGCCTGCCATTTCAAAACACACCGCCGTGTTCCCTGACCAACAGTGGGGATTCTATGACTGCAGAGTTTGGAGATCGAATTAGGTGCTACCCAAGCTAATGATATCGCAGTCCTGGTTGGAGAATAGGCAGCCCCCAGCTCTGGAACCTGATGTGGTCAGATGTCTCATCTCTGGCTCCTGATAGTCCTTGTAATTATGCCTAAGGAGTTAATGTATCTGTAGTATTGCTATCATGCAACAATTTACATTTTGCTCTTAAACAAGTGCCTCTTCTCTTAAAAATGCAATGGTGGTCTACATTCTGTGATCATTAATTAGGCTCTTAGATTAATCATAGAAAGGAGGATTGGAGGGCTCTTGTTGCACAGTGATGGTATCCCTACTTCTCAGCCAGAAGACTTGGTTTCAAGTCCTATTGCTCCAGCGGTGTATTACATGTCTGCCTGGGTCGATTGAAAATACCTAGAAAAGAGAATTAGTTGTAGCACTCCAGCTCAATCACATGCCACCAATGGTTAGTTCCACAGACATACAGATTTCTCCTCTTTTAATATTGATTCTTTACATTGGTTTGGTTCCATTGGGAGCATTCAATGTCTTACTCAGGCCACTATCCTTCATGTCTGATCTTCGATGGCAGGGATTGCAAATGAGGGCACACTGTGACTGAATACATTTGTGGGTAACATATTAGCTCAAGTAGTATTGTGAGGAATTTTGGGCCCCATATCTCAGAAAAGATGTTCTGCTCCTGGAGTGGGTCTGGAGGAGGTTCACAAGAATGATCCCAGGAATGAAAGTCTTAACGTATGCAGAATGTTTGAGGACTCTGGGTCTATACTTGATGGAGTTTAGAAGTACGAGGGGAGATCTAATTGAAACTTACAGAACAGCCTGGACAGAGTGGATGTTGGGAAGATGTTCCCATTGGTAGGAGAGACTGGGACCCAAGGGCACAGCCTTAGAGTAAAGAGAAGACCGTTTAGAATGGAGATAAGGAGAAACTTCTTCAGCCAGAAGTGACGAATCTATGGAATTCACTGCCACAGAAGGCTGTGCAGGCCAGGTCACTGAGTGTATTTAAAACAGAGATAGATAGGTTCCTGATTATCAAGGGGATCAGGGGTTACAGGGAGAAAGTAGGAGAATGGGGTTGAGGAACCTATCAGCCATGACTGATTGATGGAGCAGACCTGATGGGCTGAATGGCCTAATTTCTGCTCCTATGTCTTATGGTCTTATGTAACATGCTGTTTGGCAAATTTTACTGAGTGGTATGTTATTGGAATTAATGTTGGCGCTTTAACTTTTAAAAATCTACACAAATAACTTGGATGAAGGGACCAAATCAACGGTTGTTAAACTTGTTGATGACACAAAGATAGATAGGAAAGTTGTGAAGAGGACATAGGAGACTACAGGGGGATATAGATGGGTTAAATGAGTGGGCAAAGATCTGGCAAAAAGAGTATATTGTGGGACAATATGAAATTGTCCATTTTGGCAGGAAGAATAAAAAGGAAACTATCATTTAAATAACGAGTGATAACAGTGCTTTGAGATACAGAAGAATCATAGAATCTCTGCAGTGTAGAAGCAGGTCATTTGACCCACTGATTCCACACCAACCCTCCAAAGGGTGTCCCAACCAGACCCAACCCATCCCTGTAACCCAGCATTTTCCATGGCTAATCCATGTAACCTACACACCCCCGGACACAACGGGCATTTAGCATGGCCAATCCAACTAAACTGCACATCTTTGGACTATGGGAGCAAACCAGAGCACCCAGAGGAAACCCACACTGACACAAGGGAGAACATGCAAACTCCGCACAGCCTGTCACCCAAGGCCACAACCAAACCCAAGTCCCTGGCGCTGTGAGACAGCAGTGCTAACAACTGAGCCACAATGCCACCCCCAGGTATCCAGTGCATGAATCATAAAAAAAGTTAGTGTGCAGGTACAACAAGTAATTAGGAAAACAAATAGAATGGTATTGATTATTGTTGGGAACTGAATCTAAAAGGTGGGAAATTATTCTTCAGTTACACATGGGATTGGTGAGACCACACCAGTGCTGTTCTCTCCTAATTTATGGAGGGTTCTTGAAAGGATATTTCTTCTGGGGAAATCTAGAACTAGGGGTCACTGTTCTCAAAGTAAGTGGTCACTCAGTTCAGTCAGAGATGAGGACATCTTCTCTCTCACAGCTTGTCATACGTTGTAGAAACTTTCTTCCTCAAAAGGCAATGGAAACAGAGTGTTTGTTGGAGGTAGCTAGAGACCAAATTGTTCAGGTATTTGAGAATGCAAAGTAATCAGATTAGCCATGATTTTATTGAGTGAAAGAGCAGGCTGAGTGGCCTAATCCTGCTCCTATTTTGTATGTTCTTCACCACTCACCTACCCACTAGAAACCCTGATGACTGATTTCTCTCTGCTTCTCACCCATGGATACTAGGGGTAAGTGGGTTCATTGTTGTTCTGGGATTGGTTAACTCAGGATAGATTTGGGTGCCTTACTTTTTAGTATAGATGAGTAGGACACCTCAAGAAGCTTTTGCCTCAAACCATTGACAGGACCAGCTATAGTTAATAGTGTTTGCATCAAGTAGAATTTCCTTCAAAATGGGTGGACTGCAGAAATAATAAACTCATGTACACTGCCCATAATTCATTTTTATTAAGTAGTCAATCATAGATCCATCTTAGGCCAGTAGCCCTTGGAGTGTACCTGTCCTCACTGCAATCGTAATAAACATTAATCTGGTATCTTTCATTGTGAAGGAATATCAATATTGCTTTCTTCCAGTGTTTCTGCTGATACCATTGCACCATCATTTTTGTCATGTCAGTGCAGTACTGAGTAAGTGTTGCTCTGTTAGAGTTGTCACCACTTGGACAAGATGCTAAACTAAGGTTCAGTGTGCTCTTAATTTCAATGTAAAGATCTTGTCAATGAACTGAGTAATGTTTATTGCTTGGTTGACTTAATCAAATCAGATTATTTGGTCATTATTAAGTTGCTGCTTGTGGGAGCTTGCTGTGCGCAAACTGGTTCTTCTGTTTCCGACATTACAACCATGACTGCACTTCATTGACTGTGAAGCATTTTGGCACATATAGGAGTCATGAAACCTGTTTAGTAAACACAAGTCTTTCTTTTGAACCTGTTGATTGCAACAGCAACTTAAAGAAAACCTGTTATACCTACTGATTAGACCATCCAATCTCCCAGTGCAAAGAGGCAGTATCTTAAAAATAGATCAAAGACATTCCAAGTAAGAACCAGGAAGCATTTTTCACCCAAGAGGTAGTGGAAATGTGCAACTGCTGCAGAAAAAAACAGTAGGGGCTCACTATAAATTTGTATGACATGAGATCACAAATTGTTTCATGAGATTAAAATATCAAAGATTCCTAGAGCAAAGGCAAGGACATCACACTGAAGAATAGTTCAGCCATCTTGTAATTAAAATGTGCAATAAGCTGGGGTTGAATGGTTTAAGTTGTTTCTTCTGTAACTGGGTTACCAAAATGAAAGGCCAAGATTTTTTTTT
Organism: Rhincodon typus; assembly: GCF_021869965.1. Lineage (NCBI taxonomy): Eukaryota > Metazoa > Chordata > Chondrichthyes > Orectolobiformes > Rhincodontidae > Rhincodon > Rhincodon typus. The sequence continues at coordinate 27,024,662 of NC_063364.1, read as the reverse complement.
GTAGAAGATGCCAGCCTGACTACCTTTCAACACCCTGTAGATAATAGGATGGATGGAAGACTCTGGGTGGTAAGAAGGTCCATGGTTATATGTTCCCAGGAAGTAATGAATTAATCGAGTCCAATTCTACGTCTCCCAGTTGATGAAGGATGTGAAGGTTTTAGAAGGGTGCAGAAAAGATTTACTAGAATGATTAAAGGTGGCCATGTTGTAAATGATAGTCCCTTTAAGAATGAACCAGAAATGTTCCAGATGTTTTCTATTCAAGAGATGTTACTACTCTCTGGAACAGTTGAGACATGAAGCTGGGTCTCCTGGGTTAGAGATAGAGGCACCGCTATACCACAAGAACCCCTCCAGATCATGCTGCAAAGAAAATAGGGAGCAGTTGAATTCATTGGAGAACACATTTAAGGGTTGATTTCCAAAGAGATGGGAGTTCATTATTTTCCCCGCCCTCCAAATCTGTTTTAATTTAGTCCCTTCCACCCCTTCCTATCCTTTTAAATTTTTTGGCAAAATTGCAATGCCTCAGCAGTTGGTTCAGTTTGGTTGGTTATTTGGATCATTTGGTGATCAGCTTCCAATAAAAAACGGCTGGTTCTCCCCCTCAATATTGTTTGAATTTAATTCCCTCCCCTTCTTTTCCTTACCTTTTTGATATTTTGTTATTACCATATTGGCCCTGGTGGGCTGTGTTAGTAATTTGATTAACTGTGTTTCTTATTAATCTAGTAGTGGGTCCTTTTAAAATAAAAAGAAAGGGCTGGTTTTCCACATTTAGGGAAGAGAATGGACTGGAGTTTGCATTGGAATATGAAATGCTAACAAATAGTTGTGGAATACAGACTGACTCCTGCTTTGGTCACTGGATGTCAAGCAGTAAAACACCAGGGATGAGGCATTTCAATTATGTGGATACATTAAAGAAATTGAAATTGTTCTCCTCAGAGAGGAGATTTTATATAAATATTCAAAATCAGGAGGATTGCATTGACAGGGAAAAGATGTTTACATTGTCGGAAGGATCAAGAACTGGAGGGCAAAGATTTAAGGTGATTTGTAAAACAATCAAAGGCACCAGGAGGAAAAATCTTTTCATACAGGGCATGGGAGGATCTGGAACGTCCTGCCTGAGATTCTGGTGGAGGCAAATTTGATTGTGGCTTTCAAACGAGAATTAGATAATTATGTGAAGAAACATAAAGAAGCAGTTGCTTTTGCAAAGATCCAGCTCAGAAATAACGTGAAAAATGGGTTGTGCTGTTGGCTTAATGGTTCTGTAAGACTCAAGTACAATGAGTGTAGATGTCGCATAAAATAAAACTTTTAAGTTACTTGGCCATCTTTTGCCCTCCATAATTCACTGCTGTTTTGTAAACAGAAATCCCTTACTGTAAATCTATTGTCTGTGTACTAGGATTTAAGATCCTTAAAGCGAGAGGTTCAAAAGTCAATGAGGTCTCAGAACATCTAGCAAAGCCAGGTTATTGACGGTAAATTCTCTGTATTCCTTAGCAAACTTTCTCATGAGCTGAAATGTCTAGAAAAGCCAAGATCCAGCTCTTCAGTTTAATGAAATACACAACAGCCCTGCTCTAGGAGCATAAACAACAACCAACTCAGCAGATTTGGTCAGAAGTTGGACACTGCTCTCAATCACCGTAGGGCTAAAGGGAAGAGAACCTGGCATATGTCTGTGCCGTTACAGATGGATTAGCATCTTCGCTGCTTCACACAAGGCCTCCTTACAAGGTCATCAGTAGTCCATCACTAAGCACTCTCACGCTGGGCTGCTCCATTTACCTCAAAGTCAGTCCTGAGGCACAGACAGAGTGCTAAAGCATGGCTATGTAATCTTTCCTTCACTGCATTTTAAATATTTTACTCCAAATCTATTATCTGTTCAAGCTGCAGAATACATCTTGCCTCTGCTGTGTGTGGTAAAACAACACTTGTTTCTGTGCATGTACACATAGAAATAGTCAAGTATAATTAAATCGTTACACCACACGTAGCAGAGCCAAGGCTTAATATGGCAAGTTACACAATGTTCTGTTTTTCACAGAGTCACATTTGGAGGATGCAGACATATATTACTGACAATGGGGTCAGGTACATTGCTGATTATATCACAACGACCACCTCAGTCACTGGGGATCAGCTCCAGGCAGGAAACCTGCTGTGGTTGATGAAAAAAGCTTGAATGTCAATCTCTCGGCAGACTTAGTGCCAAGCTCAGATCTTTTCCCACCCCTCACCATATTAAAAATACTACATTAGTGAAACATTTTGGTATGGGGACTCCTCAAAGTGTAAATCCCTGACATCTAAATGACTGCAAAAATAGAACGAGTAAAAAATGAAACAAACAAATGAATAAGAGCAGGCTGAGCTATTTTTGGGAAGCAGCTTGCTGTGTCTCCATAATCCTCTTTCAGTGACTTAGCCACCCATTGAATTAAGCAGCTTTAGAGTATATATGGGTTCTACTCTTTAGAACAACATTTCAGACTGTACCAAGCTTGCAAAACCCCTCAGGGGATGGGCAGTGAGACTGAGAAATACAAAGAGATTTTCGTCCGGTTTGACAATTTCAGGGAGAATTACCTTCTTAATTCCTCCGAGTAAATTGTTTCAACGAAAAGCTGAGACAGTACACAAACTACAGTTCTTGTTGTTAAGAGCTGCCCTTGTCAGGTGCAAGTGACGTAATGCAGAAGTGCAAACTGCTGAGAGCTGCAACTGGATCTTGTTGTGAGGTCCAACAGCAATCAGTTAATGAAGGCATAATTAATGGCAGCCATATAACTCTCAAATCTTCCTGATTAGGACGATATCTGGATGGAAGTACATCCATGAACTGATGATGTAGCGCAATCAAAGATCATGATGAAATTTTTTTTTCTGCTCAGAGAAATTAAAGTGGACTTTGTGTGATTTAGATAGATGTTTTTGCCACTGAAGGAAACTCCCATCCTTTTCAGTTTCGAGATAAATGCCAAAGCCTTGTTAGCAGTCATTACACACACCCCTGCTCTCCTGTTCCTTTCCCACACTCCCCACTTACAGGGGGTAAGTTGAATGTTAGTTGATAATGTTGTGCACTCAGATTAGCTATCCATTTTATGACTGACAAGGGTATAATCAGTCCAGATTATCCACTTCTTTTTGTAGCTCAATCTGCCATGGTTTTGCAGAATGGAGTGAAACAAATGACAAATCCACTCCTGAATGGGCCATGTGAATTTGTGCTACTTTTGAGTGATTCGTGTCCTATGAATCAGACCTCTATGTTGAGTCTCACTTGGAGAAAGTGTTGAGGGTAGCAGAAGCACAGCTTGTACCCTGGGTGGGGCACTTGCATGTCCATCACCAAGAGTGCCTTGGCAGTACAACAACTGACCCAGCTGGTAGAATGCTAAAGGGCATAGCTGCTGGGCTGGGTCAGCAGCAGATGGTAAAGGAACTGATGAAAGGGAGAAACACACTTGACTTCACCCTCATCTATCTGCCTGTCAATAACAGTATCTGTCCATGACAGTATCAATAGGAGTGACTGCTGCACCGTCCTTTGGAGACAAAGTCTTGTCAATCCATTGTGTTGTGTGGCACTATCACTGTGTTAAATTGATTTTGAATACGGCTAGCAACTCAAGACTGGGCATCCATGAGAGACTGAGGGCCACCAGCAACAGCAGGATAGTACTCAAGCACAACCTTCAAAGGCCTGGAATAGCCCTAACTCCACAATTACCATCAAGCCAGGATATTCAAGCTTCGTTCAGTGAAGAATGCAGGAGGGCATGCCAGGAGCAGCCCCTAAAATAAAACTGCCAACTTGGTGAAGCTACAGTACAGAATTACAGTTAAGAGTCAACCATATTGCTGTGGGTCTCGAGTCACAGCTAGGCCAGACCAGGTAAGGATGGCTGATTTCCTTCCCTAAAGGAGTATTAGTAACCCAGATGAGTTTGGATGGCATTGTCAGTGGTTATAATGACATCATTAGGCCATCTTTTTATTCAAGTTTAAATTTTTAGAGAGGGTGCAAAAGAGTATTGCCAGGATTGGAATGTATTATCTATAAGGAAAGGTTGGACAAATGACCCTCTGGGCAATTAGGGATGGGCAATAAATACTGCCTAGCCAGCGACGCCCTCATCCCATGAATGAATAAAAATAAAAATAAATAAAAACCTATTTTTTTTTGCTAGAGCATTAGAACCTGGTAGGTGACCTGATAGAAGAATATAATATTATGAGAGTCATGGATAAGGTGAACAGTCAGTCTTTATTCCAATACGACAAATACTAGTGAGCATCGTTTTAAGGTGAGAGAGGGAAAGTTTAAAGGAGATGTGTGAAGAAATTATTTTATACAGAGGGGTGGCAGGTGCCTGGAACGCACTGCCCGTGGAGTGCAGAAGCAGATACAACAGCAATGTTTAACATGCATTTAGACAGACACATGAACAGGTAGGGAATAGAGGGATATGGACCATGTGCAGGAAGATTAGTTTAGAATAGCGTTGTGGTTGGCAGAGGCATAGTGGGTCGAATGACCTATTCATGTTCTATATTGTTCTGTGTTCTGTATTCACCAACTGTCAATGGTCAGATTTGATTACCTCCAAAGCATTGGCTTAGTCTTCTGGATCACTAGTCTGGTGACAATACCCCTACACCACTGCCTTCTCTGTTGTTTTTTCATCTAAGAAGTTTCCATCTCTTGCGTGTTATCCAATCCCATTTCCGTTCCCTTCACCTTCTGTGAAATGGCTAGGGACATTTAACTTGTCGTTGTTGTTCCTGAATATTTTCCATCAGTGAGAGTCTAATGAATATCACAAAAATCATATTGCAGCACAGTAATCTGTAGCACACTGGAGAACAGAACTAGCTGCAGGTAGATTCATTGATCATGTCTTAGCAATTCAGTTGCAATCATCCAGAATATTACAAAGCAGACATCCTTTCTTATTTTGTTTCCTTTATGCTTTCAGCGGATGTGGGCGTCTCTACAAAGGCCAGCATTTGTTTTTCATAGATTCATACAGCGCAGAACATTGGGTCTGCACCAGCATAATTACCACTAAAAGTGAGCTAATTGCAATTTCCTGCTCTTGTCCCATATCCTTGAATGTTATGATATTTGAAGTGGTCATCCAAATATTTTTTAATGGTTGTAAGGTTTGCGGTCTCCACTACCTTTCCAGGCAGTGCATTCCAGATTTCCACCACCCTCTGAGTGAAAAAGTCTTTTTCTTAAATCCTCTCTGAATCTCCTGCCCCTTACCCTAATATAATGCCCTCTTGTGATTGACCCCTCAACAAAGGGGAACAGTTGCTGTCTATTCACCCTGTCCATTCCCCTCACAATCTTATATGCCTCAATCATGTCTCCCCTAAGTCTTCTCTGCTCTAAAGAAAACAATCTAAGCCTGCCTAGTCTCTCCTTAAAGCTCAATTTCTCCATCCAAGGCAACATCCTGGTGAACCTCCTCTCTATCCTCTCTAGTGCTGTCACATCCTTCCCATAGTGAGGTGACCAGAACTGTACACAGTACTCCAGTTGTGGCCTGACCAAGGCTCTGTACCATTACCTCTTTGCTTTTATACTCTATACCACAACTGATGAAAGCAAGTGTCCTATATGTCGTCTTAACAATCTTATTCACGTGCTCTGCTGACTTCATGGATCTGTGAATAATTATCCCAAGATCCTCTGTTTCTTTGAGCTACTCAGTGTCCTGCCACACATAAAATACTCCCTCATCTTGTTTCTTCTTGCTTCACCTTGCACTTATCAGGGTTAAATACCACCTGCCACTGGTCTGCCCATCTGACCAACCCATCTATATTTTCCTGTAACCTACAACCATCTTCGTCACTGTTAACCACTCTACCCATCTTGGTGTTGTTTGCAACTTTGCTTAACATTTCCCCCATATTTTCATCTATGTTATTTATGTATGTAACAAATAATGTGGGTCCCAGGCCTGATCCTTGTGGTGCAACAGTTGGATACTGATCATCAGTCACTCAAACCGCCTTCTACCACTACCCTTTGAGTCTTATTACTAAGCCCATTTCTGATTCATCTTGCCAAGTTTCCCTCAGTTCCATGTCCTTTAACTTTGTCAATCAGTCTCCCATGGGGATCCTCATCAAAAGCTTTGCTAAAATCTATATGAACTCACACATTTGATCATCTCCCTCTGACAAAGCCATGCTGACTATCCCTAATTAACCCACGCCTGTTCAAGTGGGTATTAATTTTCTCCTTCAGAATTCTCTCCAATAGTTTCCCTACCACTGAGATGAGACTCATCAGTCTGTAATTTCTGGGTTCATCTCTACCATTCCTCTTAAAAGGGGGCACCACATTAGCCATTCTCCAGTCCTCCGGCACTTTCCCTCTGGTCAGAGAGGTATTAAAAATTTGTGTCAGAGCCCCTGTAATTTTCTGCCTCGCCTCCCACAGCAGCCTGGGATGCAATTCATCTGGGACAGGGGATTTGTTTGTTCTTAAGCCCAAAAAAGCCTCTTATACCTCCCTATTTCCTATGTCAAACTGTGCAAGTTCCTCACGTTCTCCTTTTCCAGACTGAAGACCGAAGAGAAGTAATCATTCAACACCCTTCCTTTATTCCACAGCTTCACACACAGGGGGCCCCGTTGGTACCTAATAGGCCTTGGTCTTTCCCTGGTTAACCTCTTCCCTTTAGTATACTTATGAAATAGCCAAGGATTCTCCCTAATCCTGTTCACAAGTACTTTTTCATGCCCCCTTTTTGGTCATCGAATTGCTTTCTTAAGTTCCCTCTTGCACTTCCTATATTCCTCTAGGGCTGCAGCAAAAGTGCTCCCTTTGGACTTGCTAAAAGCCCTACTTTATTGACTATCCCTAATTGCCCTTGAACTGAATAGTTCTCCGGGCCATTGTTTAATTCATTCAGGAGATGTGGGAGTTGCTAGATAGGCCAGAATTTATTGCCTATCCCCAATTGCCCATCCACATTGCTGTGGGTCTGGAGTCACATGTAGGCCAGAGCAGGTAAGGATGGCAACTTTCTTCCCTGAAGGGTATTAGTGAACCAGATAGGTTTTTCCAACAATCAAGAATGGTTTCATGGTCACCACTAGACTTGAAATTCTAAGTTTTCATTGAATTTAAATTCCACAATCTGCCATGGCAGAATTTGAACCTAGGTCCCCAGAGCATTACCTGGGTTTCTGGATTAACAATCTAGTGATAATACCACTACGTCATCGCCTCCAGAGTGTAGTTAAATGTCAACCTGCTTTCTGTGGATTGGGAGATAGGTCAGACCAGCTCAGTTGGCTGGACAGTTGGTTTGCAATGTAGTGTGATGCCAACAGTGTGGGTTCAATTCCTGAGTTGGCTGAGATTACCATGAGGCACTTTCTAATCATTGAATCATGGAATCCCTACAGTGGGGAAGCAGGCCATTTGGCCCATCGAGTCCACAACGACCGTCTGAACTGCAGCCCACCCAGACTCACGCCACTACCCTATCCCTGTAATCCTGCATTTCCCATGTCTAATCCACCTAACCAGCACATTCCTGGACATTATGGGCAGTTTGCCACAGCCAATCCACCTAACCTGCACATCTTTGGACAGTGAGAGGAAACCGGAGCACCCAAAGGAAATCCATGCAGACCGGGGGAGAATGCGCAAACTCCACACAGACCATTGCCCGAGGGAATTGAACCCATGTCCTTGGCGCTGTGAAGTCACTAATAGGAGAGGGGGCTATGGCAACTTCATCTTAGACTGGACAAGAATTGCAGATTTCCTTCCCTATAGGACTTAGTGAACCAAATGGGTTTTTAAGACAATTGATTAGACCTTCATAGCCACTATTGCTGAGACTCATTAAAACTTACAGAATACTGACAGGCCTGGATAGAGTGGACGTGGTGAAGATGTTTTCATTAGTAGAAGAGACTAGGACCAAAGGGAACATTCTCAGAGTGAAGAGGCGACCCTTTAGAACTGATAAGAGGAGAAATTTCTTCAGTGGGAGGTTGGTGAAACTAAGGATCTCACCGCCACAAACGCTATGGCGGCCAAGTCATTGATTGTCTTGAAGACAAAGATGGATAGATTCTTGATTGGTAAGGGGATCAAGAATTATGGGGAGAAGGCAAGAGAATGGGCTTGAGAAACATATCAGCCATGATCAAATGGCAGAACAGATGCAATGGGCTGAATGGCCTAATTCTGTTCCTATATCTTAGAACATAGAACATAGAACATAGAACATTACAGCGCAGTACAGGCCCTTCGGCCCTCGATGTTGCGCCGACCTGTGAAACCAATCTGAAGCCCATCTAACCTAAACTATTCCATTATCATCCATATGTTTATCCAATGACCATTTAAATGCCCTTAAAGTGGGCGAGTCTACTATTTTTGCAGGCAGGGCATTCCACGCCCTTACTACTCTCTGAGTAAAGAACCTACCTCTGACATCTGTCCTATATCTATCAACCCTCAACTTAAAGCTATGTCCCCTCGTGCTAGCCATCACCATCTGAGGAAAAAGGCTCCCACTGTCCACCCTATCTAATCCTCTGATCATCTTGTATGTCTCTATCAAGTCATCTCTTAACCTTCTTCTCTCTAACGAAAACAGCCTCAAAACCCTCAGCCTTTCCTCATAAGACCTTCCCTCCATACCAGGCAACATCCTGGTAAATCTCCTCTGCACCCTTTCCAATGCTTCCACATCCTTCCTATAATGCGGTGACCAGAACTGTACGCAATACTCCAAGTGCGGCCGCACCAGAGTTTTGTACAGCTGCAACATGACCTCATGGCTCCGAAACTCAATCCTTCTACCAATAAAACCTAACATACTGTACGCCTTCTTAACAACGCTATCAACCTGGGTGGCAACTTTCAGTGATCTATGCACATGGACACAGAGATCTTTCTGCTCATCCACACTACCAAGAATCTTACCATTAGCCCAGTACTCTGTATTCCTGTTACTCCTTCCAAAGTGAATCACCTCACACTTTTCCGCATTAAACTCCATTTGCCACCTCTCAGCCCAGCTCTGCAGCTTATCTATGTCCCTCTGTAACCTACAACATCCTTCTGCACTATCCACAACTCCACCGACTTTGGTGTCATCCGCAAATTTACTAACCCATCCTTCTACACCCTCATCCAGGTCATTTATAAAAATGACAAACAGCAGTGGCCCCAAAACAGATCCTTGAGGTACACCACTAGTAACTGATCTTATGGTCTTATGGACTAGCTTTACCATTTCATATTTTGTGAACTAAATGGCAAATCTACCTTCAGCATGGTTGGATTTTAATCTCTGTCCCAAGTGTATGAGCCTGGGTCTTTGGATTACTAGTCCAGCCATTTATTAAAGACACATAATAAAAATGCTTTGTAGAAACAGTAAAACATATTCATATAATCATGACATATGGCAAATTTCTTCCCTTTCCATCCCTTACAATTTCACATTCAACGTCATTAAGAGACCCAAACAGGAGACTGTTACAATGGTTCATAGCAAAACCCATGTTATTATATTTCAGAAAAATACCTGGAACCAAAATGTCAGCAGTTAGCTGAAGTGGCAGAAATATCTATTGACATTTTTCAGTTATTTCTTGCCTTATGATATAGTACTATTGTTATGTGAAGCAATAGATAATCACCTATTAAAGTACTAAGTCATTCAGGCCTGACAGTCTTCAGATTGAACCCTGATCAGCAGTTATGTGATCATATTAAAACATGCATGATTTTGGAAAGACTTGACAGGATAGATACTGAACGATACTGAACGATACTGAAAGACCAGGATGTATACCTCGTAGTTCTTTACTGGACTATAGAGGAAGTTTCCTTTCATGGGCGAATAAAAACAAGGGGCACACTTTGATGGAGATGAGGAAGAATTTATTTTTTCAGTAAGTCAATAGTCTTTAGAGTTTTCTTCCACAGAGACCAGTGGAATTGAATCAAAGGTGAGTTAGATAGATTTTTAATTAACAAGGGTGTCAAGGGCTATGGTAGGCAATTGGAAAAATGGAGTTAAGGCTACAACAAAACTCATAAACTTATTGAATTGCATTGCAGGCTAGATAGGCCAAATGGCCTACCCCTGCTTCTGATTCTTATGATCTTACGATCACAGGCTGGGTAGTACTACAAATGGGCTCAGCACTCTGAGATATTGGTAGGGGAAAAATGATCAGCCAGAGTTCCCACTCCTTCTTACTGTTTAATCCCTCAAGTTGTAAAGTGCTATATCAGGTAAGGTCAGGGTACAGCAGGACCATAAAAACACCCAAAGCCAAAAGACCACTAAGTAACATTGAAACAAAGGGTAAACTAGGATTATATTCCTATGGATGGGTGTTAAGTCATCTTATCCGAAGAAACATTATACTCTGGTTGTAAACTGATACATTCTGCCATTGGCAGGGGCTTAAAATTTGGTTTGCTCAATTTTCCATCTGAGCCAGGATGCATAAACTTGCAGTTCTTTACTGGACTTTAAAGGGAGGGAGGTGAAAATGGATCTTGTTGGTGAGATGAAGCAACCTGAATAGCTTTATCCATCCATTATAGGATGTGCCTGCTGCAACATTCCAATGAAATCAACAAATGTGAATGTCAGATCTATAACAAATGTGCAATGTGATTCTCCATTTTTGCAATTTCCTGCCCAAGTCTAATTTCACGTCCCTTATATAACTTTAATTCTGCATATAGAATGATTTCTGAGAAGTATTCATTCGGAATGAGCTGTTCATATTAACATAATACCATTAACATAATAAGATGTCCTGAGGCACATCCCAGGAGTAGAGTAAAACAAAATTGGACACTGAGGTACGTAAGGTGATATTAGAGCAGATGGACGAATGCTTGGTCAAAGAGGTGGGTTTTAAGGAGAATCTTAAAGGAAGAGAAAGAGCATTTAGTATCAGAGGTTAGGGAGGATGTCCCAACACTTGCAACTGAAACATACAAACATGTAAACATGTAGAAGCAAGAATAGGCCATTTAGTCTGTCAAACTGGCTCCACTATTAAAGAAGATCCTGCTGATATGCTTGTGGACTCAACTCCACTCTTCTACGTAACCTATACGCAGCTATCCATTAGAATCCTTAACATCTTAGAATCCCTACAATGTGGAAGCAGGCCATTTGGCCCTTCAAGTCTACACCAATCCTCTGAAGAACATCCCATTCAATCCCACCACTCTACTCTATCGCTGTAACCCTCCAATTCCCATGGTTAATCCACCTAACCTGCACATCTTTGGACTGTGAGAGGAGCTGGAGCACCTGGAGGAAATCTACACAGACACAGGGAGAATGTGCACACTCCACACAGACAGTTGCCCAAAGCTAGGACTGAACCCAGGTCGTTGGCACATTGAGGCAGCAGTGCTATCCATTGAGCCACTGTATCCCTACTCTAGCAAGATTCTGTCTATCTCAGCCTCAAACATATTCTGTGACCCAGCCTCCATTGAAATTTAGGGAAGAGAGTTTTACAGAACAGCTGATGGTGCATCCACCAATGGCGAGAATTTAAGGTGAAAAGGCTAACGCTAGATGAGCATAAACATTTTAGAATACTGTGGACCTGAAGGAGATTATGGAGTGGGGGAGGGATGAGGCCCTGGAAGGATTTGCTAACCAGGATGAGAATTATTACAATCGAAGGATTAGTTGACCAGGAGCCAATGCAGTTCCATGAGCACAGGGGGGAGCATAAACAGTACTTGATGCAAAATCACAGGCAGCAGAGTTTTGGATGACCTTAGGTTTATAGATACTAGGAAGCCATCCAGAAATGTATCAGAGTAATCGAGTCTAGAGTAATAAAAACATGAATGAGTTTCGCAGCAACAAATGAGCAAAGTCAGGTGATATTCCAAGGATAGAACCCAGGCCTTGGTGATGATGCAGACGTGAGGTCAGAAGGTCATCACAAGGTCAAGTATGGTACAACGTTGTAAACAGCTTGGTTTAGACTTAGATATTTGCCAGGGAAATATGATGACGTTGGTAGCTAGGGACCTGAGCATCTATTGAAATAGTTTATAATGATTCTATGCATTAGGTGATCTTAGTGTAAATAAGACCAGGATCAAATTTTCTGTAGTTTTGACACCAGCCTTTGCCGCTAAGCTTGGAAAGTACTAAGTCCTGCTGGGGTTTGATTCGTCATCATTCACTGTCTTTGAAAAAACAGGCCTGATCTGTCAACCCCTGTTGTCCACATATGGACTTTCCAGCATGTGTCATTGGATCAAAATCAAAGGAAGATTCTCTCTGCACTTTCTGCAATAAAGTAATCAGTTTTTGATTTTGGTAGAAATCTCCAGCCTCACTAGATTCAAACCCAGAAATGCTACTATCCTGCCTGGTCTTGCTCAATTGTGTTCAGTGTTAGCTACCTACCTCTATCTGCATTGAGATCAGCTGACTCAAAGTCAAAGACATTTTTACAGAGTCACCAAATTGTGACAGACCAGAAGGAGGCCATTCAGCCCATTGAATCTGCCATGGCTTTCTGTATGATCAATTCACTTTGTGCCATGTTCCTGACTTCTCCTTACAGCACCCACATTCTTCCCTTTCTGATATCAGTCTATCTCCCTTTTCAATGTTTCCACTGAACCTGCCTCCACCGCTGTTTCTTTACAACATTTACAATTGGTACCATGCATTTTCTTTTCATGTTGCTCTTGTCTCTTCAACGATTAACTTAAATCTGTTCCATCTCAGTCTTGATCCCTGAATGAGTGGGAATTGTTTCTCCCTATCAACTTTATTCAGACACCTCACGATTTTGAATGTCTCTGTCAAGTCTCCTCACAGTCTTCTTCTTTTCTCGACCACTCCATTGCTGCAGATGGTAATGACTCTGAAGGAGTTAATGTTGAAGCTGCTCCAAGCTCCTCCCAAACTGATGGCGTTGCACAGTCTTTGGATGGAAAAGAGGCATTCTAGCACAAGATCCTGATGGAGACAGATGTGTCATTACTGGCTCCTGATAATTCTTGCAATTGTCCCTAACAAATCAATGTAACTTACATCTATCGCTATCATGAAATAAACTACATCTTGCTGTTCAGACAAGTGCCTCTTTCTTGTTTGGACTCAATAGTGGTTTATCCTCTACCACTGCTAATTAGATAGGACCTGAGATTTGGGATGAAATGAGGATTGGTGGCAACTCTCCACCTCAATCTTAAGTGCCCTGTGGTTGATAACATGACATATAATGCGCATCTTCTGACAACATCTTATAAGTTACTATTAAAATTCAATTCATGGTGCTATGTTGGCAAATGTAGCAAAGAATGGTAAGAACCCAGAAACCTTAGTTAATTTCATTTCTTTTTTAATGTTGTCGGGGGGATGATGGCCTAGTGGTATTATCGCTAGACTATTAATCCAGAGACCCTGATAGTGTTCTGGGGACCCAGGTTTGAATCCCGCCACGGCAGATGATGGAATTTGAATTAAACAAAAATATCTTGAATTAAGAATCTAATAATGACCATGAATCCATTGTCAATTGACGGAAAAGACCCATCTGGTTCACTAATGTCCTTTAGGGAAGGAAACTGCCATCCTTACCTGGTCTGGCCTACATGAGACTCTAGACCCACAGCAATGTGGTTGACTCTTAACTGCCTTCTGGGCAATTAGGGATGGGCAATAAATGCTGCCTAACCAGCGAGGTCCTCATCCTGTGAATGAATAAAGAAAGTATGGGGATAAATATTAGCTAGGGTACTCCTGCTTTGTGCATGGCATCTTCTACAAGCAGGAAGTGCTTCAGCCTAACATCTGCAAAGATGGCACCTCTATCAGTACAGAGGTCTGTCAGCAAGATATTATATAGACATTATATATTGGGGCATCAATCATAGAGGGCTTGAGGTTGAGGTAAAATGTTGTCACCATTCCTTTGTTTGTCACCTTGAGTCTAGGGACCCATCTAATTGTTAGCTTGAGTCATGTCTTCAGGTTTTGGTGTGGGATTTTGAAGACACAACATTCTGATTCAGGGATACCACAATATTCCCACCAAACCAAGTCCATGACTGGCATTTTAAGAGGTGCCTGTTTACATCTCTTTACCGTTCAGTAAGGGAACATAATGCAAACAAAATAAATAATAAGTATGTTCTGAAGAAGGGTCCCTGGACCCGAAACGTTAACTCTGCTTTCTCTCCACAGATGCTGCCATACGTTCTGAGTTTTCCCAGCAATTTCTGATTTCCAGCATCTGCAGTTCTTTTGGGGATTTGTTTTTCAAAAAAAAAAATAAATACTTTTTTTTTCCCCCTTCCAGGAAAGAAAAAGTGAGGAAATGATATTGCGGTGTTTCTTGCATTAGAATCTGCCAGCCAGGAAAGAGTTAAAGCTGAACAAGCCTCTCATTGTCATTTGAATGCAGTCAAAACTGAGTTTCGGTTTGAGCATCGGAGAATTCCCGTTTATTCTCCTGGACCACTTGTGGGTTTGGCATCTCTCTCTGTGCCCTCTCTCCTATCTCCACTGCTGCTGCCTACTGTGGCTCTGACCAGAGAGAGGGAGAGAGGCAGTGTACACTGTATAGCCCAGGGGCTCAAGGCTGTTTGATGATTCCGTGATAACAGCACTCCGTGTCACGGGAGCTTAATCTCCTACCAGCAACAAACGACCATTTTGAGATCGTGCAGCCTCAACCAGTCGCCTGTGGAAGTGGGAGATGCTGTCACCATGTTTATGATTGTGAGTTCATTTGGTGCCTCTGGCCATTTCGCGTCTGCTCTGCCTTCCCTTCTACCCCCACCGCCAGTCTGCCCTCAGCTGCTAATCCTTACCAGTCGGGAATTTAATTCCTGCAAGGGATGGGGGAATCTTGCTGGGCTCCTGCCTTAAGTTGTCAAACTTGGAGGGAGTTACATACGAGGTAAAAGATTTTGCTGCTGAATTCACACTTTGCTGTGTTATTGGGAAGTGATGTGTAATCTGGGGGTGATAGTCAGTGGAAAGTAAATTGTAACGGCAAAGGATTGAGGTTTGGTTCTGTTTTGAGACTTGCTGGCTTGCAACGATTTGTGTGCGTGTGTCACTCCTTATTTGCAATGAGGAGTTTGATTTATTATAATAGTCCAATGTCGAACCGTTTTCCCCGGTTCGATAGTTATCTGTACACAGGGATTGTAATTCCCGTCCCGGTGAGCTGGATTATTTGCGCAACCACCCAGAAGGGAACCCAGCAGTGAACTTCTTCGGTGAGAAACCAGCTTTCTATCTCCCTGAGATTTTGCGCGGTGCAGCAAGGCTATCCCAGCTAATCTACTCACGGTGTGGCACAAGACTTCAATCTCTTACCGGCAGCATTCCCTGTCAAATATAAGCTCCCACTTCAATTTTGCTGCAGGTCTCAAGATCCACTAGGCTGCCGTGCCGGGGCAGGACAGCTGTGTTTACCAGTGGGATCTCTCTCTTTGCTTTGCAATGATGTGGATGTGCAGGTGTTCGACTAGGTTGGACAAGGCAAAACTGTAAAAGCTTTCAAATTATAACTTGTGTGTGGATCTTGGCATTATACAGTTGAGCTCTTCAATTTGCACTGTGTATATGAGATTGTATGCAATGTTTAGACCCAATGATTCTCAGTGTGTTTTATCACCAGAGTGAGGACCATTGATATTTTTTTCTGCAGCACTGTCATGCCAACTGGCTTCACCATTTCCATCCGTTACAAACAACCGTGCATCATGGAGTGTGTCATCCCACTGTTGCTGCAATGTTAAGAATAAAAGGAATAGACAATGTGGCATGGGTACATGACCAGTGTAAGTCCCAAAATCCAATGCCAGAATAAGGTCGCACTCAGTTCCTGTGCAGCAGTGACCGAGGTACACTCTTGATGCAGTGCACCCCTGCCCCACCCATCGCCCAAAATTAATGCAGATACGACCAGGCACTAGGCTGGTACAGAGCTAGTCTCATCAGTATTAAACTGGTTCACTAACAGGTCGGTGACAGTGTCTGCAACACTGGATGATGTTCAAGGCCACCGCAAAACTACAGCCGCCCCTTGGTACAGGTCTGATAAAGTGCCTGAATTGATGGCACAGGTCCATTATGGCATCTACAGCACAGGCTCAGTAATGATCTAGTGTCTCCATTGAAGAATGATCAAGGTGAATGAGTTATAAAGACCTGAAACGTTAACTTTGATTTCTCTCCACAGATGCTGCCAGACCTGCTGAGCTTTTCCAGCACTTCTGTTTTTGTTTGTGAAAGTGGGAATGCTCATTTTGAAAAAGTGCTGGAAACAGCAATACTTGCAAACACCCAACTGATTCACTGATGTCATTTAGGGAAGGGAATTTGCTGTCTTTATCTGCTCTAGCCTACATGTGACGCCAGTCCTACAGCAGTATGGTTGACTCTTGACTGTCCTGTGTAGTAGCTCAGTAAGCCCCTCAGTCAAGCATGCTAGGGTAGAGCATTTATCTCTGGGATTTTATTGGTTAACAGTGAGTAATTGACAGTGGATGGAGAAATGTAGAGTCCGACCTGCTGTTCAAGCTGGTGGTGGGGGAGAAGCGACTGCAGAAAAGAATCTGTAAGTGAAGAAAATGAGGCAGAAAAACCTAGAGGAAAACAAAATAAAAAGACATTTCCCTTGAGAAAATTATAGTGGGTACGTGATGAACCAATTCTGTTGTTACAATCAAATGCTGACTACTATATAAAATAGGCAAAAACTTCTGCTTATTTAAGCAGTAATAAAATACTGTTATCATCTGTCAGGATGGAGAATGTTGCATTTCACATGCAAGACATCAAGCTATAGATTTCCAGAATGTAAGTGGCTAAGTGCATGGCAGGCAGACACAAGTATAAGAATTGGGAAATGAGAGTAGCTTAATCAAAATGGATTTAGACGACAATACCAAAGTCAAATACTGCAGATGCTGGAGATCAGAAATAAAAACAGAAAATACTGGAAGCAGGTCAGGCAACATCTTTGGACTCAGAAACAGAGTTAACATTTCAGGTTGATGCCTTTTTGTCAGAAGTGCAAAAATGTTTGAGATGCACAGTTCTCAGGCTGATCTTATGGTCTCATAGGTAGGCAAGGAAAAGAGGTGGTGAGGATAGAGTGGATGGGAGGAGATATTAACTGATAAAGAGGGAAAAGTACATGGTAATGGGATGATCAAATTAACAAACCGAGTTCTTGAGGAAATGTAAATGGGAGAGCAGAATTATTACAAGAGCTGCCATCCAAATAAGTCGAGGCAAGAGTCATGATCCGATATTGTTGAATTCAGTGTCGAACCCAGTAGGATGTGAAGTGCCTACATTGAAAATTGAAGTGCTGCTCTCTGAGTTTGCTTTGAGTTTCATTAGAACAGAGCAGCAGACCAAGGACAGCGAGGTCAGAGTGAGAGTGGAGAATTAAACGACAGGTGCCTTGGAAACTCAGAGCCAAAATTACGGACTGAATGGACATGTTCTGCAAAGCAGCCGCCTAGGCTGCATTTGGTCTCTTCAGTGTAGAGGAGACAGCCTTTTGAATGGTGTATGACCATTATATGACTGAGTGGTGGAACGGGGTGTGCCAGAATGAATGGTCACTTTAGAATGCTGAAAGGGGATGGGCAGATCAGTTGAGGTAAATCCTCGGTTTAGAAAAAGAGAAGACATATTGGAAACAAAGTGGGTGAAATGTCAATTTTGTGGCAAGATCTGGAAGTGGTGCCTCTACAGTCATTAGCATATTTGGAAAAAATAATGAGGAAACTTGAGGAGGACTGGAACGTTAAATGTTTTACCTTTCCAACAAAAAGGCTGGCTTGGCTTGGATCAATATGTTTCCTATGGTGACAACTTCCATTTGCAGGAAGTGAGTGGAATTAAGAGGAGAAGCTGTTCAATATGGGAAGATGAAGGGGTGTGGTGGTGATGGGGGTGGATCTGGTAGGATGTCCATTCAAAGAAGAAATGGAGAGCCCCGAGACTGTCATGAATGAGGATGGAGGTGTAAAACGATTGGTCATCTCCTCTGCTTTCAGTATTCAAAAGGGGAAAATCATGCCAGAACACCCAGACTGTGTACCCCTTTAAGATGGTGGAATCCTTATGGATTGGGAAGACTGAGGATGATGGAAAACTCCAAATTCATTGTATTTTGTGTATATAATTGTTAGCCAATCAGAGTTTAGAGCATATAATCCACAAATGTTAGTGGTGAAATGTCCCATTTATTACTTGAAAGGATAAGCACATTTCTTAATATTTATACATGTTTGAAGTATATATTTGCCTTCCATTTTGTAGAAGTCAATTTGACAAATGATCTTAGCCCAAATCTGGTTGCAATTATTCTCAATCAAGAATGGCTATGCTTGCATTTATATATCTCCTGGTACTTTATGCACAATAAGCCACTTTGAATGAATGATCAATGTAAACTGAACTGTGTGCTGGAAGATTCTACATGCAGCCATGAGGTCAGTGACACAAAGACCTTTATAAAGTGCGTAAAGGAAACTGTGCAGCATGAATGCAAAAGCAAAAATTGGCAGATGTTGGGAATCTGAAGTGAGAATTAGGGTGGGATAGGGCTTGATCCCACAACAGGAAAATATTGTAAAATGAGCCAAACTGCCAGATTTCATCCCTAATATTACAGAGAAAGGCAAGGAGCCTGGTGCGAGGAAAAGATGGAACATAAGAATATATTGGAAAATATGAAGCACGCAACAAACTCTGTAAGGAGCAAGAGATGGATGAAGCAAAGCATTAGATTGTTTACCAGTGGTTGTATGGAACTGGTGTTTGAGGACAGGGGAGTGGCTAGATCACTATTTTGTGACTCTCTTGACCATGCGGTGATGGGGAGAGATGCTTCAGGTAAGTCAGGAGGACAAGAGAAAGAGCAAACTGGTAGGTAAAGTTATGGAAGTGACATAGTCCAGGAAGTTGTAAACACTGACAGTGTCCCTTTACGTGTACTGGTCTCATTGGCTGAAGAGATGGCAAATACCCTCAGTAAAATCTTCCAGTGTTCATTTGAAGCATCTGATGGCCTAGTGGATTGTAGTGTAGCGACGCAGGAGGTCATTTTTTTTATTTTTATCAAATAGCGAGAGATAAGCCATCACATTTCATATCTGTGAGTTGCACTATGGAGAGTTTTCTGACATTTATTTAAAGAGAAAAATAAAGAAATAATTGCATTTATACAGCACCTTTCATGACTTCCAAACATCTCAAAGTGGTTTACAGCCAGTTTAGTACTTTTTGAAGTGTACTCCTTGTGGCAGTTAATTTATACACAACAGGCTCCCACAAACAGCCATGTGATAATGTGATAGCGATTGAGGGATTAATATTGTTCCGGAAGTTGTTTGAGAACTGCCCCACTCTTCTTTGAAAGAGCACCATGGGATCTTTTCACACCACCTGATATGGCAGATGGGGCATTTGTTTAAGCTTTTATCTGAAAGATGAAACCTTGGAAGAGAAAAATGTTCTCTTGCGTGAACGCTGTGCAAAGTTCTGTTAACTCTGTAGGGCACCCCTTGTGGACCCAATAGTCCTAAATGATCTTTTTATCATGTTGTTATGTATCATTTACTGTATCCTTTGGAAGGGTTCACTCAGATGTGTTTCTCTGAACAACATTCTTTAATCTGTGTTAAGTACAGCACTTAGTTGGATTGTCCTTGTACAGCCTGTCCTTGGGTGACATCTTTCAGGTTTGGAGATTGTCACATGCACTGCATTAAAATATATTGCACTGACTCCTAGGAGGAAGGGCTGTTGTATCTTTTGCCCATTGGGTACTTTAGAAGATCAAGAAATAGAAACAGGCCATTCAGCTCCTCCAGCCTGTTCTGGCATTCAATAAGATCATGGCTGATCCAACACTCCTCACGCCCACTTTCCTGCCCTTTCCCTGTTATCCTTGATTTCCCAACTAATTAAAAACCTACCTATCTCAGCCTTATAGAGGAGACTGGTGGATCTTTGTCCAGAATCAGATCCCTTGGGAAGACAGGAGGCCTGAGAATATAGAAGGCCATGACTGCTGTCAGGGTCACAATCCCAGAGACTGAAAATCTGGAACAAAAGAAAATGATTTGTGGGATGGTTTTTGTAGGGGCGCGAGTCATGGGTAGAGGGAGACATTGAGCTCAGATGCAGGAGCAGGGGTTAGCTGTTAGTGTCCAACCCTCCCGCCTGTGTCCATGCTCTCAGCCAGTTGTTGAGTGCCTTCTATCAAGGCAACCCATCCCTCAACAAATCCCCCCTCCCCAACTAGTTAACAGGGAGCCTGCACCTTTTCTGCCTTCGAGCAGGTCACTTGTGGGCAGGCCTGTTTGCATCTGGATTAATCTCAGCAGTGGAGGGATGAGGCCTGTAATTGGCCAGTAATTGGTCATTTCATGGCTTCAATTACTGCTCTAGGTGGGCGAGTCAGCCAGGGACCTTCCTACCCGGAGCTACGTTCCAGTGAAGGTGGAAGGTCGAGGGAATAGGGTGCACCACCATCCTGACAAGTCATCTGTCCTTGTACCTCCTACCTCTCCTTGTGCGAGGTGAGAAAATCCCTTGCGTGTTATCCTACAGATACCGCTGTTGTTGAACATTTGCCATCTTTCCAACTTTTATCGCAAACAATGATTTCCCAGCAGACCAGCAATAACATTCATTTAAATGACACATCCTTTCGAGAAGGAATAAGAACAGCTGGGCATCAGGTGTGAAGGCCATGCAGTGCAGTCTGTTTAAATATTTAACACTGCAGTGATTTACAGGGAAAGTCTAAGTGATTAGCATCAGAAAGAGAAGATGAGTCTCGCATGATCCAAGCAGGAGTGCTATTTCCTGACCATGATTGGTTCGCCCTCATTTTTATGCAAACTGGACCTGTGGGCAAAAATCCTATTTTCTTCCTTGGGAACCAATTTGCACCTCAGTTTCTGCTAAATGAAGCAAAAATACCAGGGAATGTGACGAAATGAGATAAGTCTTTCAAAGAGCCAGCATGAGTCGATGGGCTGAATGAACCTCTCTGTATACTATTATTCTATATTCTAATATGGTTCCATTATTCAATATGATTATTGCTCTGTGATTCTAAAGGCTTAATTTTAACTGTTTCTAAGTGAGTGGACTTTGAGTGAGTTGCAATTGAGCCAATGTATCATTCAATGCTTTCAAACAATACTATGGTTCTAAGTAGCTCAAGACCAGCTAATTAAACCAATGCATAGAAACATAGATAATAGGAGTAGGAGTAGGCCATTCTGCCTTTCAGTAGGATCATCCAAGGCATTCTCAAGTAATCCAAGCAATCAGGGAAAGTGACAGAAACAGCTGGATGGAGGATGTGTGGAATGTAAGGTGTCTGAATACAGGGAAGTTGTTTCAAGTAGCTGCCACTGATGGTGGAGGTAGAGAGAGGGGGTGGGTTAGGGGGTGATGTGGGGTATGGTACTTTTTTGCTACATTCAGGTATAAGAAGGGATTAGTTTCAATTTTCTAAAAGCTGAGGCTTCCCACACCAGCTTGTCCTGACAGGGTGGACTGTCAGGGCATGATGGTGGCTCAGTTAGCACTGCTGCTGCACAGTGCCAGGGATCTGGGTTCAATTCCAGCATTGGGTGACTGTATGGAGTTTGCACATTCTCCCCATGTTTGTGTGGGCTTGCTCAGTTTCTTCCCACAGTCCAAAGATGTGCAGTTTATGTGGATTGCCCATAGTATCCAGGATGTGCAATCAAGGTGGATTAGCTGTAGTAAATGCAGGGTTGTGGGATACTAGTCAGAGGGTCAGTGCAGATGCAATGGCTGAATGGCCTCTAACTGCACTGTGGGGATTCTATGACCGCAGCTATTATGGTGTTGTGTCCTGCAACCATCAGGGAGTTACCCTACTTGCACCAGGAGAATGAAGACTATTGTCTGGGGTGAATTGGCACTTGCTGGTTGACTGTGAAATGTGACTTCCACTGTGAATATCTTTGTTCTATTTAACATTGTCCTCTACTGGTGACAAGGTATATGAGATTATTTCTTGATATGAATATTTTTTCCTCAGATATAAAATCAGTTAACATCACCGTTGAGGTTTGGCTTCCTGAAGAGGGTGGGAATATAGAATTATGTAAATATATAGGATCACATAAATCATATAGCCAGTTAGCATCAGAACAAATAGGTAATCATTCTTTTCAACTGAAACAGGAGATATTTATCAAAAATATACTCCTGTGTTTGCCATGGCTCTCTCATTCACAAAGTCCTGGATTTAAGACACCCCCTTCAGGGCTTGAGTGCAAAACCAAGACTGACAGTCCAGTCCAGTACTGAGGGAGTGCTACACTATAAAGGTGCTTTCTTTTGGGTGAATTTTTAAACCACAGGCCTGTCAGCCCAATTCAATGGGTCTAAAAACTCCTGTGGAACAAAAATTGAATATACTTAGGGTGTTATTCCTGGTCCTGACCAATATTTCTTCCTCAATCAAAATCACAAAAACAGATGATCAGATTGTTCAACTGTTGCTGTTTATAGGAACATTTTTATGCAAAATATCTGCTGCGTATATAAAATGCAGCTCTTTCTTGTTTCTTTCATGTTTGGTTTCTATCGTCTCAGACTTAAACCCTCTGCCATGATCCCAGCCCCTTCCTAAACCCTGTCTGCTTTCGAATTTGGTAAAGTTGATGTTTTTACATCTATTTTCCCATGAAATATTTATTCCTACCCCAGTCGTTCATGTTTTGTCCATAGGCAAATGCTAGTTTTTGTCGAACACTACAACATGAACCATCTGTTTAATGTGCACCAACGTGTTTCATTACGAACATGTAATTAAATTAATCTTGTTGAGATTTAATTAGCTGCGTTTTCCATGACCTAATTCTTGATTCCAAACTGCTGTGCAATGTCATTATGATATTCTCTAGCACCTAGTAGTCAAAAGCTGCCACTGACTATTTGTATTTTAAACATTAAGAATTCATGCATTTTCTGTTGGCTTCATCAACCTCCCTCTGGGTCTAGCAGCTTTGTACTTTTTTTTGGTAGAATTGGTTTCACTTTGAGTTTGCAGCTTGTGGAGACAAGCAGGGAGTCTGTAGTCAATCGTGAACTTTTTCCGCAGCTCTAGAGAGGATGAAATTTGTCTGTATGGGTAGCCCATCAGCTAGGACAGTGCAAAAAAGTGAGCTATTAATCTCCATTTTGCACCCCACTTTTGGGAGGCAGTGACTTAATGGTACTCTCACTGGATTTGTACTCCAGACTAAGACCGGATTAACTTTCTCAGAACATGGGCTCAAATGCCACCACGGCAGATGGTGAAACTTGAATGCCATAAACATCTGGAATAAAAAGATAGCCTTAATGGTGACCACGCAAGTAATGTCAGTTGTTGTAAAAACCCATCTGGTTCACTAAGATAACTGGTTCCTAAGAAAGGAAATCTGTCATCCTTATCTGGCCTATATGTGACTCCAGACTCACAGCCATGTGGTTGTCCCTAATAGGGTTAACAATTCGAGATGGGCAATAAGTGCTGGCCTAGCCAGCGATGACCACATCCTATGAATGAATTTTAAGAAATGCTGTGATCTGAGCTGGCCTTTCGAATCTGCTTAAAACCTATGTGATTCCTAACTTTGAAGGAAGAATAGACCAGTTGACCATCTTGGCTTCTCCTTCCTCCGGCCTATTCTTACCTTCATACAGGATTTGAGGCCACATTTGGCATCCTTTTCTGGGGTTTGGTCTCCTTACTTAAGAAAGAAACATCATTGCATTAGAAGCAGTTCAGAGGAAGCTCATTTGATTGATTTGTGGAATGAAAGGATTATCTTCTGAGGAAAAGCTGAGCAGACTAGGCCCAAGCCCATTGGAGACGAGAATAGAAATTGCTGGAAAAGCTCAGTAAGTCTGGCAGTATCCGTGGAGAGAAATCAGAGTTAACGTTTTGGGTCGAATGACCCTTCCTCAGAACCCAGCCCATTGGAGTTTAAAAGAATTAGAGGTGATCTTATTCAAAGGGGAATTCACTGGATAGGTACTGAGAGGATTTCCATTTGAGAAGCAGTCTGGAAGTAGTAACAGTAGCCTAAAAATGAGAGATCCCCCATTTAAGATTGAGATGAAGAGAACTCCTATTTCTCCCAAGGTGTTGTTAGACTGCAGAATTTCCTTCCCCTAAGAGCGATGGAGGCTGGGACACTGAATATGTGCATGGTTGGGTTAGATAGAATTTTAAAGAACAAGGCAGTCGGACAGTCATGGGAAATTAGGCAGAGAAATGGTGCTGAGACCATAATTTGATCAGCTATGATTTCATCAAATGATGAAGAAAGCTAGAGGGGCTGAAAGGCCTGCATTTCTCCTAATCCTTGTGTTCTTGTGATCTTCCTTATCAATTACCATTCTAATCAACTTTGTACACCCCGTTTAGAGGTTTGAGGAAGGGTTAAGGGCACTTCCTGAGGAAGGTATTCCTAACGAAAGTAAATAAAGACAAATTTCAGAACGTCTACAGTTCTTCCTTTCAACATTCCTGACATGTTTCTGTTCTAGAGTAAGACATAATTGCAGTGGCATCAGCTCAGGATAAGCAAGTTCTATATGGTATTCAGTCACTTCTTTCTGTACCGGTCCTTACCATTCACAACTATGTCCCTAACCAGATAATTATTCAGCAAAGCATCAAACGCTTCAACAGGGATTTCATTCCACAGCTTCACAATTGTGCGGGAGGGGAAAATCCGTCTCATCTCAAGCCTTGCCTCAGGTTTTACAATCATGTACTCACATCTTCCAGTTCTGTTCTCTCAAAACAAATTGAATAGCATGCTTGCATTTACATTATCCATTCCTCTGAGCATTTTAAAATCTGATAGATTAGTGGTGAATACTGGTATAATTGAAAGGAAAAAGAAACAAAGAACTTTCATCTATAAAGCACCTTTCCTGATCTCAGAATGTCCCAAAGCATTTTACAACCAATTACATAGTTTTGAAACACAGTCAGTCTTGTCAGGGAGAGAACAAATGGTGTATGTTACAAGTAAAGGTAGTAATAATTACTGATGTTAGTGAGGTTTACTCATCATTAGAAACAGGAGACTTCCTTGTTACTTTTTTATGATGTAGTGAGAGGGTTTGATATATGATGAATCATGGATGGATTGATGAGTCTCAATCTGAATTGATGCCTGATAGGAGTGGTTTATTGGTCAGTCATCAGGAAAATGCTGTGAACAAAAGTTATGAGAGGTCACCATTGAGGCCCAAACTCAGCATCTCCTGCAACGATCACTCTTTTGCTCTCTCCCGTTTCAAACAATTTGTTGTCCTTGAACTCGTGTGCAATTGTTTCCCTACGAGGATAATTCTAACATCCTCAGAGGATATGGTGCCTCCACAATAGCTAGAAAAAAACCTGTGTCTCTGCCAAATTGAGCCAAGTTGGTTGGGACAACAATGAAGTCTACTGATAAAGGGATGGAGCGGATGGCATGTGTGTGTACATTTCAAAATGTGTATATAAAGGTATCATGCAGAAGGATTGTTAATTAACTGATGGGCGTTGGTAGTACAATGGCCAAAGGAAGGAAGATGTCTAAGTACAAGAAACTCAAAAAGTGTTTAATGGCTGTTTTATGAATTTTTTTCAGTCTTCACAGGACATTGGTGTTGCTGGCTCTTTGGGCTGTCATTTGTTGCCCATCCCTATTGGCCAGAGGGTAGCTAAGAGTTCACAACATTGCTGCGGGTCTGGAGGCACATGTGGGCCAGACCAAGTAAGGAGAGCAGATTTCCTTCCCTAAAAGAATTTAGTGAACCAGATGGATTTTTAGTACAATGGTTACAATTAGACTGGCTTTTTTATTTCATATTCTTATTGAATTTAAATTTCACAACTTGCCATGATGGAATTTGAACCCATGTCCCCAGAACATTTACTTGGGATTCAGGTTTACTCATCTAGTGACATTATCGCTGCATTGTGCTTCATTGCCACAATGTAATTAATGACATTGCACAGGAGACAAAGTGTTAAGACCATTGCTAGGGACCCAAGTCTAATATTCCAATCTATGTGTTATGTCAGAGGTAGTCAAAGATTGACACAGCAAGCATTCACAGAGCATGTGTGAGCCAGGAGCAGATGGGTGAGGAAGAAAGTGATAATTATCAAGTTGCTTTTGCTTAAGAACTAGAACATGAGAGCAGCAGTGAGCTATTTGCTTCTGAATTGTAATAATTCTGTGATTCTGTTTCTCAAGTCAATTTTCACAATTTTTGTTGCTTCATTTTAATTGCATTTTCTTGCTTTTTCTCAAAGCGTGTAATAAACCTTATTTCTAAAGTAAGTATCCATGTCCTTTTTGATTATCTCAATGAAGTTTGAACTATGTTCTTCTGTATCTCAGATCCTCACAATGTGTGAGTGCTCTTGCCCTTCCAGGCAGTAGAGTCTGCAGGTTTAGAAGGTGCCGTCCAAGGAGCCTTGGTGAGTTGTTGGTAGTGCATCTAATAGATGGTACACTCTGCTAGCATTGTGCATTGTTGGTGAAGAGAATTAAGTTTGAAGCTGGTGAATGGAATGCCAATCAAGTGGGCTGATTTGTCTCGAATGGTATCGAGCTTCTTGTCCAAACCAGTGGGGAGTATTCCGTTGTGCTCCTGATTTGTGTCATGTAGGTGATGGGCAGGTTTTGGGCAGACGAGAGGTGAATTACTCACTGCAGGGTTCTTAGCGCCTAACCTGCTGTTGCAGCCACAGTATTTATTTGATGAATCCAGTTTAGCTCCTGGTCAATGGTAAGCTGAAGAATACTGATAATGGGAGGATTCAGTGATAGTGATGTCATTGAACGACAAAGGGTGATGGTTAGATTCTGTCTTGTTTTGTGCCTCCCTACTGATTATTTAAACAGGTAAATTAATCCTTATAATTAAAAATAAAGAACTGCGGATGCTGGAGATCTGAAACAAACAAAAAACAGAAATTTTCGGAGGAACTCAGCAGTTCTGGCAGCATCTGTGGAGACCCAGTTGGGTCACTGGACTCAAAGCATTAACTCAGCAGATCTGGCAGCTTTTGTGGAGAGAAAGCAGGGTTTCTCCAGCAATTTGTGTTTTTATTTGACAAGAATCACCCTCTGACTTACCTGGAACAGTCTCAGCATAGCTCAAACCTGCTACTCATCACAATTTCTCATAATTGTCTGTCTGTGTGTGTCTGAAATGATGCACATACTTTGAGTAGGATAGATTCAGGTTCATCATCGTGTTTGATTAACATAGGTTCTTGCAACCCTGCCGTCAGCAAATTCAAATTAGAGCAAAGTGTAAATAAGGGCTCAAAAACTTGCTCATTAAAATATCAATGCAGTACCAGTGACTCAGTGCACCTGCCCGGTTGTCAGCTCTCCACAAAATCCCAGTACCTTGCTTATCTTTTCTGTATTCGTTCATGGGACGAGGACATCACTGGCTAAGCCAGCATTTATTGCTCATCTCTAATTGCCCAGAGGGCAGGTAAGAGTCAACAACATTGCTGTGGGTCTGGAGTCACATGTAGGCCAGACCAGGTAAAGATTTTCTTCCCTGAAGGACATTAATGAACCAGATAGCTTTTTCCAACAATTGGCAATGGTTTCATAGTTGTCATTGGCCTCTTAATTCCAGAATTTTTTTTATTGAATTCAAACTCCACCACGGTGGGATTTTAACCCAGGTCCTCAGATCATTATCTGGGTCTTTGGATTAATAGTCCAGCAATAATACCATTAGGCCATCACCTCCTTCATCCTCTGTGATATCTTCTTCTTTAAAGCATTCATTTAATTTCCTTTTTCACACTAAGAGTTACAGCCTGGCTATGGTTCCAGAGTTCACAGATGCCAGTGAAATGGTAAGGTCCCTTCCTCCCCAGCTCAGAGGTCAACACTTTGAGAAGAAGGGAATAATTGTGGGAAAATACCCTGAAAGACAGATTCTGCTTGTTATCAAGTGGTGTCTCTTTGATACTGACAGGGAGAGAATGCAGGAGATTAGTGAGAGCCTCTTTCTCCTCTGTCACACACCACCACACCATCTGTCACACACATAAACAAGGTAATTGCAAGTCTCCATGAGAAGATAGATTTAATTTTGATTGACTCTCAAGTTGCAGCGCAAATAACTGTTGCTTAGATGAGTCAAACACAGTTTTGTAATACAGAGGTCTCAGGAAGTTTAGCATGTATCTGGGGAAGGTCATATTGGAAGTGAGGAGACAATTGATAGCCAGATTGAAGTAGGAGTCACCATTGTTAAGAATGCCAGCTAGAACCAAAACAAACTAGGTATAGAGTCAGGCCATAATTAGCATCATCTTTGCAAAGTCCAAACTGAAACAGTTGGGCAAAAAGGAGCCGAGATTAGATAGAATACTAAATAAAAACCGAAAGAACTGCAGATGCAGTAAATCAGAAACAAAAACAGAAATTGCTGGAACAGGTCTGGCAGCATCTGTGGAGAGAAATCAGACCCTTTGTGTCACTTGACCTGAAAAGTTAACTGTGATTTCTCTCCACAGATGCTGCCAGACCTGTTAAGCTTTTCCAGTATTTTCTGTTTTTGTTAAGATAGAATACTGTCAGTTATTGAGTAACCAGACAGAGGATAGCAGTGGGACTGGAGGAGAATTCCTTTAAAGCCCAAATAATGAGTATATTATAAGATATTAAAGCAAATTGATAATAAAAGGGCTTTTACCTTTAAAAGAATAGATTCTTTAGCATCTTATTTGCACATTAAAAATTACCAGGCAGACCACAAGAAACACAGCAGCTGGCTGGATTAGAATCCCCAAGAACTGCAGCCTCCAAAGATGTGGGGGAACAAGCAATCAAATACCTCGGTACAGAGTCTGGCTCAGTAGATTAAAATGCCACTGATTGTAGGAAGAAGTAGCCATTACTCCCTCAAGGAAACTCTCAAGGTTGAAGCTAGGATGGGGGAAGGGGAAGAGTTCTCAACTTCCTGTAATGCTGCATTCTTGCTGCAGGCAGTCACTGCTGCAATGCCCTTCTGAGATTTTTGTTGCACACTTCTTTCCCTTCAAACATATTTAAAAACTTGTTGTTTGAATTCTCCCTCTATATCATATGATTAATAAAAAAAAATGCAAAGCCATCTCTCTACTGGTTCTGTTTGAGGAGGCTATGTTCCAAGGGACATTTTAATTTTAAATACCTATCCAGTTGATGGCGCAGTAATTAATAACAAAACATTTGTTCACTTGTATTTATTGTACTCAATGAGGGGAATTCAGCTGTGGTAAAAGTTGATTCTATTGCTGTAAGCTTATGAAATTATTTATATTCTGAATTTAACGTCTTACTGTATACGTGACTGGGACGAATAGAGCAAGCTCACTATGGCAGTGGTGTTCCAATGCTTTGTGATGTTGGCAAAGCCTTTGATTGATCCTATCTTGTGCTGCAGAGTCACTGAATCAAGGACAATAGGGATTGACTTAAGGTAACAGTATTGGAGTGCCAATGTGTTTGCGGATTCTAGAAGAAGAAAGACCAAACTCGATATTGGGCTTCTCCCTGTATAGCAGGGTTGACTTTGAAGGAAGACAAAAGTTAAAGAACTGCGGATGTTGGAAATTAGAAACAAAAACAGAAATTGCTGGAAAAACTCAGCAGGTCTGGTATCATCTGTGGAGCGATAGCAGAGTTAGTGTTGCGAGCCCAGTGACGCTTCTTCAAATTTCGGTTTTTGGTCTTGACTTTAAAGGTCCTTTGTGAGTAGGTTTAACATGGCTCGAATCCGCTTCTGGAATCAATGAATGTTACAGTACAACCCAGTCATTGAGGCCATAATGAACTTTCAGGTTAAACATCTTCCATTTGCAGTGCCAACCTCTGTTGCTTAGATGTGTCTCACTAATGTCCTTCAGGGAAGGAAATCCGCCATCCTCATCTGGTCTGGCCTACATGTGACTCCAGACCCCCAGCAATGTGGTTGACTCTCAACAGCCCTTTGAAATAGCCTAGCAAGCCCCTTGGATGTATTAATTGCTACAAAGTCTCAACAAAGAAATAAACTGTACAGACCACCTGGCATCGACCTAGGCACTGGAAAAAAACAACGGCAGAAGCAGCCCTGTCAAACCTGCAAAGTCCTCCTCACTAACATCTGGAGTCCTCAACATTGACTCTGGACCCCATGGAATCTCACGGCTTCGGGTTAAGTTTCATGGTTAAGGAAATGTCCTGCTGATTACCACGTACCATCCTCCCTCAGCTGATGAATCAGTACTTCTCCATGTTGAACAACACTTGGAGGAAGCACTGAGGGTAGCAAGGGTGCAACTTTAATCTGGGTAGGGGATTTCAATGTCTACCACCAACAGCAGGACTACTGTTTGAGCTATTCAAGTACTAAAGGACATCGCTGTTAGACTGGGTCTGCCGCAGGTGGTGAGGGAACCATCACACGGGCAAAACATACTTAACATCACCCTTATCAATCTGCTGGCTGCAGATACATCTGTCCATGACAGTATCAGTAAGAGTAACCTCTGCACAGTCCTTGAGGAGACCAGTCTCCTGTGAAGTCTTGCCTTCACTTTGAGAATACTCTCCTTTGTGTTATATGGCAGTGCTAAATGGGATAGACTTTGAACAAATCTAGCAACAAGACTGGATATCCACAAGGCACTATTGGCCATAAAAAAAGCTACAAAATTGTACTCCAGCACAATCTGTAACCTCATGGCCTGACATATTCCCACACTCAACCATTACCATCAAGCCAGAGGATCTACCCTGGTCCATGCAGGAGGGCATGCTAGGAGCAGCACCAGGCATACCTGAAAATGAGGTGTGAAGCCAGCAAACAGGAGAACTTGCATGCCAAACAACATAAGCAGCAAGTAATAGACAGAGCTAAGTGACCCTACAACCAACTGATCAGATCTAAGCGCTGCAGTCCTGCCACATCCAGTCGTGAATTGTGGTGGATAATTAAATAACAAATATGCCCATCTCCAATGATAGTAGAGCCCTACACATTGTGCCAAAGTTAAGGCTGAAGCACTTGCAGCAATCTTCAGCCAGAAGTGCCGAGTGGATGATCCACCTCAGCCTCCCTCAGTGGTCTCCAACATCACCGATACCAGTCTTCAGCCAATTCAATTCACTCCACGTGATATCAAGAAATGGTTGGAAATACTGGATACTGCAAAGTCTATGTGCCCTAACAATATTCTGGCAATAGTACTAAAGACTTGTGCTTCAGAACTTGCCGCTCCCCTAGCCAAGCTGTTCCAGTACAGTTACAACACTGGTATCTATCCGACAATGTGGAAAATTGTCCAGGTATATACTGTTCACAAAATTAGACCAAATCCAACCCGGCCAATTCCCACCCCATCAGTGTACTCTCAATCATCAGTAAAGTGATGGAAGGTGTCATCAGCAGTGCTATCAAGCAGCACCTGCTCAGTGATACTCAATCTGAGTTCCCACTCCGCTCCTGTCCTCATTAAAGCCTTGGTTCAAAGATGGGCAAAATAGCTGAATTCCAGAGGTGAGGTGAGAATGACAGTCCTGAAATCAAGACCAAATTCGACAAGATCAGCAGATACATGGGAACACTACCTCCTGCAAGTTCTCCTCCATGTCACTCATCATCCTGACTTGGAAGTATATGACTGTTCTTTCACTGTCACTAGGTCAAAATCCTGGAATTCCCTCCCTAAGTGCATTGTGGGTCAACCCACAGCTTGTGGACTACAGCGGTTCTAGAAGGCAGCTCACCACCACTTTCTCAAGGACTATTAGGGATGGGTAATAAATTGCCAGCCAGCAGCAATGGCCACGTCCCACGAGTGAATAAATTTTAATAAGTGTCAAAAATGATTTTGCATTACGGCCATCAGAAGTAGTCTTGGGGAGGTATCATCCTGCTGATGGTGATAATGGAATCAAGGTGGCAGTTGAAGTTCACAGTACAAAACTGCCCCTGCCTATCCATTATTTAACCCTCAATTAATCCTAATCAACGAGATCACTCAGTCACTAATGTAGAAATGGGTAAAAGCCACATTAGTGGATAGAAGGCACTCTGTGAGGGTGATACAGGGGTACATTCCTGGGGCAAAGTGAAAGGTTCTTTGGTCTGCATTCACCTTTGGTGAGATTTGACCTCAGCAATGCTTGCTACTCATGTTGAAAGTTCAAGCAATGTTATTTCACCACACTGGCATCTTGATAATCCCAGAAATAAATTAAAAGATGCAGTCAGGCTAATGTATCAAAATTACCATCTTGATTAGAACAGCTTTGGAAAAATTGAGCCATGTAAGTAGGGAGCGTTATGAGATGCTTGTAAGTGCATCTATCATTGAATCTGACCCATAGTGACTGTGGAAGTACACAATACTGGCAAGATCGAGGAGGCTGTAATTTAATTATCAGTGTATTTTAAAAGCAACAGCAATCACGAATAAATAACACTGCAATACCTACCCAATTACCCAATTGGCCACCATAATATTTCAACTTTTTCACAGGGTAGGGGAGTCAAAACTAGAGTGTATAGGTTTAAGATGAGAGGGGAAAGATTTAGAAGGGACCTAAGAGGCAACTTTTTCACGCAGAGGGTGATCCGTGTATGGAATGAGCTGCCAGAGGAAGTGGTGGAGGCTGGTACAGTTATAACATGTAAAAGGCATCTGGATGGGTACATGAATAGGAAGGGTGTAAAGGAATATGGGCCAAATGCTGGCAAATGGGACTAGATTAATTTAGGATATCTGGTCAGCATTGACGAGTTGGACTGAAGGGCCTGTTTCTGTACTGTATAACTCTATGACCCTAACTTCTCTTAAATGAGCATTTTATTCATCAACAATTGTTGTTTGCAAATGAATTTTAAGAAAAAAAACTTCATGAGCACATCCTGAATGTCAAAAAGGAGCTGGCCAGATAATAGTTGTCAATGATTAGTTGTGACAGAAAATCAGTGGAGAAAACATCTATGTCCTCTAGAAAAGGAAATCTGCTATGTTTACCCAGTCTGGCTTACATATAACTCAAGACCCACAGGGATTGACTCTTATCTGCCCTCTGAAATGGCCTAGCAAGCCACTCATTTCAAGGGCTATTAGAGATAGGCAACAAATTCTAGCGTTGCCAGTAATGTCCACATTGCATGAGAGAGATAGTGTAGGAAGGTGAATACATTCATACCTGATATCTAGATATGAATATTTCACCCATTGGAAATGGTTTCAAAGCCAAGAGATAAGACAAAAAAGAATCTCCTCTCTTTTATTGTTATGATGGTCAATACACCTTTAGATTAATCTTAGACCACTTTCAGTTGGACCCATGGCAGGATAATGACTGCACGAGGGCACTAAGTCGTGATTCTTAATTAGAGAATCTGTAGTCATGTTGGGAGGGGCAAATCATACAGTCTGTTACCAGTTCAGTGATTTTCAGAAGTGTTGGTTAGTGAAGCAACATTACTGGAAGCAAGGAGGAAGGAGCATTGGTCGAAATATGGACAATAGAGCTGAATTCTGGATGTGAGATGAAGTGAATTTCTCTGACGTTAAGACAGCATTTGACTGAGAGCGGTACCAAGGAACACTAGCAAAGCTGGAGTCAATAGGAATCAAGGGAACATCTCTCCACTGCTTGGAGTCATACATAGCACAAAGGATGATGGTTATAATTATTGGAGACCAACAATCTCAATCCTAAGACATCATTGTGTGGCTTCCTCTGATTGTCATCCTAAGTGCAACCATTTTTAGCCATTCATCAATGTCCTTTCCTTCGATATCATGGAAGAGAGATATTTATTGATGATTCTTCAGCACATTCAAAAATCTTTAGATATTGAAGCAGCCCACAGCCATATGGAGCAAGATAATGTTCAGGCTTGAGCTAATAACTGGTAAGTTGCATAGCGGCAGCAGGGATTACTGTCTACAAGATGCACTACAGAAATTCAACAAGGTGCCTCCAAGATCATTTTCCAAACTTGCAGATTCTACTGCCTATAAAGGACAAAGGCAGTAGATGCATGGGAACACCATATCATGCAAATTCCCCTCCATACCACATAATGTGCTGACTTGGAATGATCTGGTTGGTTCTTCATTGCTGGTAGGTTAAAATCTCAGAACTCCCTTCCCAGCAGCACTCTGCATGTACCTACACACTTTGCAGTACTTCAAGAAGGCAGATCATCACCACTTTCTAAAGGGCAGCTAGGGATTAACATTAAATTTTGGCCTTGCCAGTGATAGCCACAATCCATGAATGAGTAAGAAAGATAATTGATTTGTATCAAACTGCATTGATGTCCAGGAAGTCATTGATGCCGAAACTGGGTGACAAATGAAGGAACTTGTTAATATCCTTCAACTTTATAGGCATAAAGTTCTTTATGGTATGAAATAAAATGTATGATCTGTGTTTTATACTTGATGATTTATCGACTATTGTAGAGATGTAGAGGTTAGGATCTATCAAACAGGAGGAGGCCGTTCAGCCCAAAGTAGCTGTGAAAGTGCTGGCTGTTCAGTTTCTGGTATGTCTTTCGCCAACATATATTTTCATTCCCTTTTCACATGTTCAGTACTAAATGATGCAAAGAAGGAGGAGGAGTAGACCATTCAGCCCTTCAAGCCTGTTCTGCATTCAAGTAATCATGCCTTATCTGTTTCTCAACTTTATCTGTTTGACTTGGTTCTGTATCCTTTAATACCCTGAGGAAGGCAAAATCCATGAAACTCAGCAAAACCAGTGCATAGGAAGAAAGAGTATGAGATTTTGACTATATTTGTGCGAATAAGTACTTGTTGAATGACCTCAGTATAGCCTTGCTCAAATTTTAATGTTACACTTCCTTGTCCTGAACTCACCCACCAGAGGAAATGTTTATCTCTATCTTATTTAATGAGCTTTAAAATCTCAATTAATCTTCTGTACTGAAGGGAATACAAGCCTTATTGCTGCAGCTTGTCCTTATAATTTAGCCAATCCAGTTTTTCGTGAAGCTACAACATACTCTTTTTATAGTTCCAATATCCTTGTAATGTGCTGCATTCAAAACTCCTAATGCTACTTTTGTAACACTTTTCTTGTAATAATGATGCCCATATTTACCAATATGTCCATGCAAGTGTATGGCCCACGAGGACTATAGCAACTTTACCTTCACGTTTACATTGATAATGGAAAAACTGCACTCTGCAAATTAGAACAACAAACTTTTGCATTGCCTTTAATGTCATTAGTTGTTACAAGCTGCTTTGGAAGTGTGTTATTGACCAAAATTTGACACTGGGCTATCTAAGGACAGCTAATGTCAAGCTTAGTCAAAAAAGTAGTTCTTACAGAGCATCTTAAAGCAGGAGAGAGGAGGAGAGGTGAAGAGGGTTAAGGAGGAAATTCCAGTCCTCAAGGCCTAGGCAGCTGAAGACATGGCTGCCAACGGTGCAGCGAAATAACAAGAAGCAAATAAATTAGGATACCTTAAAATATCTTTAGGAGCTTTATAAATAGACCGCACTTTGGGGACCTACAGCTGGTGGAAACTAATGGCAATCATTACAATGTACATGGCTGCCTAGTGTCTGCCACATTGTTGGATATGTGCCCAGTGTCACATGGTTTATTTTGCGTAGATGACTGAAGCGCATCCTCTGTTGACTTCATTTTGATGTTGGTGTGTTTTTGCAGAGCTAACTCACTGTATGATCTTGAAAGAACACCTTCTTCCTTGAATTATTTACAATCAAATGGCTCCTTATCCCTCCCCTCCCCTCCAGAACTTTTGTCTCTCTCCTACTAAGGCAGTCACTCATCCTATTGCGTGACTTGATTACATCCAGGTATCTCTGTGTGACTTGCCTGGAGGTCCATTCTTCATGTATGAGCCTAAACAGACTGTTCAACTCCATAAGCCAAACCCGATCTCATACTCACCTCATAGCCATTGGAAACTCTCTCTTTGCAGCACAGTAATCAGGAGCAGGAAAACTTGGCTCTCACTGTCCTTGATCATGAAATGCTGAGACCAATTGAAGCAGTTTAGTAGCTGAGTTTAGTTCACTCAGCATAGACAGGGGATTGAACCTTGGATGCTTCCAATCGATGTGGATCAATACCAAATCTCACAGGGCTCTTGTCAGCTAAATCATTGACAGGGGTTAAGGCTTAACATAAAGATTGGAACTGACAAAGTAAATGCTCGCCTCTTGCTTCATCACTCAGCTTTGTTGGTAAAAGCCAACAACAAAGTGCTGGACTTGCCACACCTGCTGCCTGTTTCACACGCCATTTCTAAACCTTCTCAGTACTTGGTTTCATGCTAACTGAGCAACGGTAAATACAGATCAAAGCAGTTCATTAAGCATAGCATGCTGCCTGACCTTCCCCCTTCCCAGCTGCTCTCCTCACTGCAGCACAGATCCTAAGTGCAATATGATTAATTTTAATGGCCCTTCAAGACCTGGAGGACTGTACTTATTTATCTGAAGTAAGGCTTGAGTAAGCTGTTTATCATGATAATGTTGGCTGTTCACCACATGTTGTGTATGTGTGTACGACACTTAGTGAGCACAGTGCTTATATGAGAGCTTATAATCATTCATAAGAAGCAAGATTTTTTCAAGGTAGCAATTGGATATGAGGTGCTACTGATCAATGCTTTCGAACTGTTTCACCAATTTACAATAACAACATGCATTTATGTAGCCCCTTGTCTGCACTACAACATCCTAAGGTGCTTCATAGCAGTGGCAATCAAGAAAAAGTGGATATATAACCACATGATGAGACATTAGGCAGGTGATAAGAAACCACATCAAAGTAGTAAGTTTTAAGGTACATCTGAAATAAGGAAGAGGAAGGAATAAATAGGTGGAGGAGCTTCGGAGCAAATACCAGAGCTTTGGACTTAGGTGGCTGAAGGGACAACCACCAATCATGGAACTATCTTTCCACAATGTTCCTAGTTCCCCTGTTCTCAGGAAACACATCTAATTACTCCTTCAACCCATTCATGCCATCAGCTCGATGAGACCCTTCTCAATTGATTTATTCCACTGCCCTATTATCCTTGGACTGGAAAAATTCTGCATGACTTCTGTACTTACATGAAGTGACCCAGTTCCTGTTGTGTGCTGCTATTGGAGATGAAACATTTTCTCTTCAGTAAGCATGTTAACTTCTTTAAACTGTTTTTGTCACTTTCTCCCCCTTTACTGAGAGGTTTGGCTCTTTCTGGGTTTGGAGACCCATGGACACAGTTGTAAGTTTCTGAACTGCATTACATATTATTTCAGGTTCACTGTTACAGTTAACTGCCATAAGTGGACCCATTTCCTGACAATCAGGAGTATATTACAACTGCCTGAATGTTTTGCTTTGTATTTATGGGACATTGGTTGTGTGTGCAGGGGCAATCATAGTAATAACTCTCATTTTGCTCTGTCTACAGAATACGGTGATACCCTAAGTATCATTGTGGCCCCCCGGGCGATGCAAGATAAATTGAAAATTAACCAATGGGTTTATTTTGTATGAAGTGCATGAATGGGTTGGACACTGTTTTCACAATACCACTTAACTATTTCCTCTCATTTGTAGATACAAATCTGCTGTAGCCTGTTTCATTTAAAAGTTTAATCTTTGCCTCTCACACAACTTTCTCTGGCAAAGTTCCTGGACCCAAAACGTGACTCTGTTTCTCTCTCCACAGATGCTGCAAGACCTGCTGAGTTTCTCCAGCAATTTCTGTTTTTGTTTCTCTGGTAAAGATTAGCTTCCTGAACTTCCAACCAGAGCTACCAAGGAAGAAATTATTGGTCCAATGGAAAAACCAAGACAGTTGTGTAGTCTGTTTAGTCAGGCTGTAATGAATGAAATTCAATATTTATGAGACAGATATAAAGATTTACCACATTGAGAGACACATGATGCAGACTAAGCACATGCTTATATGTGTTTTCCTGGAATAAGTCAATATAAAGCCAGAGGCTAGACCTTGAGGAGTTCCATGCCGAATTGCTGACCATCAACTCTCCTGCTCCTACTACCTGCCTTAGGAGGTTTGGAAGGATTTGCAGGTTGACAAACAACCTGTCTATGAATGCACTTCCCTTAGCCTTCAACCCTAGACTGGGGCTCACGCCCGGAGATTATGCCCCAAAACCCACCTTATTGTGACAGCCTTCAATGGGATCTACCCATAGCGTTTAATTGTCTCAAACTGATAGAGCATACAAAAACAAAACTCAGCATTTTTGTGATGGACGATATTTGAGCCTGAAACATCTCCCCTGCCTGTTTCTAAAAGTTAACTCCATGTGATCCAAACTTAATTTCAGATCAAGATAACAAAATAAATTAACCAGAAAGTCCTTTCGAGGCTAAATGGATGCATGTTGAAGTTGCCACAGAGTACAACCTGCAACCAGAAGCTCACCTAAATGGCCAGCCTTCAGAAGTCGGCCTATTCAATGAGTTTCAACAGATGGAGATATTGGTCAAACCTAAATTTGCGCTCAGCTGATTTCAAATTGAGACATATGCTCATTGACCAAGGCTTTCATGTTCCAGTTGGCTAAAACCTTTGATATATGATCTTCTTAGTATTTGGAGTTTGGACGAATACAGGACTGGGAAAGCCTCTGCAGTTTATCTGTGTGATTAATAACTCTCAATTTCCCATTCCCTCAACCATTGAATTATGCTGAGGAAGGGTCACCTTTTTGGGTTTTTGGGTTTTTTCTTCACAGATGCTGCCAGACCGGCTGTGCTTTTCCAGCAACTTCTGTTTTTGTTCCTGATTTACAGGATTTGCAGTTCTTTTGGTTTTTTTCATCAAATTGCACTATTATTTGTTTAGCATTTTTTCCACCATTCTTTCTCTGAAATATCCTTTTATGTATTTATGACTATTTGTGTGAATTGGTTATATCTAAAACATCTGTACACTTTCTCCCATCTGCATTGAAATCCATTTTCACTGTTTTAGAATTTGCGGCTACCTTGAATCACCTGGAGTTTTGTTTATCTATTTCCTGAAAGTGTCATCTATTTTCAGTCTTTTTCATCCTGCATAAATAATCCCAAACTCCTCAAACTCCTCTTTGCTTACAGCCTTAAACTAGAGAGAGTCGAAGGCCTAGAGGTATTATCACTGGGCTGCTAATCCAGAGAGTTAGGTAATGTTCTGGGGACCTGGGTTCAAATCCTACCTTGGCAGATGGTGGAATTTGAATTAAATTATAAAGAATCTGGAATAAAGAGTTGGGGGGAGAAACCCATCTGGTTCACTGCTATCCTTACCTGGTCTGGTCTACATGTGGCTCCAGATCCACAGCAATGTTGTTGACTCTTAAATGCCCTATGGGCAATTAACGCTGCTTAGCTAGTGATGCCTCATCCTGTGAATGAATCAAGGAAAAAAAAAGGTTTGAATGTCCTTTTGTGTAATGTCTCCAAAGCTTGGATACCATGGCAGTAGTAGTGCAATAAAATTGTCTTCAGTTCTGCAAGTGAGCCTATATCAGTCAGAGATAGTAAGAACTGCAGATGCTGGAGTCAGAGATAACACTGTGGAGGAACACAGCAGGCCAGGCAGTATCAGAGGAGCAGGAAAGCTGATGTTTCAGATTGGGACCCTTCTTCAGAAATGGGCTTCTGAAGAAGGGTCCCGACCCAAAACGTCAACTTTCCTGCTCCTCTGATGC
The DNA here is from genome assembly GCF_021869965.1 of Rhincodon typus. Classification (NCBI taxonomy): domain Eukaryota; kingdom Metazoa; phylum Chordata; class Chondrichthyes; order Orectolobiformes; family Rhincodontidae; genus Rhincodon; species Rhincodon typus. Next base: position 26,984,786 of record NC_063364.1, on the reverse strand, counting down.
TGCCTGGCCTTCTGTGTTCCTCCAGCTCCACACTGTGTTATATTTGAGCCTATATCAGTACCTTGTACAACGTCAACCCTCGAGAATTGTTCCATATTTTCTTGATTATAAAGCTTAAGATCCAATGGTTTGGCTTTACTGGCACTGTACATTACACTATCCATTGGTTCCATAGGCCTATCCATGCTAACCCCAGAGTTCATCTCTGGGTTGTGTTTTGTGGCCTAGTTCATTTTTCTGCTGTTTATTTCATTTCCCCAGTTTCTTTACATTACAATTGTTCATATTTAAAATAATTTGTAACTCATCAGGCCACCTTCCCAATCTATCCATATAACTATACTAGATCCCGATTGAGTGGGTGCTCAGTGGTTAGCACAACTGTCTCAGAGAGGCAGGGACATGGTTTCCATTCCAGTGTTAGGCAACTGACTGTGTGGAGTTTGCACATTCCCTGTGTCTGTATGAGTTTCCGCCAAGTGCTCCAGTTTCTTCCCACAGTCAAAAGATGTGCAGTTTACATGGATTGGCCATGCTAAAAACAAATGTCTGTATTGTTCAGGGATGTATAGGCTAGGTGGATTAGCCATCGTAAAGTTGGGGTTATGGGAATACAGTAGGGAGCTGGGTCTGGATGGGATGGTCTTCAGAGGGCCAGTGCAGACTTGATGGGCTAAATTGCCTCCTTCTGCACTATACGGGCTGTAACTATGAGTGTAAATCCTTTTCCCTAAAGCCTTAATTTTGTTTCTGTATCCAGCTACAAGTGATATTTAGTGTAATGGCACTAGCACTGATCATTCAAGAGTGACCACTTATTGTAATGGCTTTCACCAATGAGCTTTGTTTTCATTTATGTAGCAAATTTACATATGACTTTTGAGTAGGAGTAGGAGTAGTCCATTCAGCCCTTTGAACTTGCTTTGCTTTGAATAAGATCATAGAGTAATAGAGTTGTACAGCATGGAAACAGACTCTTCCTTACAACTTGTCCATAATGACCAGATATCCTATATAAATCTAGTCCGATTTGCCAGCATTTGGCCCATATCCCTCTAAACCCTTCCTACTCATGTACCCATCCAGATGCCTTTTAAATGTTGTAATCGTACCAGCCTCCACCACTTCCTCTAACATGTCATTCCATATTTGCACAACCCTCTGTGTGAAAAAGGTTGACCCTTAGGTCCGTATTATATTTTTCCCCTCTCTCCTTAAACCTATGTCCTCTAGTTTTGGACTTTCCCACTCCTGGGGAAAAGGCCTTGCCAATTTACCCTATCCATGCCCCTCATGATTTTATAAACCTCTGTAAGGTCACTCCTCAGCCTCCAACACACCAGCTTATTCAGCCTCTCCCTGTAGCTCAGACCCTCCAACCCTGGCAACATCCTTGTAAATCTTTTCTGAACCCTTTCTGGTTTCACGACATTCTTCCTATAGGAGAGAGACGAGAATTGCGCACAATATTCCAAAAGTGGCCCAGCCAATGTCCTGTACAACCGTAACATGATCTCTCCCAACTCCTGTGCTCAATGCACTGACAATAAAGGCAAGCATGCCAAACATCATCTTCACTATCCTATCTACCTGCGACTCCACTTTCAAGGAACTATGCACCTGCACTCCAAGGTCTCTTTGTTCAGTGACGTATCTTTTTCTGGTCTCAACTCCACTTTCCTGTCAAGTCCCCATAATGCTTGCTGGTCTATCGAACTTAGCCTTGAGTAAATTTGATGCCAAGCCTGTGCTGCTTCCTGTGACAGAGGAAACTAAAATTCTCCTTATCTCCATCTTGAGACGGTAATCTCTTATTTTGAAACTGTGTCCCCTTGTTATGGTCCCCCCTACAAGAGAAAGCTATTTTCTGGTATGCATCCTATCAAGTTTGTTCAGGATCTAATATGTTTCAATATTATCTCCCAAGATAATCTCATCCTTTGAAACTCCATTAGGTAAAGAAACAATCTGTTCAAATTTCTTTGTTAAATAAGCCCTTCATCCTAGGAATGAGTCGAGTTGATTGTCTCACTGTTTCAAACCCCATTATACCACCTTCCAAATAAAAAAGACTAAATTTGGACAAAGTACTGCAAAAGTATTCTCGCTGAGGCTCTGCACAGCTGCAGTAAAACTTCCCCATGTTTATATTCCTTTCCCCCTTCAGTAAAGGACAGTATTCCATTTGCCTTCCTGATCATTTCTTGTACCTGCTCAGCATCTCAGAAACTTGCAAACTCCTTGCTTTTGTCACATGGAATCAACAGCTGAGCTGAAATCTAAATGCAAAACATCCTTTAAATCGACCACGTCCTAAAGCAAACCAGGTACTACAGCCACATTGCCTTTCTGAGTACCTGCCTATGGAACCGGATCATCCCCAACGGACTACAGTCTACATTTAAGCCTTCCCAATTTGGCCCCAACCGCGATGACCGCTATATTCAGAACATTGATATCCTACAGAAGCGTTTCTCCCTGCGACTCCTGAAATACACACTCGCTGCAATGCGCCGGCATCTCCAGATACTACAATTAAGCCTACCCCAGCTCAGAGCCTCCCTCTCCCAGACCTGCAAAGGACCTCTCCTGTTTTTTGATTCTTCGTAAGATCCACAACCTGAACTCACAATTCTACTCGGCTTTATTGGACACTAAAAACCGATAGTACTTTAAACTTACTGGTACCTGCCACCCTACCCAGGACCTTCCCCACCATGTGCCCGCTGCCATTGGCCATGTGGCCACCTTCGGAGCACCAATGGTTTCCACGGATGACGTCACATCCGCTGCCACCTGGTACACCACTTCTGGTACAGCCGACGCCATCGACACCACTGCTGATGCCACTGCCTCCATTTCCGAGGCTGACATCACAGACATCGAAGACGTCGCTGCCACCAACATCCAAGATTTACCGGCCTACATCACTCCGCCCACCACCTCCACAGCCAGCAGCTCCAGAGGAGACTGTAGCACCCAGCCCTGCCGAGTCTTCACCATCACCCCCCAGACCTCCCCCTTACTGAGGACGAACAGTCAGTCCTCAGTAAAGGGCTCAACTTTGTCCCCCTCCACCTAAACATCGAATACCGCTCACGTTTGGACATTGAACAGTTTTTCTGCCTCCTCCGCCTCCGCGCTTACTACTTTAACCGTGAGCCTAACCCTCCCTCTACTGACCCCTTCTCATGCCTCCAACACACCCCCTCCTCCTGGACACCACCCCAAGGCCTCCTACCCTCCCTCGACCTCTTCATCTCTAACTGCCGTCGAGACATTGATCGCCTCAACCTCTCCACCCCTCTCACTCACTCCAACCTCTTCCCCGCAGAACGTGCAGCCCTCCGCTCTCTCCGCTCCAATCCCAACCTCCCCATAAAACCCACGGACAAGGGAGGCGCAGTTGCAGTATGGCGCACTGACCCTCTACATCGCCGAGGCTAGATGCCAGCTCTCCGACACCTCCTCCTACCGCCCCCTTGATCATGATCCCACCCCCGACCACCAAACCATCATCTCCCAAACCATCCACAACCTCATCATTTCAGGTGACCTCCCACCCACAGCCTCCAACCTCATCATTCCCCAACCCCGCACCGCCCGTTTCTATCTCCTTCCCAAAATCCACAAACCTGACTGCCCTGGTCGACCCATTGTCTCTGCCTGCTCCTGCCCTACCGAACTTATCTCCACCTATCTGGACTCCATTTTCTCCCCCTTGGTCCAGGAACTCCCTACCTACGTCCATGACACCACCCACGCCCTCCACTTCCTCCAAAACTTCCAACTCCCCGGTCCCCAACACCTCATCTTTACCATGGACGTCCAGCCCCTATACACCTGCATTCCCCATACAGATGGCCTAAAGGCCCTTCGCTTCTTCCTGTCCCGCAGGCCCGACCAGTCCCCCTCCACCAACACTCTCATCCGCTTAATCAAACTAGTCCTCACCCTCAACAACTTCTCTTTCAATTCCTCCCACTTCCTACAGACAAAGGGGGTGGCCATGGGTACCCGCATGGGCCCAAGCTACGCCTGCCTCTTTGTAGGATACGTGGAACAATCCCTCTTCCAAAGCTACACTGGCCCTATCCCCCACCTCTTCCTCCGTTACTTCGATGACTGTATCAGCGCCGCCTCGTGCTCCCACAAGGAGCTCGAACAGTCCATTCACTTCACTAACACCTTCCACCCCAGCCTTAAGTTTACCTGGACCATCTCTGATACCTCTCTCTCCTTCCTGGACCTCTCTGTCTCCATCTCTGGCATCTACCTGGAAACCGATATCCATTTTAAGCCTACTGACTCCCACAGCTACCGAGAATACACCTCCTCTCACCCACCTTCCTGCAAAAAGGCCATCCCCTATTCCCAATTCCTTCACCTTCGCCGCATCTGCTCCCGAGATAAGGCATTCTACTTCTGGACATCCCAGATGTCGTCGTTTTTCAAGGACTGCAACTTTCCCTCCACAGTGGTCGAAAATGACCTCTACCATGTCTCTCGCATTTCCCGCAACTCATCCCTCACAACCCCTCCCCGCAATAACAACCAAAACAGAATCCCCCTCATCCTCACGTACCACCCCACCAACCTCCGAATCCAACGCATCATCCTCCGACACTTCCGCCATCTGCAATCTGACCCCACTACCAAAGACATTTTTCCCTCCCCACACTTATCTGCTTTCCGGAGGGACCACTCTCCGTGATTCCTTGTCCGCTCCACACTCCCCTCCCGCCCCACCACACCCGGCACCTTTCCCTGCCCTTACACCTGCCCTCTCACCCCCATCCCAGGCCCCAAGAAGACCTTCCACATCAAACAGATGTTCACCTGCACATCTGCTAATGTGGTATACTGT